>NW_019211455.1:48514761-48750596 GCF_002443255.2 Varroa destructor | reverse complement strand
ATATATATATTGTTTTGAATAATATGACAATATGTACATACATCGTGGTATTTTTGTCATCAAGCCGTATTTATCTTAGTGGTAATCGTTATATTAATATTACCTTTAATTTTGCTGCTCAGAATCGCGCCCGACTTCTCGTGCATTTAAGCCTCGGATCTTACATCCTCGCTGTTCTTTCACGCTATTCTTTTTCGCTATTCTATACTTTTATATCTTGCTTCATTTTTCTTGTTAATTCCCAATTCCCGAACCAAGTCGTCACTGCGGTTATATAATATTACAAGATACACACACTAGTGCTTTGTCGCCGATACTTTCTTAAGTTTAAAAACATATTCGCTTCAATGAGATCGTTAAATTGCTTAAATATCAGTCGCTCATAGAACAGCGGGTGATTTGGTGTACAAATGTCCCACGTAAATGATCCCGGAGAGAGGTGTCAGGTCTTTATTTGGACTATTGGCATGGCCCCTGTTCAGTAGAACAGTTTTCTTGTGGTCATATATCACGTGTGTTATATACGGCTATGAATAACATGTATGAAGGGCGTACATTTACGGTTAAAACGATGTTCGAAAATAGATATGCGATGAGCGTCTCCTGCGAGTTTCTCCCACATACAAGAGGGACGGCCGACTTCCTTTTTAAGACTTGTATCTCGCCTATATACACCTCTAATGGTTTCGTTGTTAAGCTAGCCTTAATTCCTACAAAGCTAAGTAACGTTCCTGAAAACAACCGGCCATCCGTATTGATACGAGGCAATGAGAGGATGTAAGCATGCAAAGTCCTATTGTTTATTTCACCGGTAAATAATTATTTATCGCCACTTAAGAAAGTAAGGACAAATAATATAGTCGAGTGTTATCACTTCTAATTCGCACGGTCCTCAATTTTTTCACAGAACCTCTGCATTTAAAATGCTTTATTTTAAATGCAGGACGTGAACTACTTTCGAGGACATGAACCAGACAGAATCAGAGGAACCGCTTTACTACTCAAGATGTGCTAAATATTTCGATGTATGTAGTAATGCTATTGTCACTATTAGCTAAATAACACACCTAGTAGTTGAACAAATTCATGGGTCTGGTCATGGCAAAGTGCATAACGTATTCCTCTTATTCTTTATAGATGAGTTATTTTCTATGATATCATTAGTCAAGAGTGGTAAGTAATTGCTGCTAATCAGTGCGTCTTCCACCATAATTGGTTGCTTTTATGGCTTGTTACAGCCAGTTTAGGACAAATCTATGTTTATCACAATTGCTCCTTCTGCTATTCTTAATTGTAACAAATGTATAGGAGCAAGCCATAGTGGGCTTCTAGGTCGAATTATTGTTTTCCCAATGAAAACTACTCTGTGGCATAAATAAATCATTGGTGTCGAAAAAACAGAAACATGTCGATTTCGTAGCATGTGATCACGTATTACGTGCCGCAGATCGACTCCTTAAGAGTCGTTTGCCTCCGGAAAAGGGTGGTCGTGACGCTAATTTTTTGTTTAAATTATGATGTTACCTTTTTTAATTTGTTCATTGGCGACCTTTTGTACTTCTGTAGAAATTTCGTGTCCTTTTCCGGCTGCTTTCTTTTTATCACCACATTATTGCCGTCAACGGAAAAAATGGCAAGCGGTGCTTTTCTCGGCTCAACAAAAGAACCACGCAGCACGGTGCCTGCTGCTGGTCTAAATTATTGTATTATTACTGTACTAAATTATTATATGTATGAGATGCTCAAAAAATTCATACTCACTCATTGACATGTCCGTGAACTGCATCGCTGATCTTTTTTTAGCACAGTAGAGGCAAAGAATCGATTAGTTAGCTGACTTTTTGATGCAACGTGACTTACCCAAAAAGCAAACCATAATTTTTGCCCTATCATGTTATGGTCTTCATTCGGAATCTGTGTTTAATCAATTGGGTCCACCAACGTTCGCTGTTGGAGGGCCAGTTCCGTGCTTCTTGTATACCTTTGTGAAGTGTATGTAACTGTACGTCAATGAAGTCCCAAAATGTCCACGACTATTACCGTAGCGATACAGCCACAGGCAACATGACCACCTTTGTTCGCTTCGTTTTCCGTCGTTGCTCGTCTTTAACCAAGGGAAAACAAACGAATATTTCGTCTGCGTCACAGCCGCGGCCTCCATTTAGAATCATCTGTCATTTACAGGTTCCTTTTTTGGCTCATTCCGGCTACATGTGTTCGAGTCTGGTGTATTACGCGTGTCCACTGCTCGTAACATAACGCTCGCCCGTATTTTTCCGATGTCTCTCCAACAGATAATAGTGATGTCGGATCTCGCTGCCATTACCGTCACCACTACTTTAGTCTACAAAGAAAGACGTACTGTTATTGACGAGTACTCGTTGGCATTGGGGGGGGGATCGGGATCGGGATCGGGCGATGGGTAAGTCATAATGGCTAGAAATTCAGACATAGTATGAACTTTTTAAAGACGAGACATTGAGGACAATCTATTGGTTGTTGGTAGCTGCGGTTCGACCTGTCACGTTTTGCTTTACACGATATTAGGCCGTAGGGAATGATTGCATACTCCGGCAGTTGCCACTTGTGAGCTGCTATCTTCGCTGCGTAATGGTCGCTGTGATTACCGTGCCCGCTAAACCGGCTCCTTTGGTTCGACTCGCGGGCCATGGCAAAGAGAAAGCCAGTAACCAGCAAAACTAACGAGCGTTCCGAAGATATACTACCGTAGAGAAGTTGTCGTAGAAACGACGATGCTGCTCACTTCATTCTGCTTTGTCTCTATCTGAAAGGTCAAGTAGCCTGTTATCGGCTCGGCTGGCTTACCTTGCCTTTTATGCATGGCACCGTTTGTTAATGGCCTTTGGCAACGCTTCTCGTGATGCTTTTAACGCTTTGTCAGCATCGGAATAAAGAGGGAAAAGGAGCAGTCTGACGAATTTGAAGGGTAAGCGATGAGCGGTGATTATCGGTCGCTTGTTGTTTCCAACGTTCACTGCAGTTTGCTGTACATAGATTCCTGGTTTTGATTACTCTGTGTGCAAGTGACCGTCCGCTAATGCAGCCGCTACGGTGGCTAGCTACATTATCAACAATATCAATGTAGTACTCTGGAGATGATAAAAACGGACAGACACAACTATTATAACTCTTTCTCTTGCTGCTAGTTCAATTCAGCTTCGTCGTGAACTCACTTAGCGGTAGCAGCAATACCGGCGTTAGTTAGTAAGCTGATGTGCGACAAACGATTTGGGTATAGAAAGTATGGCCTTCTATTTAAGGAGATGGCCAGTATACAAGTAGTAGCTCGTTATCGTTCCCTGCATGTATAGTACTGTAATGCTGTAATTCTAGCAAGGTGCTATACACGGTTTAGGCATTTTCAGTGTATGTTTATCTGCGCATACCTTGTAAATGCCGCTTCAACCATCCTACTGTTGCTTAGATAGTAGGCACGAGCAGAGGACATATTTCCCCCGCCGACTTTTGAATCGATTACTGGC
The DNA here is from genome assembly GCF_002443255.2 of Varroa destructor. Classification (NCBI taxonomy): domain Eukaryota; kingdom Metazoa; phylum Arthropoda; class Arachnida; order Mesostigmata; family Varroidae; genus Varroa; species Varroa destructor. The sequence continues at coordinate 48,747,093 of NW_019211455.1, read as the reverse complement.
CGCTTAGCGATAACATCAAACACCAGCAGTTACACATTTCAGTTCAGATGACGGCCATTACGAAAACGATGAATTGAGGTACGAGAGAACATAACAACAACAACAACAGCAGCAGCAGCAGCAGCAATAGTAGCATTGTATTAGATGAAGAGAAATGCGCGTTGCTTTGATGCGTTTCGTCTGCTGCTGTCGAGAGTGAGTAGTATTGGCATAAACATGACCGTTGGCCCTAACAGGAAAATAGCGACGAACGCTAAGCTTTCTCATTCGCATCCCCCTGCTTTCTGCATCATTACCTTCGTTGGCATCTGCAGTATGTGGAAGTGCGGTCTGTGGGCGTAGCTGTGAGTGGGGATGCGCTCCGGCGGCTAGCTGTGGTCAGTCGCCACGACTGGGCTGACAAGGAGTGGTACGAAAGATACCTATTCGAATTCTTCCTCATCTTCATGACTCATGAATTTGTAAAATCGATCCAGTATACTTTTCCAACATGTCTGGGCAAATATATTAAAAAAGAGTTTTAAACTAATGGGTGTACTCGTGTGCGCATCTGCGCGCGCTTTGGCCACCGCTTTCGCATCTTGTGGATCGTTTCCTCAGCTTCCATAGCCAGCAATTCCATGTGCTGATCCGTATGGCCTGGCGTGCACCGACTAAATGGCTGTCTCTCCAAAGATCTTGTTCCCGACCGCAGCGATAATTATAGCTCATTGGTTAACGAGCTCGACCGACCCAAGATGTTTATGGCAGAGCAGGCCAATAGCGAGTTCTTAGCAAGGGCCGGCCCTGGATGTGGAGAATCGAGAGAAAGTTGAGCCGATTTTGAATAAATCGTAGGTGAGACTCTTTCTCCCCGTACGTGTTTCTCCTATTATCTCGTTCTCGGTGATCTCGCGCGAAAATGGAAATCTTCTCACTAAAAGTAGAAGACTGTACCGATCAGACTGAGCAAAGCAGGGTACATGCTAGTTGCCACGTAATCGAACGACGAGTCAGTCTATAACTGGTGATTCTACGTAAACTCCAGGTGTCCTCTAGTTACTGCTTTCTATAGGAATACTGCTCTTAGCAAAAAGCACGCAATAACGAGTGAGTAGAGGGTTCGCGTCCATGATGTTACGCACAATTCGGAACATACATCTTGTCTATATAATAATAATAATTTAATCAAGCAGCGTGATTTGATTTGCGTCTGCGGTATTCTAGTTTTGATTTCGATGCGAGTTTATTTGTACTAAATTTTTCCTGTAGTCGTGGTATATGTTTCTGTTGAAGTACACTAGCTCGGTCTACGATGCGCAGTCGTATATCCTTTGAGAGCTTCATCACTAATCCGCCGAATTAGTTAACCGTCGGAAGTTAGATTACACCTGCTAGTAATGGTCATTTCAGTCTTTCGTCTAGTAGCATTTCTAGAGAAGTGCCGATAGAAACTTGTCACCACTTTGCACACACCCATCAGGCAGTGGTAATAGCAAAAGGCATTTGGGAAACGAATCTTATAGGAACGGGCTCATCGACAGTTTCACAGAATTGCCTTCATTTTTGTCATGTCTACATTTTGTTGTTATTGTTGTCGGGAACGACTGTTCATGACTTGTTGTTCTTTTGCCATAACCTGGAGAGGGATCCTGCTAGACACTAACCAAAGCAGCGCGAAGTTTTGAGGGCGTGTTTCAGTAGGTACGACAACAGCGCAAAATGGGTTTTAAAGTGTACTCCGAGCTTACAGAATGTTCAGATAAAACGAGCAGTACACTGAAAACCAGGGCAGGGCTAATGACGATTTTCGGAAGTGGTGACACTGGTGACTTTTGTTAATGATCTGACTTCATCTGTAATTTCCTCCGTATAATGCTGCATTTTCAAACACAACTGCGAATGTGAAAAAAAAAAGAAGTTTTTTTATTTGCTTTCCTCGTCTGTTTTTGGTTGATTAATTAACTGACCTCGTTGTGAAGGTTACGCGATAAGTGTACGACAAACAATGCGCTAAACGCGACTCGTTCGTCTCGCATAAGTTAACTAATAATGTTACTGTATACCCAGAGCGTGACGTAATAGCGTAACGTCTAACTGGCGTTGTGTTGTGATAAGATTACGTGTCCAAAAATACGTAACACTCATAGCTAGTTAACGGATGCACATCTGCTGCTAACAAGATCAGGTATATTGTATACAACGAGTGGGTCGTGTCGTTCATGTTCAGATGAAATCGCAAAGAGTATAGTGGTTATGCGCGACTAAAAAATACCTTCGATTTTCTTTTCTGGGTTGAGGTAAAAAAAAGTGCCTACCTTAAAGCCCTTGTTATTAACGTAATACTTACGTTAGAACTGTAAAAAAATGGGAAAATCTGATTGCTGCCTACAGTTAGAGCTGTTTTGTCCGCCGTGTGTTCATATGCTACTTATACTGTATGTTTTTTTCTGTCGAAAGCATACATTTTTTGACTAAGTTTTTTAGTGCTTCCAGTAATCGAAGATCGAACCCGGAAGTAAATACCCGATGTAAAAACATGATCTTAAAATATTCGCTTTAAATTGACGTTTAAACAACAAACACTATGATCGGCTATTTGCCTAATGCCTTCCCAAGAATAGGACAGAGGTAACGATAATTCCAAGCAGCGACTTTTGTTGCATAAAAAGTCAGTATGGACTATTCCTCCTTCGATTTTTCCCACAATGTTTGACTAAAATTACGCTTAGTTTTCTGCTAGATCAATCCCGTTATTGCTACAATTTCTTCAGTTACATCTTCTCGTTTATTTTGTTCTACAATGTGGAGTAACACAGACATTCGAGGTTTTTCCACTGTGTTAACTCGTTTTGCCGTTGCTATTAATATCGCTGATTAGTCGTTGTGTTACGACTTTGTCGATGCAGTTGTTTGTTGCTGCTGGTGCCGCCTATTGTTATTATTGTTGTGAATAACCCTGCTAACCGCGACCCCAATACGCGATCCAAACAATTTCTTCCTCCCGTCTACCACCATCACAACCACTTTGGCTTGGCCTACGTATGAAAAACCTGGTGGGTGATATGATGACGCCTATCGTCCTGTCGGTTGTTGCTTCGTCCTGACTGACGTGATTAGTTGCCTATATTCGGCAAGCCACTCCCGCCGATCGTGAGCGTCAGTACGGCCAACGGAGGCATAACGGCAGCGGTTGCGGCGGTCGGTAACGGGACAGTGACGTCTGCTGGAGATGCCAATGGAATTATAGGACCCAACGGCCTGGACGGCCAAGGGTTTGGGATGAGCTCAAACCCCTGCAGCCCTAACGGAACCATCATGCGAGCACACCTCTGTCTCCTCTCGGTGAGGATATTACCACAGCAGCATCATCTCACCAGCATTATCATCACCACACCACACAACATAAAACAGACATGATCACTTTTAGCATTATCGTCGTCATCATCACAGTTATCATCATTATGAGCATCATCAACAGCATCAGTACTGTCTGCACAAATGAAACAATAGTAAAACGAACCAATGATAGCGGTAATTGAACTGTAGAACGTACGTCTTTAATTGCTTGTTTCTTCAGCTACGTGACGAAAACTAGCGCTATGAACCAACAATGATTTTACGCTGATAGTGCAGACGGAAGAATGAAGCTCTTTAGTGGGGTTCGCCTGTACACCCCAGCGAGCGCGAAATTGCCTGGCCCGCACTGGCCATCCCTGCGGAACTCTCAAACTGGCATGTCATCCTCTCCTCATAGACAGGGTTAAGCAATGATGCAAACCGCCTATCCTCATTTCTAATAAATGAATAATTGCAATAGATGATCTGCGTAGAGTCTAGTTGGTAATCGCTCGTACGTGTTGTATATAAAGCAGTACCGTGTCTCGAATGTCCACCACACCCTTTCTGGTAGTATTATGATCTTTACAAATTTGATTCTCATTATTGAAAAGTAGATAATCTACTTAACCTGACTGTTTGTGGTCTTCATTAAGACATCATATCATATCGATCATTTTATAGAAATTACGTGTTATTATGTGGCTGCAATTGGCTGAGCACTATTTGTACACTTCTTCAACCATGGATGCTTTTGGACTATATTATTTTTTTTACTATATTATCTTGGATTATATTTCGCTAGCTCAATCCAACAAATAGTAATATTATTTGCTACTGACATACAATACAGCAATATCTAAATGTTTTTTTTAAGTAGATTTAAATAGCATTGCCTTCTTTAATCGCTCTGCTTGAGATGGCACCTTGCTTGAGTGAAAATTAGACGTTTAATGGAAAACTAATGCACAAAAAGACATTTCCTCGAAGTTCGACTTACTAAGCGGAGAAGTCAATGAACAACCTACAGTAAAAGGAAATACGAATTTATCAAGAACTATCCGAAATTATGTTAATTTTCAGTTACAAGCTTGCAATCTGAAGGTAACTTGTAAACTTTGTCTTTAGTACAGTATTATCTGATATCAATAGCTGCGTTTATCTCTACCTTTAAGCCGAAGGTTACTTATTCGTAACGAGAGGACTACTTCACCTTTGTATTATTTGACATAAAACGGATAGGTACAGGTTAAATCAATGTCTCATTTCAATTCATTAATGACAGAGATGCCTTGAAAACTATTCCTGGTGCTCCAGTCTACATTGAATACGTAAGCAGTCGCAGTGTCTTGCCGTTAATCCAGCTGAGCTATTTTACTAGCTAGCTTTACTCAACAGCATCGCGTCGTCCCGAGTCTCAGCAATTGATGAACAACGTGGCATTTTGGTGCCGCCCAACGTGTTTCTTGTTACGTGTCTTGTGTTCCAATTTTCCATTTTTTTATTTGTTCGAAGACCGTCTAGAAACAAAGTTCACCGTCAATGCTTCCAGAAAGCAACAGTTCTCACCCCTTTCGCATCCACTACAACAATTAAAGCATGTCTGACGCACTTGTGCGTTTGATTCTACCAATTTCCCAACGAATCTTGTGACCTTTAGTAAAAATGCGACCAAAAGAGTTTGCAGTACTCTTTTGGTCGTATTTGAAACAATGCAACGGGTTTTTCATTACGTGAAGAAAGCTTCAAATGACAGCAAAATCAGGTTTTAGCTAATTTCTTCAAGAATTTTGTTACTGCAATAAAATTTGGAACAGTTTGATGAGTATTTTTGTTTGTGCCCTTTAGTCATCTGTTGCCCACTGCTCATAGGTATGCATCTATATTCAGCTAAGATTGATTTTAATAGTTGGCACTGATGCATCTTGAAGGATCTGTCGCTCTGTCCAGATAATCTATTTCAACTTAGGGTGAGGCATTACAAAGGCCTGCTGTAAGCCGTCAGCGGTTGCGCTCGTTCGGACGATTGCAGAGATTTGTCTGGCTATGAAAGTTTGCGAAGCGACTGATGTTGCTCGAACAATCCCGTATATATTCTTCTCTTTAATAGTTACATGATATGTTATTTATATTGCATCATGCTTCAATGGTGCTTCACATTTGTTGTTACTACTGCTACTGCTGCGGCGGCGGTCGCCATTGGAGCTTGCTAGCAAAACCTGTCTGTACCTTGCAAAATGTTTAATGATGAAAAAAGTAATCTGGACTTACCTGCATGTTATGTAGATCATACTTCCTGGACATGATTAAAAGTGCCACAGATGCAGGCGCTACGTAATAACGCTACAAAAATATTACGTTATATGTTCTTGAACTATATGTTTTTTTTGATATATTGAATGTTTACATACAGCAAAAAAAGCCTGGCTAATCAAGACATGCTAATAGATCGCTAGAATATATTGATTTAAATCAACATATTTATTCTTGAGAGGCTATTTCCTATATCTAGAATGTCGCTACAGCGATATCTACTCTACCAGTAGAAATTAAATAAATGAAAGACAATATGTTTGTTGCCAAGACAATTTCCCTTCGTTTTTGTTACTTTCTGGAACTCAAAACGTCCGTTAGTTGCCGTCTGGCATAAAAATAGTCTTCTGCCACTCAATAGTTCATCGTGTGTTTGCATGCTTCACCTGCTACGTGCATTTTTTTTTTTACCACGAAGCTGTTTACTAGCATGAAGGATCTCTAACAAAGAACGTTGCAGCATGAGTTGAATCTTAGCATGCGGCATTGTATACGTAGGAAACGTGCATCACTATCCGGCCTGTCGGGTTGTAGCATATAGGGCAGCCTATGGAATCGCAAAAGTTGACTCAAACTTTTGGCCTTTTCACTTAATAAGTTAACTTTCTTTGATATCTCTTGATCTGTACTCAAACTGGTACACGTTTCGTCTTGAAATCATAATTCTCTCCACCATCAATAGACGGAGCTGGAAAGGCAACTTCTGCAGGCGAACCCGATTCTCGAAGCATTCGGTAACGCCAAAACAGTGAAGAATGACAATTCCTCCAGATTTGTAAGTACCCTTTCTCACAAATAACAGTAGTAGTAATGATGATATTAAATTGATATGTATGATATGTCTTACCTAGATGAGTGCATATACAGCATCTTCATGAAGTGTAAATGAGGTCGAAGGTACGAATACGCATTCTGGTACGGAATCTGGTATTAATTTGGTTTGACGATTTGTTAATAAGTTGTTCATACAGGCAGCCCATGATTCCCTTCTGTTCATCTCCTGTAAACAACCATGTTTTTTTCTTTCTGACTCTTCTTCAATCTTGTGTTTCGATGTGATGGCCGCCTTTGTTCTAATGTCATTTATTAGGGTAAGTTCATCCGAATTAATTTCGACGCTTCGGGCTATATCAGCGGCGCTAACATCGAGACGTACCTGCTTGAGAAGTCTCGCGCGATCCGTCAGGCGAAGGACGAGCGCTCATTTCACATATTTTATCAACTTCTGGCCGGTGCCTCTGTCGAGCAGATCAACGAACTTCTGCTTGAAGATGTGGGCGGCTACGAGTTTTTGTCACAAGGTAATATCACAGTGCCCGGCATCGAGGAGAGTGAAGAGTTCCGCACAACATTGCAGGCCATGCAGATTATGGGTTTTTCGAACGAGGATATCAAGTCAATCTTCAAGGTGCTTTCAGCAGTGCTTTTGTTCGGTAAGTGTATATCAACCTTTCGGGTTGACAATTGATAGGACCCGTTGAACGCAGTATCGGCCTTGATCGTAACGCTGAGATTATACGATTAATTGTGCTTTTAAAATTACCGAATAATTGGACCGGAAATTGATCCGGCAGATATGTTCCTGAAAGCTTAAAAATTCTTCCGATCGTTTCTTATCCAATCAAGACTTCGTTATGAGAGGCATCGTAGTACTGATCACTAGCATACATCGGTCTGCCAATAACCAGAGATCGCTGATTGCAGCGTGGCGATGCGGCATCGATTTATCATGACATAGGTGCATTAACGTGGGAAATTGCTCAATGAAGAAAAAACCGGTAGTTAGATAAAGCGCTAGTTCCTCCACTTTTGTACTTGTTGACAACATTTTTGCTTATTTGAACTATTCGTAATCTATGTGACCATTAGTACATTTTGCAATTCGGTCTGATCGGTTTGATTTTACCACTCCACTCATTGCTAAGGCCTGTCAATTGATGCTAGCAATTCCAGTTGCGGCTGTTTCCATTGATGATGCGGTTGAGGTGGATGGTACTCGCTCACTCCTTTAGAAATTATGATTTCGAAAAATGGCTATATTTTTCACGACTCTTCGTCTTTTTTTTCGGTAACTTTCCTGTCAATAGCCACCGACAACGTTTTGTTAGTCGAGTTGTTATCGTTCAAGTAACGTCCTGTGACATTTGATGTTTCTGGCTTTTGTATTCACCACTGTAGGCTAGTCGTTTGCGCCGTTAGCAGTAAAAGCAGCAAATAGATCTAGGCAATAACGCTTGTGGCAAGCATTCTATTATCTAAATCGGCGCCATGTTTATGGAAAACAGCGTAAAGCAATGGCTTTCGGCTTTCGCGGCGGCGAAAGTCAGCTCTACTTCTCAGGCTACCGGACTTTCCACCCAACTACCAGTTCAGTTATAGTTGCAATGACAGTGTTTTCGCTCTGACATTGACGATAAACTTCGAGTGAAGTAAAAGCCGTTTCAACTGGAGTAAATTGAAAATGCCGACAAAAACTGTGTCCTCTTAAACATATCGTAGAGAAAGAATCTATAATTCTTAATGCAAACAGCATTACGCGTACACTATGGTATTAACATTAAATAGAAGACCGGAACTTGCAAACGTTCTGTTGACTAATAGCATGTCAGCGCAATTGCTGGATTTTATCAAATAGATTAAAATGGTAAGCCAATAAATTTGGAAACGACTCCAACGAAATCAGAGCGAGTTGACTGTGCCTGTTTTTCTACTAGCGTCTTATTAGACAACTGAAGAATCTAGGAGGGCAGACGTTGGTTCAATAAGCCCGCGCATTTCACACGCGTTCAGATCGCGTTAGATAAATCATTAAAATCTGTGTAAAATGTATGATTACTCGATATTGTTCAATATAGATATTAACAACTTTTGACCACATTGACTTTTTGTGTATTTTTCTCATGCTGCAGGCAATATGCACTTTAAACAGGAGCGTAACACTGACCAGGCTACGCTTCCTGATAATCGCGTTGCACAAAAGGTATCGCACCTGCTAGGCATCGGCCTGCTCGAAATGAGCAAGGCTTTCTTAAAGCCGAAAATGAAAGTCGGCCGGGAGATGGTGAACAAAGCCCAAACGAAGGAACAGTGTGAATTTGCTGTTGAAGCCATTGCCAAAGCTCTCTATGAACGATTGTTCAAGTGGATCGTGCACCGTATCAACCGGTAAGTTCGCACGATGAGCTCATGCGACGACTTGGATCCCCCTGGAAAAGCTGTTGATCGCTTGCCTGTAAAGGTAACCTTGACTTCTCGAAGTGACTCTGACAAATGACCGTTACGCGTATTCGCATAATCGTAGCGTTCGGATCTGACCCGTCGAAACGACAGTCATTCACATTTACCTCTGAATCGATCCATTTTCCCCTTTATTCTGTATTCGCAGATCGTTGGACCGCAGTACCCGTCAAGGAACGTCGTTTATCGGCATCCTCGATATTGCCGGATTCGAGATCTTCGGGGTCAATTCGTTCGAACAATTGTGCATCAATTACACAAATGAGAAGCTACAACAGCTATTCAATCATACGATGTTCATCCTTGAGCAAGAGGAATATCAAGCTGAGGGAATCGAGTGGAAATTCATCGATTTTGGTCTCGATTTACAGCCGACAATCGACCTCATCGAAAATCGATCCGGTGTTCTAGCTATCCTTGATGAAGAATGCATTTATCCTAAAGCGACAGATCGCACATTTGTCGACAAACTGCAGGCCGGTCACGAGACGCATCCGAAATTCATTAAAAGTGACCGCATTCGCTCAGGTATTGCTGATGCTGATTTCAGCATTGTGCACTACGCCGGCAGTGTAGTGTACTCAGCCCGCCAATGGCTTGAAAAGAATATGGATCCACTTAATGACAACGTCGTTCAGAATTTGCAGCAATCACAGGATCCATTTGTGGCAGCGCTCTGGAAAGACGCTGAGATCATCTCAATGGGCGCCACACTCGACGGAACATTTGGCCCTGCCCGTGTCCGCAAAGGCATGATGCGTACAGTAGCTATGCTGTATAAGGAGCAACTGGCCAAGTTGATGGATACGCTTAGCAATACCAATGCCAATTTCGTACGTTGTATTATTCCCAACCACGAAAAGAAGGCGGGCCGAATCGATCCTTTGCTTGTGTTAGATCAGCTCCGCTGCAACGGTGTCCTCGAAGGCATTCGTATCTGCCGACAAGGCTTTCCCAACCGGATTCCGTTCAGTGAGTTCCGGCAGCGATACGAACTGCTTACGCCGAACGTGATACCCAAAGGTTACATGGATGGGAAATCCGCGGTCGAGAAGATGGTCAAGGCCCTGGAATTGGACAACAATCTGTTCCGAATTGGCAAGTCAAAGATTTTCTTCCGTACTGGGGTTCTCGCCGGACTCGAAGAGGAGCGTGACATAAAAATCTCTGACCTCATTATTCAGTTCCAGGCGTACTGTCGCGGCCTGCTTGCACGTCGGATGTACCAACGGCGTATGCAACAACTCAACGCCATCCGCATCATCCAGCGAAACTGCGCTAGCTATCTGAAGCTACGCAATTGGCCCTGGTGGCGGTTATACACCAAAGTGAAGCCTCTTCTCCAGGTGACGAAACAGGAGGAGAAGCTGTTCGCTAAAGATGAGGAACTTAAGCAAGTTCGCGACAAGTTCGAGAAAAGCCAACAGGAGATGAAGGAGGTCGAACGCTCCCTTCAGCAGGCTCTAGAAGAGAAAGCCACACTGAGCGAGCAGCTGCAGAACGAAACAGAACTTTGCGCCGAAGCCGAGGAGATTCGGGGACGCCTCCTTGCCCGGAAACAGGAATTAGAGCACTTCTGCCACGAGCTCGAATCCCGACTCGAGGAAGAAGATGAAAAGATCCAGGCGCTGACAAACGAGAAAAAGAAACTTCAGCAGCATATTACCGATCTTGAGGAACAGCTTGAAGAAGAAGAAGGCGCACGCCAAAAGCTTCAAATAGAAAAATATGCCTTGGACGGCAAGATAAAAAAATTGGAAGAAGGCTACGCGATCCTCGAAGATTCGAATGGCAAAATCCAAAAGGAGAAAAAGATGCTCGACGATCGCCTGAAGGATGTCGAGCAGACGCTACAAGAAGAAGAGGAAAAGTGCAAACAGCTGTCCAAGCTCAAGGCCAAGCAAGAGGCCACTATCGTCGACCTTGAGGAGCGGCTCCGGAAGGAGCTCGACGTCCGTCAGGAGCTAGAACGGGGCAAACGCAAGCTTGACACCGAGGTGAGTGACATCAAAGAGCAGCTCAATGAGAAGAAGGCTCAACTCGAGGAGATGCAGACACAGCTCATCAAAAAAGAGGACGAACTTAATGTTGCACTTGTCCGTTGTGACGAAGAGACGCTTGCACGCTCACAGGCACAAAAAGCATTGCGAGAATTAGAATCTCAGGTGAGTACTGAATTGAAAAGCAAGTTATACACATCTTTTGGTAACAAAGGTTTCTAGATTAAAGTTACTGCCAATTTGACTTTTAAATCATGCTATTTCTGTCATCACATGCTTGTAAAATGCATTTGTTGTGAGAATTGCACATGCTGGTAAAGCTTTCCACCATTTGTAAATTATAGTGAGGATACTACAGCCACCAACTCACCTATTAGTAACTTCTATATTATGCTAAATTCGATCGATACAATGTCCCTTTTCAGATGAGCGATATTCAAGAGGATCTCGAATCAGAAAAGGCAGCTCGCCAGAAGAGCGAAAAGCAGAAACGTGACTTAAATGAAGAGCTCGAACGGCTCAAGAACGAGTTGCTTGACTCACTCGATTCCACGGCAACGCAAAAGGAACTCCAGAAGCAACGGGAGCATGAGGTGGCTGCCCTGAAGAAGGCGCTCGAGGATGAGATGGCCGCTAAGGAGGCTCAAGTTTCAGAACTACGAGCCAAACATCATCTGCAGGTAGAACAGTTATCGGAACAGACGGATCAGCTGCGGAAGCAGAAGGCCAGCCTCGAGAAAGCCAAGCAGCATCTTGAAGCCGAGAATATTGACATGGCGAATGAGATCAAGGGCCACATTGCTGCCAAGCAAGAATCAGAACGAAGAAGGAAGGCTTTGGAGCACCAGTTGCAGGAGGCATCGGCTAAACAGGCCGAAGCCGAACGTCTTAAGCAAGATCAAATTGAGCGTTGCGGTAAAATGCAAGCCGAGCTGGAGTCGGTCTACGTCCAGTTGGAGGAGTTAGACAAGCGGGCCACTGCGGGACAAAAGAACAGCTCAAATCTCGAAGCACAGCTAGCCGAAGTGCAGGAGCTACTTCAAGAGGAAACTAAACAGAAGCTAGCGCTGAGTGCCAAGTTGCGACTTCTCGAGGCAGACAAACAGCAACTGCAAGAGCAATTGGATGAGGAGGAAGAAGCCAAGCGCAATATGGATAAACAAATGCAGGTTCTTCAGGCACAGGTACGAAACTTCTGTCTGACGCTAGCAGACAGAGAGGTATCTTGATTAAAAAAATATGGTTGACCTATAAACATTCTTTTCGATACAGCCATAAACCCCGGCGAAGATCGATTACTTATAGCTTAATGCTTCACGGCTTTTTCTTTTGTTTTCCTAGATCACCGAGGCAAAGAAGAAAAGCGAGGACGAAGGAGAACAGGCGCTAGAAGAACAGCGCAAGAAATTCGCCAAGGAGTTGGATTCCGCCAACGCTAAACTTGCCGAGCACTTGGCGCAAGTCGACAAGCTAGACAAAAGTAAGAGAAAGCTGTTGGCCGAAGTGGAGGACCTTAATATCGAACTAGATTCCGTCCGTTCAAAGGTCTGCGACCTGGAGAAAAAACAGCGCAAGTTTGACTCTTTGCTAGCCGAAGAAAAAGCGCACACAGAACGTGTGATGGCAGAAAAGGACCAAGTGGAACGGGAAAGTCGCGAGAAGGAAACTCGTCTCTTGGCCCTCACTCGTGATCTTGAGGAGAAAGACACGATGATCGAGCAGCTGGAAACAGCGCGCCGTCAACAAAACGCCGAGCTCGAATCGCTTGTCAACACTCAAGGTAGCGCTGACCGCAACCTACATGAGCTGGAGAAGGCACGCCGAACCCTCGAAAATCAGCTGACGGCGCAAAAGCAACGGTTGGAAGAACTTGAAGATGAGCTTCAGCTAGCTGAAGATGCCAAGTTGCGTATGGAGGTAAATCTACAAGCTATGCGGTCGCAGTTTGAGCGTGATATGGCTGCTAGGGACGAACAAGCTGAAGAGAAGCGCAGAAGCTTACTCAAGAGCATTCGCGACCTCGAAGGCGAGCTGGAAGAGGAGCGCAAACAGCGCTCGGCAGCGCAGACGCATCGCAAGAAACTTGAAGCTGACATCAACGACATGGAACACCAGCTAGAGCTAGCCAACAAGGTAGACTTGAAAGAAAGGCACAGATTAGCCGTAACCCCCATATACATTTGCTTGAGTTATTTAAAATACTACGATCACTTTAAGAATTGTTAGGGTAGTATTTTACTGATATATACGCTACATCAAGCTGCCATACGATTTTTGAAAATGTTTGTCTACTAGAACTAATTTCGCTTGGGGGTTTTATGCTTCAATCGAATTTTATTCGAGACTTGAAAAATAACGTGAAACTCCGCATTTCTTAACAGTTACCGACGTATTCGTATGGTCTTCTATAGACATCCAACTGGAATCATAATATTGACGCAATAGCCCTACGATTAATTGTATTTACAGAGCAAGGACGATGCCAACCGGGCCTTTAAGAAGATGGCCGCATCGCTGAAGGACTTCCAGAGGGAGTACGAGGAGGCGAAAGCCGGAAAAGAAGAGCTCATCGGTGCCGCCAAGGACGCCGATAAACGCGCCAAGCTGCTCGAGGCTGAGGTAACCCAACTACAGGAAGACCTCGCGTCGGCTGAAAGGGCCCGTCGCTCCGCTGAGTCAGAAAGGGATGACCTTCAGGAGGAACTGTCGGCTACTGGTGGACGAGGATCATTCCTCGCCGAAGAGAAAAAGAAACTTGAAGCACGAATCCTCCAACTCGAGGAAGACCTCGAGGAGGAACAGTCGAACGGCGAGATTCTGGTCGAGAAGATGCGCAAGGCCCAGAATCAGATTGAGGCGGTCACTAACGAGCTAAGTCAAGAACGTAACAACAGCGCCCGGCTCGAAAATTCAAATGCTGCTCTCGAACGCCAAATCAAGGAGATGCGTGCGAAACTCCAGGAGATTGAGACTTCGCAGCGAAACAAAATCCGCAGCGCTGTCAGCCACCTCGAGACTCGAGTATCACAGTTCGAGGAACAGCTCGATCTCGCCGAACAAGAAAAGCAGACTGCTCAGCGTATGGCTCGTAAACTTGAAAAGCGTATGAAAGACGCCGTTAGTCAGGTATGAACCCGTCTGAAGCCATCGTTGTGGAAGAGAAGAAATTTACTTACTCGATTTCCTCCGCCATATAAGGCTCTTTTCGCTTTAAGCTATCGCGATTGCTTTCATACAGTTATTCATGCAACGTTACAAGCTTATCTTCACGTATGTATGATTAACATCGTCTTAGAGCTGCGTATTGTTTCAATGCAGCGGCCTGTGGGCAATCTGTGATATACTCGATGTTGCTGTGTTCTAATTAATCTTCCTGAGCTCATTATTATACAATTTATCTGCATCGTCTGCTGTAGGAAGGTCATGTTTATTTTTAAGCCTATTTTTCATTTATCTTGCATATAGTGAGCATTATTGACAGACCTCTGTATCATTCTCGCTTATTCGTCAGTCGTAACGAATTTTCCTCCGTTTCCCTTGTGTCAAATATTTACAGGTTGATGATGAGCGCCGCAATGGTGAGCAACTAAAGGAGCAGATAGAAAAGGTGACTAATCGTTTGCGCACCCAGAAGCGGCAATTCGATGAAATCGATGAAGAATGCTCACGCGAAAAGGCCCACCGACGGAAGCTGCAACGCGAGATCGAGGAGCTTCAGGAGCAGAACGATAAATTGCAAGCCGACCTTGCCAGTGCCCGAAACAAACTTCGCCGAGCTGGTGGGGGCCGGTTCACTGGCTCAACGCCATCGCGCGGCGATGAGAGTCCCGTCTCGCTGCCGGACGACAGCCTGGCTAGCTCTGAAGATGGACAGATCATCCAATAAAAATAAGTCTCCCTCGTTCATTCCCAACTTCCCAACCAATACATCAATCAAAATCTACCTAATTCGGAATTTGAAGTCGCTCACGAAACGCTAAGCGGCGTTAAACTTTATCATGACGACAAAAGTTGTCAATTAATATTTGCACTGCGGCAAAACACTTACCACAACGCTCTGAAAACCTTCACCAATAGTCACATGGAGAGAAGGCCTACATGTTAAGCGTACTTCAAGTAAGATTCTTAGGAAGGAAGGAAGTTCTAGTGCTGTAACTTCTGGCCGGAAAGGTATCATTACAGGTGCGGACTGATTCATCCAGTATGCAGTTAAGCACGTGTATCATCAGTGCAGACGTTGTCCTTGGAATCGACATCTAAGTTAAAGAATCTGAGTTGATCGTGCTGCCCTCCTTATTCTGGGAGCTTGTGCTTTCAAGTATTGGAGATCCTCTGTTGTCATATTTATGGAAAGTATAGACTATGACAGTGCTACTTGATGTAACCATTGAGGAATGCAAGCGAGTAAACACACAGACAAACGATGTTTCGGCAACATTCACAAACGTGTAGTACCTTTATATGGGTGATCTGATTGAAGACCTATACTGTGCCTCACCCTGGGCAATACGACGACGTCATCAGGGTAGCCTATGCTATACAGACAATTCAAAGCAAGCCTTTCTAAAGATATTAATTATAGAATGTTAAGCCTCTCAATGTCACTTAGATGGAACCTACTTTGTCGAACGGCCAAACAGTATCGCTGCGAACGAGAAAAAGAAGAGTTATATCGACGTGATATAGATCTACGAACGTCAGAAAGATGATTCAAATAGACTAGGCACAGAGACGGACACAAGCAGGAATTGCACTTTAATCACTGTTCTTACCATACCAGTAGCAAAGGTTCAAGCATAGATAAAGCTATATACGTCGATATAAATAGTTTTATATAAAATCCACCTGTATCGCATATTGGAAATATCTCCCCTTCCTCCCCGAAAAAAAAAACAACCCTTTGACAATCTCCGATGTAATACTTAGCCTGAATTGTCCGATCTTAAAGTATCAGCAAGCCACATATTAATGCGGTAATGTCATTCCATTTCTGTTTGATGACCCCCCCCCCCCTCCAGTCGCGAATTCGCGCCGCAATTTCCTTTTGCATGTTGCGCCCGCTTAATCCACTCCCTATAATACCCTGTATTTACATTCAACGTGTATTTATCGTACGTATATTCGCGACATTCAGACGCGCGACGACTTACACCGCCCTACGTGGATATAGTAGTACCGATAGATAAGACAGATGAAAAACATAATCCTTGTCCCTGAAACGGACGGATCCTTTACAGTAACAATTTTCTAGAATTACGATAAACCCGGTTTAGATAGCGTGCGTGTGACCGGATGTGCGTTTAGCGCCACTTAGTAGCCGTAGAAGTTATAAGCTGGTGTTCAGGGGAGACGCCTTCAGAGAAATCTAAGAACGCTCGAGAACGCTATTAACTCACATACGAGTAATCATATGACTCGTTAATGTATAATGGCTAATTATTACGCCTTTATTATTTATAATGCTTGAGTCGATCGATTACAGTATGGTAAACGTTATACGAACGAAGTAACGAAATGGAATCCTTACTACTTCGTATAGGTTTCGATCAAGTAAAATGGCGTAGATTACAAGCCACTGAACAAACCAAACTGAATATAGGGGGCAATTTTTTGCCCACTCAGTTTGCAAAAATATATAAAACGCAATAATCGACCGAAACAGGTTTATATTGGACGAACGCGATAAAATACTTGAAAGATCGAAACGATTCGAAGTTCTGGGGGACTGAGACTAAGGAAGGATAGCAGTAGCGTTCCGCCGATTATTCTAAGCCGCTTATTATTCAAATGACACACACACACACATACCTATATATACAAATATAATAATTATACAAATACATGGCTCTATTAAGCATGCATTTAGTAGCGGTAAACTTTTGTCTTTTGAGCTGCCTTATTGATTGTGGCCATTTTGCTCTCGTGCTGTTAATCAGACGTAGCGAATACGCCGGTGACGACAGATTGGCGGGCAGACAACAGAAGGGTCGAAACAGAAATGAATTCATTGAATGGTGGTGTACGGAGAACAATTGAAGGCTGACAATGGATTACTATTGAATGGTGATGATGGTTAATAATAGTAGTGTGAAGCAAAGGGGTGGAAATATGTGCATTGTTGTTGTGTCGCAACAGCAAATATATATATTTGTTTGTTTTGACTTATCGATTGATCACTTCGGCATTGATTGATAAATAATCTTATGATTAATTACAATGTTTGCTCTTTTTGGTTGATTTGATGACTATGAACTAACGATTGAGGAATACTGAAGAAGACGTGAGTTTGTTCGGTAACGATGATGACACGACGACCGATTCGGCAGATGAAGCGAACGCTTGTTCCAAACAATGAAATATAGTAATCTACACTAAAAATCGCTATTAGCGTTAGCATCGTGCTGTGAGTATGGGCGGACATTCTCGTCACCAATAGCCTCGCATCGCTCTATTACTATATAATAATTATTAGCCAAACCAGCTGCTATCTACAATGAGCTCGAACATAGCGAGATCTTAATTCTTCCGCGGGCGAAGCTCACTTGAACGCGTATGTAAAGAAAAAAAAAAAGATGCTAGCCTTCTAGCCAGTGTAGACGATAAATATCAGCGATAAAACAATGACAACGATATTGCTAATAATGAATAGAAATATTAGTAAGAGGTGGAAAATTTATAAAAGCCAGAACGTCTATCGTGCTGGGCATATTAGACGAACACGCATGGTGGACACAGACGACGCTGATATGTTGTAGCAGCATAGTAGGTAACAGCAGACGTAGTTAGGGTAGTTGCCATATGTGGATCGCTGATCTCTCGGGGACACAATTAGCCAGTTTGGTCACCTGGTCGATTTGTGAGCCCCCGGACAGGGGTCAGAGAATTCGACTTAGGCCTAAACGTGTCGACACAACCGGCATATAGGAACATCCATAAACAACCCTAAAATCGAGGTGGCTGAGAGTACACAGACGCTAATGAGAACAATTATTATGATGATGGAATTTAAACGAATAAGAAAAAGGCGCCACTTACATGTAATGTGACGATGACGAACGAGACTGGTGGTGATTATCACGAGCGTAATACAGACGAAGCTGAGAAAAGGATAACTACCTTGATTGCCTAATAATAACACTGCTAATGAGAAAAAGAAGGTATGATGATCGATATATACATATATATGTGAGAACACATTGAATACGCGGAGCTGATGGATATACACGATGATGATTATGATACGGAGCCGATTCTGGAAACGATTAGACTAATGAGTAATATGTTTGCGGGAAAGGGCCATACCGACGATGATAGACCCGCCGTTCAACCCCCTCTGTGAAAGCTCTCTATATGACAAATAACAGAGCAGCCTGAGACGAAACGAGTCGAGACAAAAAATGAATAATACAAGGCTGGCTGGTAAACCGTAAAAGGCTTTTCCTTCGACGGAAAGACGAAAATGGCTCGCAACGGCAACATTTGCACAGCGGGCCCACACATTAGCAAACACGATACAAAACATTCAATTACTATGAGCATTTCATAATAAATACATATATTTATCGAACGGCCAGGAGGACTAACGAAAAAGAAAGTAATGACCATTGTCAATAATGACAACAAGGTCACCTACATCAGCAGGGTTGATACTGCAAGCGAATAAGACAGATTTCGTAACAGAACAAAGATATCCGGGAGGTGCTATCAGGCTGACGCATAGTTTGGGTTCTCTCCGATGTCTTTCGCCCAAACGGGTTAATACAATCTTTGCATGTTTCTAGCATCACCTCCTTAGTAAACAAGGAAGCAACGGAACGAAGAAGAAGCAATACCAATCCGCTTTTAAGATAACGAGCGCACCGAAACTTTTGTTAGCCTTTTTGAAACACTCCCCGCTCCAATAGTCTCTGCTAGTTTTCCTAAAACTGTGTTAGTTAGCTGGATAGGATTTTTTCGATTACCAAAATTGACATTCATCAAATCTCGGTAGGTCGTTTTGGCAGCAGAATGAGCAATACATGAATATATGCGCATAGATACATAAATACATATAAGAGATAATATATTTGTATACCTATCATGTTTACTGATGTGGCATCCCTCATGTCTCCTGCGTGCATTCGATATTTACCTACCGCTGCTTGAGGATCGTTTAGACCGGTCTGGTCTAGTGCAAAGTAGTGGACTCGAGATACCGGTAAGCGTATAAATAACAGGACCTTTTCGACTGTCGCAAACAAGTCACTGCACTCCGTGCCACATGCCTGTGTCGTTATTCCTTTGATTAGTATGTATTATGCACATTGTAAATCTTGCTATTCGAGTGTTATGTAAGCCGTGCACCTATTTATCTATGTATTTGCCCCTTTCGGTGTGTGTCGTCTTCCCCGGCCTTCGATATCCGACGAAGATCGGACGATGACAGTTATTTTTGCCCCCACTTTTCCCTCGTCTGAACCTCCTGACAAATGGTACTAGCTAGACAGCTGTATGAGATCGACTGGTCACTTTGTAATGTAAGCAAATCGCTATAAAAACACTAAACCAACAATATTTAAAAGGGTGCTAATCACATGGGACAGTTATCCAACTGCACTATCAGTTTTCAAATATATATCAAATAAAATATTTTTTTATTGTCAATAAAGCAAAACAGGCGATAAACTGCATGTATGCTTGCTGCCTGAGCGATTTACTCGGCAGTGCGGAACGAGATGAGCGTAAAAAAAAAACAGTGAAACCACAAAAGCTGTAACGATCGATATTGGCCCCTATCTAATCGGAACTAATTGAGAGTCATGGCCGTAACGGTCAGTATTGGTATCAAGTAAACATCAAATAATCACACTTGGTATTGATCTAATGGGCGAAGATCGCCAATACGGTTTATTTGAAAAATATACGTGCATGAACCCAAATGGGCGTCGAAGAGGCATCGCAATAGCATAAGCAAACATTCTAGTGAGGTTCATTACCCCAAACAGGTGTTATTACCGAGCTCTGTGTCGTTCGCTTTAAAATTGTAACTTTTTTTTATTCTTACTATACACGTATAAAGGCAAGCCTATACATAAATCTACAAATAAGAGCCCCAGTTTAGAGTCTAGGTTTAAGAACGTATAAAACTGAGTGCGAACTGAATCAGCCAACTTGGACCGACCAGCCGACCGGCGAACAAATACACACAACACAGACAGACCTCTGTTCAGGAGAAGGACGAAGCAGTGAAACGAAATGCAGAAAATTAACCTTAAGATGATAAATCCATACAAAATGACGCGCCGTGTACAGGTGCTAAACGTCAACGTTTAAAGAGCAGACACATTCCTGCCATGACAATGTATTTTACCTAAAAATTTTGTCCCAAATAATTTTGCCCCCTCCCACATTTATATAGAGCAGAGTTTAAATAAAGAGGTTGTTTTCAAGAAATCTAACGGGTCATCGTCTATGTCTTGAGTTTTTTATAATTAGGTTGATAGCTAGGTAATTTTAGGCTGTGCGCTAATAGCAGACTGTGGGTCAATACACGTATGCGTGTATATATATATATATAAACCAATGCACACTTTGCTACTTATGCACAGCCTAAACCCAGCTAGCTGTAGTACTAATAGTATTAGTGGCAGTATCAATAACGATATCTATGTCGTAGCTTATCTACACTTTACCTCTGCAGCTATATTCATCAGGTAGTTGATGTTGGACACTTACATAATAATTATTACAGATTTATTATTATTACAAAAAGAAGCTTACTTTCTTCTAACAACCTAGAAAGGTTGTGTGTCTGGGCATTATAACCAAAGGATTAACAAACCAAATGAAGATAACGATTATTGTTCGTTTTCGCTATGGTTCAGCTTAATTTATTCATTAGTTGTAGCCAGACCAGCTGCAGGATAGGGTTTCTTCCAGATGAACGTAAGGCTTCACTGTCGTCCTATTTTTTTGTAAGAGACAATAAAACGCGTCCTGCAAAAAAACTAAGCCAGATTACGCTCGGGTTTCAATCACGAGTTTTCTAATTGTCGTGTCTGCATACATGTAGGTAACCACCGTTTCTATATGTATACTTTTTTAGCATGTGAAAACCTTAGCTAGAATGTGCATAGGATAGCTAGAGTAACGTTCGATTGCATGTTTGTTGCTCTTTAATGGTACACACCAATGAGATCCAAAACGATAGGGACCTCTACTGAGGTCGACAAACATTTAAAATCACGTCTTTTGCGTATAGTACAATAGCGAGACCAGTAACAATCGACTGAGCAAAACCGATATATTTGATGTGATGTTCACAGAAAAGCGTCAAGGTCTCAACTGTTTATTTAGATAAGAATTTCAATGAAAAACCTGTCAATTGCTATTGATCGGCATATATATATATATATATATATATATATATATATATATATATATATATATATATATACATATATATCTGCCTGCACTCCCCATAGTAATGTCTGTCGAAAGCATTCGATAACTCATGGAACGCTAAGCGGATTCTCTCTCTATAAAAAGGCGAGAATCGGGCGGCGGCGAATCCGTTAGTCTATGCTGCTGTGTTGGCGCGTCGAAGGGCTGTCTCAGGTAATATGAGGTAACGAAGGTAAGCCATAATGAAAATACTTTTTTCTATTAACGACCTGCTCTCAACACGTATCGACAGCACTTTTCTTTTGCGCACTGGTCTTACCAGCGTGAGAAAAGAAGGCTATGCTTATTAAAAGCGTATTTTGGCTAATTATTGGTCTTTCTGCAATTGAAAGGCGCATAAGAAGATATGTGCATAAACAAAGTAGTAAGTTCATGGGAACCTGCACGTACTTCGACTATCGTAGGCAACCATATTTCGGAGACATTGCTGAACTAGGCAAATTTGAAATTCTACGTAGCGGTTTCGCCTGATACGCGCGTACTTTTGAAATAAGCACATTTTACATGTATTTACGTCGTAGATCAATCGAATTTCTATCTACAGTAATTAGGCTCAAATGAACCTGTATAGAATCTAATTAAAAAATAGTTGAGACAATTGGTGGTAGCCCCACAAAAATTCACAATGGTATTTAAATAAGGATCCGTCAGGTTGGGTTACCGTCAACGTCCCGGTTGATCACAATTTTACAGTCACTTTAGGGTTCTAATACATAAATCTTGTAGTGGTTAGCGATAGAACATAATGATCTGCCAGTTTAAGGTTATTTATAGCGAAAGTCTGTTTACGCGTGTTGAACTCAGATCAACAAATTCATTGGAAACTAGATAAACAGAGAGCGCGCCGGGCCTCTGGCGCCACCCATAATGGGGAGTACGATTGAAGGACACAAAGGTCATGACGTCCCGTTTGATGTTACTTAATGAGTCATTAAATTAACGAATATTATTATTTTATGTATTCAATGTGTTGAAAATAGGTATTATTAAATGGCTGTTAATCTCACCGTTTTTTACGTTTTATTTACGTTTTATTTTTCTAAGATACCTTCAAGTAAAGAACAACTAGTTATCATGCGAAAACATATAGTGTTGTAATACAATCAGCATTCAAAAGTGTCAGTGTCTCTTCTGAATATGAATACCTACTACATTCCGTCCAAACATCTGGTCCTTAGGTGCTAATCACGGATTCTCCGATCCAGCCAGGACGCTTGAGTTACTATCGAGTGGCCTGTAGGTTGGAATTGCGGTTCACGATTTACTTAAATGATATTCATACTTTGAGATTACCAGTAATCGCACTAGAAAAAAATCTGGCTAGGCCGCAGGCCGCCAAGTGTAATGGTAATAATGTTCATTCATTTTGAATTCCGTTCATAGAAGAACTATTCCAGCCTAGCATTACACTGAATATCGAATGCCATAGCGTAGAAGACGAAAGCTGAGAGACACGCAATACGATGACGATGTTGGTTTCACGTGTACGGCAAACATCATCAAGGTTTCGCATAGCATCCGCCAACCGATAAGTCAATTGTTTGTGAAACACAACTCTATTGACGGCTCCTTAAATTACTTGCGAATCATTCGGTATTAGATTTCTTGGCACTGGGAATTCGAAGTGTGTTTATATTATGCTATAAATAAAGGATATTTGAGAACCCATAACTCTTAGACGCGTAAGGAGCTTCAAATTGACGCTAGCCGTCGTAATGAAGTTAACGCTCAGTACCAGCCCAAGCGGTCGGAACGTCGACTACGTTTCTAATGACACGTTGGAGATTATGTCGGCTATTTTTTCATTTATGATTATAGATGTTTATCCGGCCCACGGCCGTGGAAAGGAACGAGTATTAACCGTTTGCCGTTGTAGTGAATCAGATGCGTCAGACGGATTGACGAAATCCAACCGCCATCGCTTCGGCAGCAAGATCAGCGTGTCATCTTGCACAGGGTAAAGACGCTGCTGCCAATATGATAACTATAGTAAAACGTCATCAATGACAAGCACCACTAGCTGGACAAAACAATGGAAAACGGCGCATTTTAGCCTGTGCGGCCGGTGCCTGCTGTTTCGGCAGGCGTGTCCTGTCGTCATATTTTTTTCTGCTTGTACACGTGCCGCTCTAGAATCAATAAAAGCATTATTTGTGGAAAATATGATGGCTTCGACTTGAATTGAAGTGGCAGATGATGATCGAGAATACAACCGAACTTCAGTGCTTATTTTTCCTTGTTGTTTTTTACCTGTCCATAGCATCATAAAAACTGAGCAGCACAAAGACGGTTATTGATAGTACAGTCGACGGGAGAACGGTAATATACAAGAATAATGACGATGACATGTTAGAATGTCGATTTTTTCTAGGAAACTGGTAACGGTATGTAATGTTCCATTTTTCCTATTGCGCTAAGGTTCGAACTTGACGTTCAACCATGTTTAACTCTTATCGATAGAGAAATCCAAAGGAAGCCAAAAACGTTGACATCGTGAATCAGAAAAGGAACTTGTAACGGCCGTTACGCTTTTAATGTACAAAATAAGCTTGTCATACTGCATTTATGTCATTGTTTGTCCTTTTTGAACTGGTAACTATCGAACTTCGCCGAACGACGGTGTTACATGTATGTGACTACTCGTCGTCCGCCTTTAGCACCTCACACCCATCTTAATAGGGCTTCTTGGGGAGACGGGGCACGTGACAACTGTACCTCCTCAATAATAATCATCATAATGAGAATATTATTATCACACATGGTGAACCACTGTATGCGCATATCGGCGCAGTAGAGCACATTCGTTCAGTATGTTCGAGGTGATGTAGAGCCCATAGTTTTGCGATTGGATTTAGTTGACACATAATCATATTGAATCTGAACGGTAGTGAATGTTTTGTTTTAGTGATAAAAAGATTTAGTTCTCTCTACAAGTTGTTGATTAGCTTGTAAACTTCTGAGTATAAAGATCCGTGGCTAGATAGGCAGCAGATGTAAACGACGACAATGGCTACATAAATGCTATTTTCTTGCTTTAGATCTTTCTGCTGTAGACTTGTTTACTTCTTTTGCCAGAGTAAGGCAGTTTTTAGCCCCGCATATTTGTTGCATGACATAATCTTCAATGTTGAAATGGAAAGCCGTGCAATAGACTTTGTGTTGTCCTTTTGATTTCCAGAGGTCTCATTCAGTATTCGTTGTTCGTGTGTACGTCAATATTCCGCAAGTATCTATATAATAAACACACATTGTAGTATATTTCCGATCACCCCATACGTTTTATTTAATCACTATAATCCTTATCCGCATTATGTACAACAGTGCAATAAGGGCCAGCATTTGCTACGCGGATCCCATTTTTTTTTCCTATATCGCTACAGCCCATTGAAGTTACATCGACTAAGTGTTTTTTTTTTTTGTTTCGCCAGCTAATCAATTTATTTTTATTTCGCTCCAGCATTCCCTTGTTTCTTCCAAGCTTGCTCGCTATATAGGACAGAGGTTCTTTGCTAGACTTCCATCGTTTGACTATTCTGTAGCTGTTCGACGATTATAATTGTCATCATTCGCAATGCCTATTTGTCTCCTGCATCACCGATCTTTGTCTCTTCCTATGAATCTCCTAAACACACCTTCTAAACCCATTGATGGCATCGTTGTTGACGGCTGACCCCACGTATCAAATATAATGGTAATAACTACACCTGCAGTTTAAATCCGCTCCATCATTCATGGTGCAACCGCTCGTAACCACTTTTCAGTACTGCGAACTATTCGTATGATTTTTTTTTTTTAAACTTCTGTCCCGTTCACCCGTGTGGGCGTGCGTGTTTTCGTTAGTGACATCGTGCCAAGTTATCTGATACGCCTAAGTGTTGTGTATTTCTACTGTACATAGTCTCGTTTATGTACTGTTTTCCAATCGTACGTCCTGTTGTTTTCCGCTTCTTTCGGATCCTGACGATTTTCCCTGGATGCGATACAAAAATCGCCGTTACACAGAGCATCGGTTATCTCTGCGCTCTGCTCTGACTTGCGACACAGAAAGACTGGGCACCACTTTTTGAATATCAAAGTTATTCATTAACGGTGTAGTGTTTTCGAAAAAGATTTTATTTGCAAAGAAAAGGTCGTTCCTTCCCAGTCATATAAGTACCTACGTTGACCAAACCAAGAGATAGAATTTTCTTCCATTGGATTAGCTATGTTATAGCTCGGCAAAGCACCAGGCTAGATCTCTGGGTGCGCTCATCTTGCGACAGGCTAAAACCAGAACAGTCGAACTGTTACAATAAGCTCTATCTTCTTTGTTACTCATCATAGAAATTGCATAGAAAATGATTAGCCTGTATCAGTCCTTTACGCTTAGATAGTACCTGTCTTGCACATCCCATATCTTCTTTAGAATGCTAGCAACAAAAACTGTGTTTCTAAAAAAAACATACAATAATCAAGAGAAAACTTTACTAATTACAGTGGCGCGTCGACTTCGTTTCCATTGTACTACTACCGTCGCTGACTCTAGCTATTAAACTGC
Source organism: Varroa destructor (assembly GCF_002443255.2). Classification (NCBI taxonomy): domain Eukaryota; kingdom Metazoa; phylum Arthropoda; class Arachnida; order Mesostigmata; family Varroidae; genus Varroa; species Varroa destructor. Next base: position 48,721,245 of record NW_019211455.1, on the reverse strand, counting down.
TTGACACTCTACTCAATAATTAACTAAGACAAGTATAGTTTCAAGAAAAAAAAAACTATACAATAACAGACGCGGTTAAATTGGAAAAAAAATCAACTAAGCTGAAGTATTACAGGATTCGGCAGTTTACGACATTCGGAACCGCTATTTTTACTCTCTGTTACTCACCTTGATTTTTTTTTTGTATAATCGTCTAAAACTGAACATCTGTGCAGGATCCCTGCACGTTTGTAGAATTCAAATATGACTCAGAAAGGACTACTACGGGGATACGCAGAGAATGCAGGGTTCTAATGTAAACTCACCGGCCTGCAAGCATTCAATTCTCACTACTAAAACAGACAACCTTTTCACATCACTCTCCGCCCTGTAGTTGAATACAAATCCGATTTACACCACGTAGTTGTGAAAGACCCGGGCTGACGACTCACGGGACTATGCAAGCAGTTTGTTGCCACCATCATCAGTAGATTTAAGAGAAACAGTAATAATAATAGCGGTAATAATTGCAAGAGAAAAAGCCAGGTGATGAATTAACATTTTCAGAAAACATGCGGTTTCTGTTGTTATTAAAACACTCAAAAAAAGATACGGAACCTGTCGCTGTTGCTGCTTGTGCGCTACATTCCTACAGAATCAGTTAGGTAAGAAGCTACGGATCTGCAGCTACAGGTCACTACACCAACTCTATTGTCTTTTGCTTCTTTTTGCTTGCATATCTTGAAACAATTCCCTGTCAACGGCAGACTCCGTAAATTAAATAGAAGAAAAAGCAAGCGGTAAGGTCGTCTACCAACAACTGTACAAATAAAATCCACTTGTCCCTAGACCCCCCCTTCAGAACTCACGTGTTAGCATTTTCGGCAGTATCCCGCGAGCACTAAACTAAGATAACGCCTGGAAAGTCACATGAGTTCGTATAATCTCTGTGAGAGTTCTTAAACTACACGCGACGGCTTTTTTACAGAAAATTTTCGCTTTTTGGTAGACGGTTCGGTTATTATTGTTAATGGTGTCAAATACCGACTTGGTTGGCTGGCTGTATGGACAAGCTATCGTGATCGGTGATCAGTTTTTCAACAATCGACCAAGTATCAACGTGTGTATGTGTGTGTGCCTGTAATGTAATGTCCATGTTATCATCGGTGGTGATCGACAGCTTAAACGGCGCAGTTTGGTGTATTTTGCGTAGGACGACGGTGCAGGAGAGATCAACAGCGATGAATCGGTTTGCCCTGACCTCCACGGGTAGCGATTTTTTTTTTGTGATACTGGTAATGTTGAACAATGTTTATCGTCAGCATCGGTTGCATAATGGGCGTGCGGCGGTGCGTGAACTGTTTTGCGTCAATACATGCAACGCTTCTCTATATGTGTACATCCGTCCATCATCGATCAGTTCGCAGTGTTGGCGTTCTTCAGTGTTCTCATGAGCAAGAGTCCCATAACGGTGACCGCAGCAGCCCCCAGGCCGACTTTCATCCACGCTGTCACCTCCGGCGGCAGTTCCAACATCTGGTTCGTGTACTCCCCAATCCAACTGGGGCGGCTTTGTAGCACATGGACCAGTCTCTTGAGATTGGGGTATGCCGCCATTGTCGCCAAACGGACGTAAATATCCCGTGACACTTTCGCGGACTCACCAGCCGCACCGGGGGTTGTAGTGAACATCTGTGGTGGGGGAAGCTTATGCAGCGAGCAAAACTCCTCAGGCTGCTGCGCGAACTCCTGCGTCACCTGGCTCCGATCACACTTGGAAGCTACGACAAGCACAGGAACTCGGCTTTTCTCAAAGTACTTGCGATAGATACAGGCAACGTATTCAAAACTTTTCGGATTGGACGCATCGTATAAAAGACAGACAACGTCACAATGAAGTTCCGGTGGTGTAAGGTGATCTTGCATGCCAAAGATGTCAATTTCGTGTAGCACAAGATATTTTTCCTGAGAGTAGACCGGCACGGAAGAGACGGTGTACCGTGGCAGGTGGGCTCGAGGTATGGCTTCCGTCTGGCTAGCGTTTCGGCCGAGAAATCCTTGAAGAAATGAAGTCTTGCCGGCGCCCTGTGGCCCAATAACGTGACAATGAAACACGATTCGCATCGTCTGCTTTAGCTGTAGGTCTAACTGTTTATCCCGGGTGACTTGAACGCCTGCTAGTTGACTCTCTTCGCCGGTAACTGTCATGAATCCCAGATAGGCAAGATACTCCATGGTCTTAGTAACGTCGAGCGCTGTAGTTAGGGTCCACATGGCCATATAGCCAGCTTTGGTAATATAGCGACGCTCATTGGTAGCTACAGTGTAAATCATATCAGGACCCCACGGAATAACCGGACAGACCTGAAACAGCTGTTCCAGTTCGTTCGGACATAGAGCGCCATCCAGGTCTGTGTCGTATTTATCAAATAGTGTCCTCAAAAAATTGCATCCCTCTGGGGTCAGTTCCGTCGTACTGCCGGCTGGCACCCGAATCTTCGGGAAAAGGTAATCCCGGCTTAGATAGAGCGAGTCGTCGTAGCCAAACTTGCGTAAGATTGTCCATGTTGTCTCATGGCGCCCGCGCTGAATAAACAATTTGTGGAGAAACAGGAACCCTGCTAATGTAAGTCCGCCATACTTGGGGTCGCCGTCTTTTTCCTTGACGCCCTCAGGTAGTTGGCGGGACACAAGCAACTTAAGATCCTGCATCGCCTGCGGTTCAAGTGGGGTATTGAAGCATCGTCTTTGGAACTGGTCCAGTTCGTGGTCATTGAGCGCGCCGTCATTATTGAAGTCACAGATTCTGAACACTCGTGTTAGGGCTTGTCGACATTTTTCGGTTAATTCTCGTTCATGAGGTATGTATAGCGGGCCGGTTGGATGGAGAACGGCCTTTTGTGCATAGTAGAACAATTCGGAAATATTCTTCAGCGTCTTGGCACTACATTCTACGCAGGTTTCTACCTCTTGGTTCTGATTCATTATCGGCAGCGTAAGTTCCAAGGAAGAATACTCAACCAGGTCGTCCTTGTTGCCGACAAGAACGACAGGTGTCCTGTGCTCCTCACCAAGTACATGGCGAATCAGCGGCAACCAGTACTCGGTGATGCGTTCGATAGTGGAATCGTCCACGACCGAATACACGACGCAGATGACGTTCGACTTGAGAATCTCATCGTTAAGCTCTTCATCCGTCTGCTCCTGGACGCTATAGTCAACGATATGGGTGGGTACCTTCTCCGGGGTAACATCAGCGGGTATGGTAATCTCTTCTGCGCGCGGAGGAACATCCTCAGGGAACTCCTCGCTGACAAGGCTGAGAATCAGTGATGTCTTGCCAACGCCCGGATCGCCCACGAGCAGGATTCGGACGTCACTCTTCGAGCTGCGTTGACCTCCACCCATCGACTGTCCAGTTGGCTCGCAGTCGCACTCACCGCGGCAGTTCTTCTGGCACATTATTCCTACAGCGCCACTGACAGACGACGTACAGGGCTTACTGCACTCGATAGTCCACGGCTGTTGATCCACAACGTTCACGGACTTTCGAATGCAGAGCTCCCGCGGCCTCTCTACCGCGCCAGCAACAGCTGCTGCAGCTGCCGAACCGACGTCTGCAATAGCTCGTGCGGCAGCAGCAGCGGCGGCAGCGGCTCGTGCGGCACTTGGCTCGTGTCACGCCGCCCCGTTCATGGCAATTAAATTCGATTGCACCCACAACGAAATTCAACGAGTACACTCGATCAGAGCTGGTACACTGCACTACTTTCACCCTATCTCACTCCCGTTTTGCTGACTGCGACTATTACTATCCAACAACACGAGAATTTTGCGACTCTCGGCGAAATTCTCTAGTTCAGCTTTAAGCACGCCTCACAAAACGCGGCGCAACGCACACGAAAATGAACGGTGGACAATGGGAGAACCCCAATAGCTAAGATCGCTCTGAGTGGACCACTTAGTTGGGCAATTTCTGTCACATATTCACCAAAAAGGAAATCCTGTTCAATTAGGACTAGTTATCTCTGGCGTGACATTGATCACCAACCGGATACAGCATGGCAAAAGACTCTTTAACGCGATTCAGTGGTCCCGTACAGGAGCCCGTAGCAGGCACTGTGCCTCTGCACAATCGCTATAGCACAAACACACAATAGTTGAACCCCACCTTGACTACTACCTACGGACGTTCTCTCATGTTTACATATCCGGGATATCTTTTCGAGTCTGCTACGGGATAAGCTTCACCCACCTACAACCACAGAACGTGGCTCAGGCTAAGCGCATTTGCCTATTTGCCTTCAAATTCCTCTCTCTCTCTCCCTCACATTCGCTCGCTCCTTTTCTTTGAGCGACTTTCTAACAACAATCCGCCACCCGCGATGGTCATACTCGCATACTCCCCAGCGCAGACATTGGATCTAGTTGACCGTAGCAGACGACGTTGGATATCCTTCACATTGTCTAACGAATGGTGTCGCCAACAGGAAGCCGGTGATGCGGCTTCTGTGCACAGAAGAACGAGCCCCGCTTGCGAAACACGGAGAGTAAAAGTCGGGGACGAATGGTTTAGGGACTTGTCGTTGGCGGTGTTACTGGCCATCAGTGCGTGCACTCTTTTTGTGAAAGAATCGTATGGGTAAGTGCGGTAAGGCGGCCGCGGCTGTAATTTGTGTTGTTGTTTTTGTCGTCTGCTTTGTAATATGCTAAAAGAAGAGCAGAGACGAGAGTTACTGTTGCAATTTCGACAGCAGCTACACGACAGTGTCAGCACAAGTAGCGCTAGCTGGCTGTCTTAGTTAACAGAGAAGTTATTGCAGCAGTTGCAGTAGAAAACCATAGCGTTTGCCACCTGACATCATAAGCGAATCATTATGTCGGGACCGAACGAGAACAAGGTCGCTGAGATGAGCTCGCCAAGTAAGTAAGAACGACGTGGGTGGTAAGTTCTCTCAATTAGTAAAGTCGCCTTTGCTGTGAGAATCTGTATGCTTAAGTGACGTCGCAATTCAGACGGCAATGGTGGAGGTTCACTGAAACTGTGGGTCGTATTGTTCGCACAGATGGACGGATAGGTCTAACTGTGGCGGTATTATCCTGGCGACTGCGTGGCTGATCCGCATATTGTGAGAGCCGGGAAGCAAAAGTTATTATTGTAGGCCTGTTGCAAAAACTTGAAATATTCGGTAGAGGATTCTATATGGGAGCGTTTGACAGTCAACTAGAAATGTGTATTGGGTATTATTCAAATCGGTTGTATATGATTGGCGAACCGCAATTTTCATTATGCAGATTTTTTTAACAACTGTCACCAAAATGAGCTTCCAATAGGCGTTTTTATCTGGTCTCATATTTCTGTCTCTCGATTTTGTTAAAGTGTGGTAAAGAGGGGAAGCGGGCTACGTGGCGCGACTATCACGACAGACTAAAAAATGTGGTTATGAACACGGACCAAATTATTGTTAGCGTCCCAATGGTTGGTGGTTTTTGGTTAGATCAATAGCTTTGTATGAGCATGAGCATTTGCATTAGCATACGGATCAGAATCGAAGGGTCGGGCCTATTCACCAACTATGGGTAGCTGCATATGAGTAACTGACTGCCGCTAGCGGTCACCGCCGGCGCGCTTGCGTTAACTATGATGTCAACAGTAGTAGCGCTATTATTATTATTATTATTATTCAGGAGTTCTAGTTGCAACTAGAGTGCCACTCACAAACCTTGCACCGCCCCTATATAGAAGTGCAAAACCACTTAAACAATAGACGTAACGTCGATTATTGGCCAGCGTTCAGGCTATAACCTACTAGCTTCTCTCGAAATATAGTTTAAGCATAATTTCTCATGGAACAAACGTTGAGTGTACTTGTTCACGCAACCCAGTTTTCACACTGATAACGTGTCACCGTGGATGACACTGGGTAGCAAGCTGAATGTGCATAAACGCGCATGGTTTTCAAATACGAAATATCAGAAAGAATTGACTACTGTCAGCTAACGATCAACAAAACTAGAATTGTACTATATTAGCAAAAGGCGAACTTCTCTATGTAGATTAAAAAGTATTTGGCCAATTAGATTAATCTTACGCGGAGATCCTTTCAGGGTGTATCTTAAAGAGCCATACAAATTTAATCTGACGACTTAACGGGAATCTTTTTGGGCTTACCAAATAAAAAGATTTCAAATATCAGTTATGAGAAGTTATATACCTGTTTGCTAGACAAAACTACGTACGAAGTACGTGTGTAAGCGCTATATGTAGGTCGTGTATAATGATACATAAGCTGTACGAATAAACTGTCATAGTTAGTCCTATTATGATATGGAGTGTAGGACAGATGTGCAGCAGAGTTGAGTAAATTGTTTATCTGGACCTACTTAGCCAGGGGCGGGTGTCAGATTCGGACTAAGGTGGATCTGGTTTAAATAAAATAACCTGGATGAAACGCCAGGTCGGCCAGTGTCATAGACTATTTGCGTATTTGAATAGGTCTATAAAAAGGGGGCGTGTCTTGACACTTCCGGCTATCCTTCTGCTTCTTCGAATAGAAAAAAGATCTGAGCAAAAAGCTTCGATCCTAAACTACGTTCATTTTTCATAATTTAACGGTGCTGGTTATATTGGTGACTGGCATATATTTAGTTGACAATCGCCAATTACTATTGTTATTTAACTTTCTGTTGTCGTTTATAGCTGTTGAGATGGTTTTATGGGGGGCGATCGAGTAATATAAGCATTTGATTGCATTTAATTCCGGTGCCACTGTGATTCGATGACGCGGATCGAATTTAGTATGTGCAACGATTATACTTCATAAACTTGATCATGTTAGCTCGAAAAGAAAGAATATGTCGAATCATCTGCGCAATCCAAAACCTCTGCATTTATAGCGTATTGAAGATCCCATGTGTCCATATGGTAGATAATGTTGATCTGTCATAGGAAGTTGATATAATCCACAACAGACCCCAACCCAATAGAGACAGATGCTAATTCTATTTTGACGTAAGAACTTATTTGAACGTGTAGTTTTTTAAACCCAGTGTAGTGAACAGGTTGATCTTGTTTTTCTAATTATCTCGTATAGAACAAGCTGGACATATCGGTTCCATTCACGGTTGAAAGTTAACGTTCAGAAACCCAGCTATGCGAACCAGAATCAAAGATAGTGTAAGAGTTATAGGTTAAATAAGTAAATACAAAAAAAAAAAAACGTATTTTCTCGGAAGTACTGCGTGACGGTATTTTTATATGCAAATACCGCTTTCTTGATATTTAGCTGACTTCATCATATGATGCAGAAGACATCTTATTCGCCCGAACTAATAGTTCTACAGAACCACCTTAGCGTAACTACGCGGCCTAGTGTCGAAGATAGGCAGTAGCCCGGTATCGCTCTGTGCGAAGCCGGACATACGGAACTATTTCGAAAGAATCATATCGGGACTGCCGTGCGTCGTTAGGCGGCACAAAATTGCAAATCAAGAAACATGATTTGGCCGAGCGCCGAGTTACTGAATGCGGCCGTTTGTAGTTTTATTGTATGCGTATTCCCATATGGAACCGGCTTCCATCTTTCAATATGAAACTACTATGCAGTAGTGTACTTGCTACAGTTAAGGGGACTAGTAATGCGTTGAGGAATTTGATCGTTTTCGTTCTACTGAGACGAACAAATTTAAATAATTAAAAAGTTATGGGACGATAGCAGATGAATAGTCGATGGCTGAGAGCCATATGCGTGTAGGCGATTTGTTGTTCTTGCGAATTTCATCGTTTAACAGTTTGATGTCAACAACAATTTGGACGTCTAATTAGCTTAGGAATAGAATTTTCGGCAGCGATCACCAGAACAACGTTACGACTAATTTAACAATTCTAGTATTAAATGGCCTGGAAAAGCTTCGGCGCTGTGCGGCGGCCGGTGGGATTTTACATAAATTAGTTCTTCGGTATATACATTTATCGCTGGAAACTGGAAATGACCCAAATACGTAAATTGTAATAATAGGTGCAAGGTCGGTAACGAAGATACTGTCGGACTGAAAATTTCTATGATTGTAGCCTTGGTTTTCTATTTGCTTACTTGTATTTGGCTCACTGAACCGTGTTTGAATTAACACAGTACATAATTTTATGCTTATTATTAATTGAAAATCGTTCGGCATTAGTCGTGAAGCACGAACGCCTAGCTTCGAAATTTAATCACAATGAGTGAAAACTGCTTCGGTGTCATTGCGAAAATCCATGATAGTATTTAAGGGCCCTATTGGATTTGACTATTATGTAGGCTCATTGCGCCTATGCAGTACAGCCCCGCTGCAGCACGTTCGACAATAGAAAATCGTGCTATAGTACGTCGCCTTCCGAATCCATTACAGATTGTGCTAAAATTAGCCTATGCTTGGAGAGAAATAAAGGCTATCAATGGTGTTAATCCCAAATGTGGTCCAAGTTGACGAGTAATTATTGCCTTAATAATTCCTGAAAGTAGTCAACTGGTTTCGCTGGCTGAAAACAAAATGCTCACTACAATAGAACTAGTGGAAATTAGCTAGTTTTGACGTTTGCCGCGTGATAAATCGCAACGCCAATGTAAACGCTGTCTTTTCTGCCTGAAGGTAAATATAATTGATAATAATTAACCGAAAAACTGCAATCAATAAAGAACTCTATAACAATCCTTGTACAGCGGTGCCCACGTTTTAGTATTTTGCTTTCGGAGATCATGAGAGTACGGCAAAAGTCCGCTAGAGTCAGTTAATACTACCTTATGCATATAGCTATTGGGGTCCCTTTGACAGCGTATCCAATGCACGCATAGGCGACCCTGACCTGACGCATCGGGACAAGGCCTAACCCTTCAAATAGCTTGCTTTCTTAGATTACTTAGACTTAAAAGTTAAGGGCACCAGATAGATTTAAGGGTCAGACTTAAAAGACAGATTAAAAAAAAAAACTCTAATATCAAGTTATGACACTTCGAGGGTGAAGTCGGTACACTTATTTTAATAATACTTGGTGCAAAAATTTGAGTACTGCATTGGTAGCCAAACCTCTTTATTTGAAATGGGTCTATGAATGGATTGAAGTCTCGCTTTAATTCGCCAGAACACCGGCGCTTAGCTCCTTAGAAAGAAAGCCATTTTGCCTAAAATTTTGAATTTACGGTAGATCTTTGACAATGTGCGTTGACAATGTCCCAAAATATGGGGCGGTCGTTAAAAAATACTGAAGTATCTCTAATTGACGGGCAGCGAGTAGGACTGAGTGCCTCGTATGGATGAAAAGCCCGTAAAGCCTACAAAGCTATAAGTACTTGAAGTTCACTGAATTGTAGGACATAACTTGATTAATACCTGTACACATCAAAAGAATAATCGAAACTTTGAGAGTTTTGGCAAATATAAACATACAAAACCTACTTTCCCTATAGGGAGATGACCTCTTTCTTATCTAGCGTGGCCGAACACAGTCTGCTAGCCAATTTTCTGCCTTCACTTCCTAATTATAAAAATCAATGCCTTATATGTTGGCCTCTATTTTGTGATAGTCTCATCATAATGCGTGCACCGGAGAAAATCGGCTTTGCTTTAACTCAAAGCAAGATTAATCAATTTTGTGATTAGCTGAACGTGTTATTCGTGTCACATAGTGATAGTCTATTGCACAGGCATAACGAACTTGGAGTTCACTTTCTTTCTGAGCACCGCTTAATAGGTTGCCGCAACCAATAAACTCAAAATTCAACGTACGTATACATTAAGGTGCTCGGAGAGGCTCTTCGGTATCTTGTGCAATTCTTCTCTTTCGACAGTTAATGAGTTTTTTTCTGTCCGAAAGTAGTGCTTTAAAAATAATTCGTTTTTCGATGGATTATAAGATTTTGTGTATATCATAAAAGTACATAATGGGTTAGTGATGGAGTTTACGTGGGCAGTATTATTATGTATACGTTTATTGAGGATTACCCAACCCAAGAAAAATGGGTCGTATGACACTACAGCTGCGCCGCGCTTTTTTTCCACGATGTTTCCAACAAGTGGAAATAACATGTCCGAGTTGTTTGGCTGAACGGTTCTTGTATTGTTTAGGGAAGGAAGTAGCGATTCGCGGCTTAAAATTTAGGCGGATATAAATTATACGGCAGCTTGTACCGTTGGCAAAGTAGTGTTCAAAAAAGTTGTGCTTATAGTTCTGTCAGGGGAAGCAGAGGGACGTCTAATGCTTCTTGAAGAAGAAAAGAAGATACATAAACGAGAGCTGAACAGAGAATGTGGTTTGTAGTCTCCCGTTGGAGGATGGAGTTAATAGTTCCGTGAGTTCCTGTAAATGATTTCATTTCTTCCATGAGGTGTTATAATCGATCTTAGTAAGCATGTTACAATTCGTGCAGCGACTTTACTTTGCTTATTCTTTGTATATATTATCAAGTACATATAAACTTTAAAATAGAATAATAGGTTGTTTGGTCTCGAGCAGTTCTATCTCACTCGTCTTAGTCAAACTTCGTCATTGTGGCCAATAGTGCTACATATGTATCGGCCTATTAAACGTTTTGAATTCCGTTTCAGTATTGTCTCATGGGCACAATGGCGGAAGAATCAGCGGATAAAACAGGCCGTGTGATACTTGCCCTAAGTCAGCTGCGGCAGTTGTCATCCGCTCTACTTGTTTATGAGTGAGCGTATCTGTCATTAAAAAACAGACTATACTCTGTGCCTGCCATTTGATAGACCTTGATTAAGCTGTAATTGTTGTGCGTCTGGTTAGTTCTACGAGTCGACATCGCATTTATATTCTAAACGGAGGAAAAACCAAGAGTGCTATTAGGAAGGAAAGAAGTGTGCAGTAGTACAGTGTACGCGTGGCTGCGGCTATCGGCCAACGGGCTGCTTGTGGTGGCATTTGGTGACGTCTGCACATATTGCAGAGTGCTAGAGGCTGTGGCTGAGCAGATCAAGTACATTATTGGGGGGTCATCGTATACATACGATGTTCACTGCATAATGTTTCAAAAGCTAGATACGAGATTTGGAATAACTATCGTTGCATCTGAATACCCGTCGTTTATAGTTTTGTGTTAATTGAAGCCCGGTACATTAGTGTTTGTGTGTTAAGCAAGGAGTAGTCTTTTGTCTGCTTTGTGTGACCAACGAGCCATACGAAGTTCTATTATACACCATGATGAGTGAGTTGAAAGATTCTTTGAGATTTCTAATTAATGTAATGTGTATTATATAGGTTATAAAGCTGATTATTAAGAAAATAATATTTTTTATAAGTTTTATATTTTTTCGGGCAGGTAGCTGAAAGAACTTGAAATGCTGGTCGCTTGAGTATTTTGTATTGTGCTTCCTATACACATTTGTAAAATCGGTGTTGTTCAACGTGTTCTCAACTTTTATGAGCTTCTTATCATTAGAAGATGCTAGCTTTCCTAATACCGTTCACAGATCAAGTTAACAAACATCAAGTTAAGGAAAAAAATAATTGAAAACAGTAGAAGACTGTTTATGTCGTGTGATATACAATTTGTACAATCACAGAAAAATATCTATACAACGCTGCCGGTTAAAAATTAATGCTACCTGATTTGAGTCGGCCTCTGAGTAGGAAATAGTTAGAGACACTGCAATACTATTCGATCAATGGTTGTCAATGGGTCCTTTAGTTTCCGCTGCACCATACGGCGATCTATAATCGCACTATTACTCCTGTGGGGCAGGTCTATAATTAAATATTTTAGGATCTCTAAATATTATGATACTAATAAGTAAGCTTCTTGGACCTGCCAGTGTTGCTTATAAGATAGAAAGCGTTATTCAGTAGCAGCGTAATAAGCACATTAAGCAATTTGCTTTTAGTAGCGCACACACAGATAGACGGTCAGTTACACCTCTCTACAAAAAAACTACATTATTTCAGTACAGAAATTTCAATTGTATATTGAAATCATAACAAAGTTAAGAATGACAATAAAAATAAATGGTGTGTACTCATTTACGGTATGCGGCCTAATGTGATGTCACTGGAGTGTATAGCACCACGTTGTGATTGATTGTATATAATTCATTAAGTTGTTTTCATTTGCAGCGGCGACTGAGCCTGTGAGCGCTGGAGCTGGGGTTCTGAGCGATGCGGAACAGGAAGAGCTTCGTGCGCAGTTGGCAGAGCTCGATAGAGAGATGGAGACTCTTCGCGCAGTGCTTCAGTCGAAGCAAGAGAAAGCGCAAGAACTTCGCAGAAAGCTCGGCATCAGCCCTCTTAGCGAGCTCAAAAGCGACCTTGAGCAGTCGTTCAAGAATATTCAGGATACACAGGCGTAAGTATTGCTTTCAAGTGGCAAAAAATATTTCTATTTATCCAGAGTTCCCGATAGTCGACCTTCTTATCATCTGCTTCTAAATCTTCAGGCTATTACTGAGTTTGCTTCAAAACTGTTTATTTACGTTTGGCTCCTAGCCTGCCCGTCATTCTCTTTGTTAATTAGATGATGAGATATTTTTGTAATCCCTAAGTTCTCAGGCTAATTTGTGCTTATTCAGTCTAAACATCCGAGCTTAGGAATAAACTTCATTGAACTTGTGGCTTTTATATTGCCAGTTTCTGTTAAACAATAAATTGGATACATGAAATTCAACCTGAAATCCATAAAGCTCGACTACTGGCTTTAAGTGGCAGCTTGTAAGGAAGAAAAAGCAAATTGCTAATATAGAGACACTTTAAATCGTTATCGCATATAAATTATTTAGCCAAAAATATGCACTAAGTAATAGACCCTATTGCTCTTTGTTAACCTTATGCCACAAGCCTGCCGAGGCCTGTTTATTTTTCGCAGTACATTGTGCCACTGCTTATGTCCATATGCAATATGTCCACCTATTCGAATACTTTTCACCGGGCATTTACAGTGCGTGAAAACCTGTGACCTATTGCAAAATTTCGAATTTGTGTTCCGTACCCATTTCAGTTACCAAAAGACGTCTGACGTTGTTAAAGTGGCTGGCGAAAAAACGAGTCAACTATTTGGCAGCATCGGCCGAAAGCTAGGAGAAATGAAGAATTCACCAACGTATCGCTCCATTGAGGAGCGTATGGGATCGGCGTATACCAATGTCAGGTAAGTAAAACAAGTAAACGGACGTATACGAAAGCGTTTTGTCGATTATCATTTTTTGTGAATCTTTGTGGTGAAATCTGAGGGACTTCAGTGAAGTCGAACTTGAAAAGTAGTAAAATAGTCATTGAGCATTATTATACTAGAGTTCTTATAATGGTAGTAATATTGTTACTATATCAGTGTACTTATTCACTGGTTTGAAACGTTTTCAATGGTTTTCGTCGCTAAAGCGTTACTCACTGGAACGCGTATATTATATATAGCAGTATGCGAAATTCAGTTTGTCCCGTTACTGCGCGTATGCCTTTATTGGTCAAGCATCTATAGTACTGGATTGTACAATTCTCACTGCGTTCGTTTATGAATTATTAATGAGTCAATCATACTATGCATTATTTCTCCTAGTACATTCACGGGCAGCACAGGCATGATCATAATTGCCGATTTACTCAAGCACTACCTTGGATCGGTAAATGGTTTGTGGCGCAAATGGAAAAGCCTACGAAGAGACTTAGCAAATTTAAGAACTCCAATACCGAGAGTTTCCTCGGTAGCATCTTTAGGTGGATGTCAGGGAGAAAAATCGAGTGAGAAGAGCCGAATTGGCGTTTGGGAATATTAAATAAACGATAAAGGAAGGAACAATGCTTGTATTAATACGTCGTTTCATTAATTTGAGTAATTGCTAACGCCAGCTGACAAGACGTCCTACGCGATAGTAACAGATTTGTAAGGATATTATTTACAAGCTGATCCAAACCGAACTATTGCTTCCGCTTTGACATAGATTGAGTTTTAGTAAGTTCTTAGATATTCCAAGGAGCTATCAGCTAATTAACCAGTAATCAGTTAACAGATTTAGTACTAAGAACGCTACTGGACAACAGAAACTTTTCTATTGATTATGATTTTTCAATTTTCGCTTCATTGTGCAGAACAAGCATCTCGTCGCGAAGCGGCAGTCTCTACTCGTTTGGCGATGCCTCAGTACCTCAGACGCCAGCCACGGAGGAAAAGCCTATCGCGGTAGCTGAAGACGCCAACGGGCATAAGTAGATCGTCAAGCAGGTTTCCTACGATTGGCACTTCCAAACATATATACAAATATATTTACATACAAATACATAAATCTATATAAAATAGTCTACCATTAGATATAATGTGTTAGGAAAGGAGACAGTGTTGCCGAATAGTTGAAAGGTGGATGATTACCGTTACAGAACGACTTACTAACCTACGTTTCGTTGGCCTTTCATTTCGCTAAGTAAGAGAGAAAAGTAGCAAGTACTGTAGAAGACGTCTCGGAGCGAACGATAACAATAGACAGGGCGTAACGTAAGATGTAGTTACTGCAGGTGGAGGAATCAAGATAGAATTATATTGTGAAAGAAGTGTTTTTACGACACAGGTTTTTTAGAGTCAAGAAGAGCTCAGGGTCAAGTACCTATTGACAACGGAAATAAATTTAATATAAAAGCGAAAACGATTACATTTGGGCATATCGCACGTATTTATGTAAAAGATATATCTATTTGTTTTCATTTAAGAGGAATATCTAGCTATACATGAACGGATTAAGAAATGGCAAAAAAATAGAATTTTTTCGCTGAGTAAGTTGACACCAAGTATGTTATTTTGAATCTCTCATTAGTCGACAAAAAAGAGCGCAAATGTGAGACGTTCTATCTCTGTTGTACATTTATTATCATTGTGTTATTAGTCTAAACTCCTCTTAACTCTCAATGGACAAAAAGCTGCTGTGCTGTCGGGTTCGTGAATCATCTTTGGGAACAAATATAGAAACAAAGTGTAATGTCGTGCACGGAGCCGACAAAAGGAAAACAAAGTTCCAGTGCGAGGCGATTCACGCATTACGTGTACGCATGTGAGAGCACTCATCCGATCACGCGGTATGAAGCATTATTAGTAGATCTAAATTATGGAAACAAGGTTCCGGTTTGTGAAAATTGGAGAATTCTTCAAACGTAGCATTGAAACAAGGATTATCATACTCATGTAAAGTCTGTCACTTGGACCTTTTTATATATATATGTGACATGGGAATAATTAAATAAAGAGCGAAGCCTTCGTCTTTAGTGAATATTCACAAATGCGATGTTGTACGCGAAAGAAGGTGTTATAAACTACATTGTTGTCTTTCGGGTTTGCTGTCAGTCGATAATTTATTTAGCCTTTCTGAATACACCGGACTGAATCCGGAACAATATTAAAAGCAGGATTCGGCTAGGCAGTAATCCAACGCTGTTCTTCTATTTTCCACAATCGTAAGATTAATCGAATAACTTTCACATAATTTAGAGTGTCATCTAATGGCAGATAGTGGAAGATAACATATTGCATAGCGCCCCAGACTAAACAGCAGACACTTATGTCGACCGACAGATCTTAAGGGAACTATGTAGTATATGCATGTGTACACGAATAAAAACACGTAATCAAAAAATGTTTTTTTTTTTATTACGTGTTTTTATTACCAGGAACGTTCTGATTATAACAGAAACACACATTGTTTTTAAGTGTTAAATTATGCGTGTAATAATGAATACGACGACAGCGATAGATTTGAAACATTTGCATGTCGACATAAACAGTAATAACGAAATACGAAAATAATCTCAGGGGCTCTAGCAGTACGAAACGTATGGACAGAGCTGTGAGTAACTCGTATGCTAGCAGAAAAATCACAAACGTAAAATTCTGTAAAGCAAGGATATAAACTAATGAGGAAAGTGACGACAGAATATCGACGGCAAGAAACATATTTCAAGCAATCATTAACATTATCATATACGCGTTTCATATCGAGCGGGAGAGGTTCAACTTCTTTGTATTAATTGCTTCTAGAAAGAAAAACAACGTACTGACGCCTTTGAAGCACTGATCGCTTCGCACAGAAACACTTCGAGCACACATACCAGCCAGACACGACCATAACAGGCGCAGTGTCAGCTGAAAATATGGAGACGCTTGTTTAACCGTCGTGACAAGAATAACATTTTTACCTACCTATAGGAGGTCGCAAATGATAAGTATAAGGCAGGAATGAAAACATTTATAATTCAAGTTAAAAACAGAAACGCTATATTCAGGCAAGTATACTTATGTAACGACAAGAGGACAGTCTGATAGAGAAAAACCATCGCTAGGTTGATTTTTATCGATTATATTAGATTATTGCTAGAACGTATTGCTACTTCGCGTCATACGAACGCGACCGTCTACGAGTCTTTTTTTGACGATATTTATTGTACTATATTCTTCCGATGAGACGGCGACGCGATAGTATTGACGGCAAGAACGTAAAACGTGAAAAAATAGACGAGAAAACTGCAAACACAACAAAAAAAAACCGTTTAGAAATAATGTGTGACCTATTATCTACAAAAACATGCAGAAAATGGGAGATGGAATGGAAGAATATACAATGAATTATGTAAATTGCTTTTGACAAAAGTTGTGTCATTCCTATAAATGCCGATAAATTATGTCGAACGCGAACGTAGGCTAGAGCAGTTCGCGAGGTTAAATAATTGGAAGAAACTCGATTAATATATAAACTAATGAGGAAAGTGACTAAGTGACGGTTATGCTAAGTATTAGAATCCTAGCTTTGGCAAGGGTCGTAAGGAATAATAAAGCAGAGCTGCTATAATCGTGAACAATATACTGTAACAGGTTGCGCGAATATTGGAGAGATATTTTACGTTTTTATTTTTTTTACCGCGGTGAAAAACTTTGCCATTTGCGATCCAAGTCGAAACGTCGAATAAAAAGGTCTTTATTCAAAGGCGCTATTTAGTGCAAAAGCCCTTCTGAAGATCATTTTAGTCGATACCATATACTGAACTATGCACAAGTTATTGACTCAAGTACGCGTTAAAATCGCTCCGTAGCTGTTTTACGTCGCACAAATTTCTGTTCTGTAACATAAACAGGTTTGCGCATCCGCTACTTTTTATCTAAGCCGACCGTGCTACAGATACATTTTCACTGCAATCAAGTAAAGGACGTGTCGAAATTTTCTAAAGGAAAATAAACAAAAAGTAGACATGTGCGTGGACAATGAACTCCGACCAATAACCATGTGCTTCTCGTGTGTAGCGTTCACCGTAGGTAGTCACATGTCCAAGCCCAAACTGCTTATAGTGTCTTTGTGCATTTGTGGCGAACAAATAAAAGAAAAATCAAATCAAAAAACCCGGATGCGCCGGTCAATGGCCTGAGACGCCCGATTTCATCGAAATTAAAAACGCAATACCATAAAATTTTCACCAGTACATGGAATAGATTGCTTTTTGTATGAGCCCCGTCTAGGTCAGAATCGATCGGCAGCTCTTAGTTCGGCGTTTTTTCTTGCAGGCTTGCAACGGCTTTGCTAGTTGCTCACTCAGCATGGAATGGAGGCTTAGGTTACTAAGTTAAAAAGTAGTTCCATAGAAATTTTCATCTCCAAGGATTGACCTTGAAGTACTTAGTGGTAAAGCGTTAGCCAATTCAGAACTCTTCAATTTGACACTGCGCCAGATCCTTAGTATGCTAATGGCATAGCTGTTAAGTAAGCTAATTCTTGAGATGAATGCGATTTCGAAGGGGCACTTGCCTAGAGCGAGAGAAACCAGGTTTTATCTGTTAAGCACGGTAGGGTACCAACGGTGACCAACCGAAAAATGCATGTTTTGTAGGTAACGGGAAAACACTTCGATATTCGGTCGGAGTGTGACGGCGGAGTTTTGTCGAGTCAAATGTACATCGATGACAACACAAGGACTAGCCCGTAACGTCATTGTACACTAATCTTTTTCGTCTAATAGTATTCACCACGTCGTCTATGACGTAACCAAGTGAAAATGAAGAGTAATGCCTTGACTAAGCAGCGCATAGTTTATAACATATCCTATCATACATTTTGACACATGTTAAAATCGGTACAAAAAATGACGTGGAAAACTGGCAAAAGTCAGTTTTTATAGCAGCCAAATAGATAAATTACAAAAAATTAAAAAAAGTCGCAAAAAGTTACTGACAAGAAGGTGTTTCGTATTTTATATATTTCAGATTCAGGTATATGCTTACTTTTTTTTTTAATTTAATTTGAACTATTATATTAGCTTCCCTATGTCAAGTAGTCTGTTCAACATCGATCTTATTGTTAAGCAAAATCATTGTTAAAGAGAACCTATACGCACCGCAGCGGTCTCTGTATGGTCCTTTCATCAGCGAGGTAACTTCCAATGCGCCGTGTTCTCAGCACATATAGGCAACGCAGAATAACCACTGAACGGGCCTAATGTTAAAATGTAATATAATATCAATATTCTAATGAGGGGTAAACATCGATTGAGGCTCTGGTTGGATGTTCTGCTAGGCAACAGACTGTGAACTAGGAGCCTGTATATAGATCATTTCGTGGAGTTAGAACTAAAATGACACGTCACCCGTGTGTTCCTTAAGCGGTGCCCGAATTTACTTATAAACAAGATTCAGATAGACAGATGCATCTCTGTTAACGTCTTCCTTTTTGCCGAGACTCCGTTTTAGCTAATGCTATGCGACACTGTGCCCGAAGTTCTCTCTGAGGTTTCGCCCATTACCTCATCTCAGACCTGCTCATGAAAAAAACTATCGTAAATATATGTTATTAAATCCTAGTTTTTTGTGCGACCCATACCATAAAATGAGAAATTTTATCCATTTAGTATGGAAACAAAAGTTCATATCATGCTTTGCTGTAAATTAGAGCTGAAAATCGTTATACAGGGAAGTTGTATACGCACACAATTGCATCCTCATGGTTTCATCTAACGCTACATCTCAGATCAGTCAGGCGGAGAGAAACCGGCAAAATCACACACACATACACACACACACCAGCATTTGACTAGCACATACATTATGCGATAACACTCAACCCAACCGACTAACGAAATGGGTAGATTTGCCGAGCGATAACGAAGCACGGGATTGCGGTTCATTTATAGTTATTTGGATGTTTTGTGGACAGTTTCTTTTCTAACTAAAACACGCAGACGCAATGCCCACCACATACACGTGGACAAATACCGAAAAGCGAATTGCGGTACTCGAGACTTGTATTCTTGAACTGGACAGGGATGAACGCGAATGCCTACGACTACGGGTGGAGTTGCTTTTGGCGCAAATCGATGTAGCTCTTGGTAACCAATACAAACATGTGAAGCCAATGAAAGACGGAGATGACCTGCTGAGCGCGTTGGACGATGCAATGTCGGCGACGAAATATTTCAAACGATGGTTTCGCGAGTATACGCGCTCAGATGGAAGACTGCATCTCGAAAAGTATATCTATAAGGGAATTGGGGTGGCTCAACGAGAGAGCAAAGCAGTTCGCAAGATTTTATCAAAGATGATGGACCTATTACCTAAGTGGCTAAACGTCGACATCAGCGGGTGCTATTGTGCCCAGCCACATCTATTGCTTGATCTCGATAAAGGCTATCGAATGGCCATGATACAAGGTACGTGATGTTTCTTTGTGGCTGCTGATAAATAGTACGCAAGTATCACCTTTCTAAAGTAGTGATCTCCATTCCCTGGCTCGTTTGCCTTTCGTATACCTGGAGAGAAAATGTACTGTTGCTTTACGCTTACAGGTAACGACTGCAATAACGATCACCTCGGTGACAGGTTCGACAAAGGTGTACGCCGACCTTGAGCCCGAGGACGTGCGCGAAAGTAGTCAGGTAATCCTGCAGGTCCCGATAGACCCGTCTTGTCCAATGCATGTGACGGTTTATATTCGCGAACGTGCCACTGGCTTGCGAGCTTTGTTCCGGCGGAAATATCGAAAAGTGTTTTATGATGAATCCTTCGATCCGATAACATTACTTGGTTTCGAGGGGACTCTGTATGGTAAAGGTGACATTGAATTGCCAGTTACGGTGCGATTGTGGCCGACGTCCGATTGCGAAACGCTTTATCAACAACTGTGCGTAGGCAGCGCATCACGACGTGTCACATCTTCGATGTTGTTGTGAGTTGTAAGAACAGGTTGACATAAAAAACGAGAGTCATAACTGCATTGTACGTTGATATTAAAGCTGTCGTTTGCCAGAGGTTCCCTTCTTGGAAAGACTTTTCAGTGCTAGTGAAGTTGTTTGTTTGATGGATTTTATTGACTAGTTAAAACAACTGGCTGGGAGGACTTCTAATGAGGTGTTTGTCGTACATAAAAGCTTGATTAAGCCCATAGTTTTAAAGAAAAAAACAGCCCAGCGTGATCTGATGAGACATGGCATGCCTCGCACGGCAACCGACGCAGTTAGTAAACCCAGAGGCAAGTCTCTTCGTAAATACAGACAATTTTCAAAAACGGTTTGTCTCTGTATTTTTATTATGTATAATACACACACACACACTTAATCGTATTTCTTGTTTGGTCGAATATTAGGAGAGGACTGAGGAGACTAGTACGTTCTTTTTTACCGTTCTGCAGTTTTTGTCGCAGTTTCGATGCTTGTACAGGCGCATCACCATACCATCACTGGCATAATCAATTCAGATAGTCAAGCTAACGATCCAGACTCTAGTTTATCAATAAGTATAGACCGTTTTGGAAGTTAGTGAACATTACTCATGACTATATTATGAATTAACGTATAAACTTTTCTGCCACATTTCTGATTTCGATTAGCATGCTATTAGGACGCACCACTTACTGAGCCTAAACGGTACTGGTAGTAACGGTGATAAGTGATTAGCCGTTGGGAATTATGGACAAACATGACAGGCGCGCATGATCAAGTTAATTTCGAATACGTACGATACTATAATATCCAGCTATACTTGGCTTTGCACTGCTCAGCAAAACTTCATTAGGAGCTATGGTAGACAAAAAAAAAGGACAACGTAATAGTAGATATCAACTAAGGATCATTATTGTTCCATATAGACCTATAATGATTTCGTATGAAGTTGTTTCTACTATAAAAAATAGGGCGGTATTTCGAAATGGTGGTTCGTCTATCGTTTGTCCTCGCGATCGTCTACTTAGCTAGCTTAACATGAAATAACTAGTGAAGCATGGTCTTCTCTTTAACAGGAATCTAACTAAAAAAAGGAAAAAGGATTCCTTCCGTGGCATTTTTGGCACAAAGTTACTATTCACCCTCAGGTTTTCTCATTGTGAGTCTATATAGGTTCATCATGTGCGTATTTTTATTGATTTTTGAAAATCGCTCTATTTTTGGTTATGAAATGGTATTTTGGGCTGACACGTTGGTGTCCTATTGGCTGTTGATAACCTTCACAGGAGGCTTCCATAGTTATAAACTCTTTCAGGTTTCATAAAACAGACTTATGATATGGTACATCTATATATATATTGTCATAAGCAGAAATTTAACGGAACCAAATTTAACGGATATACCATGTTACAGCTACATGAACTTATTGGGATATATGTGACTATATGTGTGTGTGTCTCATTTCTAAATAAAATTGTTTGTATAAAACAATGAAACGTGTTTGGCGACTGGGAAGATTAGATTGCCTTGGAAACCGACGGGAGAAAAATGGATCAGATATGGTTATGGCCGATGAGTTGTTTGTTGATGAATAGCTAATGCAATTCCCGTAACAAATTCGTCTGGTCATACGCTAAATCTGAGGTATGATTCTCGAATATGTGAAAGATCATGTGCTATGTGCTATGGTAAAATGGTAAAGATAACTAACGCAACGATAACTTGTTGTTGGGATGTGATATTTGTGTACAGCGATTGTAGTAAGTTTCGTCATTTCGTATGAACAAGAAAAAATACATTTTTAGAATTGTGACCAATGTATAGCTTCGTTGGGGAGAAGTGACAAATGAATTTGTGAGAGGCACGATTGTAAGAGAGTAGAATAAACGCGACAAGGACCTATTTCGTCAATGGAGACTGTCTCACAAAACAATAGACGATACAAGTTTAGCCAACGATAAAACCTTATAACTATTATCTGTTATATAAAATACGTAATCTAATGAAGCCTTATACTGAATGAAAGAATGTGACGAAGCGATTCGGTAAGGAAATCTTATCTTTATTTGTTTGCCCGTAGAGATTACTACTCTCTGTTAATCAATACTAATTACGCCGCCTAATTGATTTCTACGCCAATAGACATTTTCCTCAAAACAGAGCCTACTACCTGCCCATTGTGTGGGAAGCATGCAACATATGCTCCTACAGCAACGAGACTGCCGACCGTTACCTTGGCTTTCTCGTGCATTGCAACAAGAAGGGGTCAACTTTTAAAGCCCCTTTCATTTTGCTGCTTAAAGAAACCAGGTATTGCGTACCACTAATATTGTGATCTGTTTGCAGAAGGCGCGGCGCTGTTTTGTCGCCATCGTTCACTTTAGAAGGTAAGCACGTACTGATTTATTACACGCAGTAGAAAGAAGATGGCATCCGGAGCAGATCCCAACAAGGACAGATTAAGCCACATGGTCATGTGTCCACTCAAGTAGAATACAAAGTCCGAAAACTGAAACAGACGTAGTAATAATGAATCTGTACACATAGTAGAAGCAGCGGAGCGTAATGACCGCAGCTATCCGACTAAATCGTAATAGTCTCTTTCAAGTTTAACTTCGGGCCGTTTTGCTTACGTTTGCGATAGAGTAGTCGTTACCTGCATTATTAACTTTAAAGTTAAGGATCTGTGTCTGTTGTTCAGTAAAGGAAACATTAACTTAACTGTCACCTCCGATGTGTGGAAACTAAATACGGAAAGTCTTGCAGCTAACTGTTTTGTTATAGCCGTGAGCTGTATATAATACTAATTCTGTATAGGCAAACAGGCTGACTTAGACAAATCGGATATGTATATAATATGCTAGAATTACCGTATTAATAGAGGAAGTTTGTTGCTTTAATTGGCATACCTTGATTTTCGCCAAATTCGTGATCTGCTTTACGTTCGTTGAAGCAAGATACACATTGATCTCGGCGTGGTCCGTACTAAAAACGTAAGGAAAATCTATTGAATAATCAGAGCTTAATGACAAGAGCTACCTGTGTCTCTGTTTTTGTTTTCAGGTGGCAATAAATATTATGGATAATTTTGACCAGGGTTCGGGTACTGGTGAGGGTGTAACTTATCCAAGTTACAGTGACGCTTGCAATTAACTTTACTTACCTAGGGACACCGTTTTCGGTTTCGAGATAGCCGATCTGGTGCATCAGGCCCCGGTATCGCTTGTCATTGCATCCTTGGGTACAGCGTTCTTGGCAGCGAACGAACCACTTATTCTGTATCATACGATCTATGCACTTCACTAGAAGCAAGCGACAAGAAATACGGCCTTGTGTGTTTGTAACATAATGTGTGTATTATATTATGCAAAGCTGTCAAAATGCGAGTGTGACTGTTAAAAAAGCCCAAATGGTTAAAAACAACTGATGGCTTTACAAACGACTCTGTGTCGTTTAATAGTGCACTAGTAGATGCTAACGCTATACTACATTAGCGACGTTAACTAAGCAGACACAGAAGAAAATCGAATGGCGATCACTAACAGTGGGTGACGTAGTCGCAGACGATTCCGAGCCTCCGATGTTTGACTGCGTACATTTTCGAAAAGCACCCACAATGCTTCATCCAGGTGGCGGCCACACATGCCTCACAACATTCTTCTTCTTGAATGATATGTCCTTCGTAGAGCGACGAATTGAGGCCCTCTTTTTCATAGTCGACGCAGCCCGACTCGTAAGGTTTTGCCAACGAGACGATGTCATGCTGCAAGACCCCCACCACCCCAACAGTACAGTCATCCAAAATCTCTACTCAGGTGTCCAGAAGCAAAGTATGCTTTTAAAATACGCTAAAATAGCCGTCCTCAGAAAACAAACTCTTAAGATGTGAATCAAACGAGGTTTAACTAACAGTACTATATACTAACTATTAGTAGTGATACCTGAAAAACGGTGAGGTAGTATTTTCTTCCAGGCTCGAATCGGAACGAGTGAATAACGCCTGACGTGTATCGATTCTGTTCATGAACCAGAGCGGTCATCGTGGCACCGCCGCCATCTTTTGCTCCATAGCTGTGGACCCTGAAGCGAAGATCTGCGAAGGGCACACACCGACTAAGGCTAATATACTTGTAATCGACTAGAGCTTTCCAACTGTCGAAAAAACTAGGAGACTCGGTAAGTGGTAGTGTAATAAATTTAGAGATAGGAATGCGTTTTATATTACAGCTGGCCTGTAATGAAGGGTTGCACTTGGTGGGAGTCTTTGAGCGATCCTGTAATGTTTGCCTAAGACCGTAAACCTTCTCTCGTCTGTGCAGTGAAAACGTGTTTGGCTTGAGTAAATAAATCCTCCTGCTGTAGATCGCCACCCTTTATGAGTTTACTATAATAAAGCTTATGATCGATGAAGCGAGAATACGCTGTTGTATCAGACGAATTCGGACGTCTTCTGGCACTTACTATACTTGAATTGTTCCTTGCACCTCCAGAACGGGTGGTCCGGCAAAGAGGTCATGTCAAACGTATAACATGAGCCTGTTTTGACATATGTGAACGTGCGATTCCACAGCGTTACGCAGTCGAATGATTCGCACAGATCCGAACGCGATTCCATTGTGCATTCGGTGACAATTTCGTCCGCGGTGTAGGTAAAATTGATAATAAACTTCATGAGCAGGATGTCGTTGCCTACCATCGACTCCTCCGGACATAAAAATTTAAATAAGGCCTTCACGTTTGATTAGCTGTACCTTACCTAGAGTTTATCTATAAAGCAAAGAAAGACCAATGCACTATGGCAGCTTTTACTATCACTTATACCATGCAAACAATCATACGTGTTGTGATAATCTAATAATAGTTGCAAAATTCATTATAATGGTACGATAACGAGATTGGCAGAGACAGGCGCTTGATGAGAAGCTTATTACTCATTCACTACTTACAAAATTCGGTTCCCTGTTCGTACAGTTCTGCCGAAGGTACGTCGAGCAAATGTCACTGTAGTTGATGCTTTTCCGGATCAGAATTAAAGGTTACAAGCAATGAGTAATCAGATATCAGTTCTAACTCCCTGTCTGTCTGGCTATCTGGTATCAGCCGAGCGTTCGTCAGTGCGCGTATAGATCTATAGGCAGATCTGTTTCACTACACAAGTAGAAGTCAATTAGGCCTTTCCCAGCAGCTTGTTGTATTGAACAAGCAACGCGACCCATTTAGTAAAATTTGATTTGCTGTTAAATTTTGCAACCCAAATGACCCACTTTAGTTACAGTCAATCAAGGGGCTATGATGTAATAAATTCTTTTTTCTAAAAACTTCAATATTGTGATTTAAATGCATATACTAAAAGCAGAGGTTACCCGTCAAGTAGACAAACGGTGGTTGCCGGATAGGCTGATCCCTTGATGTTCGCCTGCGAGTAGTACACGGTTGTAGGAAATCGCCGATACTCATACAGTTCCTTAATACACGACATTGAACACGCGATTATAGTTGAAATTAGCAGGCACTGCAGGAATCCAGAAATAGATGATGAAACAAAAGGTCCTTTAAGGCACGTATAACGAAGTAAGTTGAGCTACCATATTGTAACCGCACAGCGTATTGATTCACGAACAATTTCTCCATATCCTTACAATTTTCATTTTCGTAATGAAGGCACTTCCTAACTGCCACATACATGTGTTATTACTGTTACTAATGATTTCTCTAAAACAAACGGCCAAGCATTTAGTAAATCGCAGGGAGCGGATGAGTTATTTAGGGGGTGGATGGTGGCAATAAAAATAGCACTCGGATCTACCCAATCCGTTGAGTTGCTACCCCTGCTCAATCCAGGGGTTACGAACAGTGAGTTACGCAGGACGAAGCTTCCGTCTTAAGCGCTCCCGCTCGTACACCATCTGTTCAAGAAGGGTGAAGGCGCCGCTACGAGCTATACAAACGAGTTTTTTTCTGTTCGGATGCTACGTACGGAAGCTTGCCCCTTTTTTAGCCATTTCAAATGACTTACTTATCCTATTTGTCGATCGACGAGCTATAGAAGGTTCAGGGTGCCGTCCCTGAACCGAATGTTTCAAGTTTTATGTCCGCTATTGCCATTAGACATTGCTGTCAGACGGCTGGTTCCCAGAAGTAACATCTTATTTCGCATAACGTGCTGTTACTATCTTGCAATATTAACCAGTATCTGCTAACACGGTAGGCCTCTATGCATTAAGTAGCAAACGTAAAATATTGCGTGTCGCCCTGAAACTCTAGCAACGCTTCAATGGAGCGTCTAACAGCGATAGCGGACGTAAAATTGAGAGAAAAACATTTGGTAAACACATGTGTTTCATTTTATCACTTAATTTTAATGTAGTAGTAACCTAAATAAATGTCAACATTGCTACTTCGTTTGAATGTATAATACCAACTGGGTAACGTCTATTATTAATTGTATAAGTAATAGTGATTTTTACGTATATGTGAAAAACCGTAATCGTAAACACGTTAAAGAATATTCCAACCGCTAAGGGCTATTGTAACTGACCGCCATGAATGATCTGTGCACGACAAGGTACCGCATAACGGCCTGAACGCGAAATATTCGATAGACTATAACAAGTATATAATTGGCACACTCTGCTCCCACTTTGTAGAATGAAAGCCCCATCCAGAAGCCAACGTAACCGCCGATAATGCCAAGAATCTGGGTTGACTGAAATTGCATCAAAATTTTATTAAGTAGCCTATTTTTATACGAGAACGTAAACAGGAACTCATTTACCATAATAGTAATGAGCGTTTAAATCCATATTTAAGTGTTTTGTTTAGATATGAGGCTCGGTATGATATGAAAAGTACGCTAGAAGCATTCCTTCTCCTCGTAAATTATGCATTCACCTAAGGTAAGCTCAGATACTAACCGAGAGTAGCGGTACGAAATGAAGAACATCTACCTGACGGGACGTGACGATAACCTTGATGTTGACGTATTTTAGGCTAAAAATTGGCAGCAGGCAAAGTTATGGATTCAATTTAGATTATTAATTGGTATTGACAATATTACCTGTTCTATGAGACGGGTCACCGAAAATATGCCTTTCTGCAGGTTGGGCTACAATTTAATAGGAAACGACTTCGAAAGTAAGGATCGGACTTTTCTGCCTAAGCTCCAACGGCTTGGGGGTGCTGCCTTTAATCCTCTGCAAATGCTCTAATTCCACTAAGCCAAACTCGGATGATATCGCCGCTCGCATAGCGGACTGACCCAAACTTTGAGGGGAATGTATTCATGGGGGAATTAATTAATTAATCCATTTTGTGAGGGGGCGTAGCTCTCCAGACGCAGACGAAATTTTTAGAAATTTTGTCGTTTTAGCAACAACTTTTAGCATCTGTACAGGCTGTGAGCAGACATGAACATTAATTCGGCACATAAAAACAGTAGCAATCGACGTCATTTTAGACTTTTTTTTTTTAACCAAAGCCATCGCTTCTGCTTTGACTAGAATTCAATTACTCAATAGCGCTACTTATCTGTCTAACATTCAGTATCATCCCATCAAATTTTGCATTTTGCATCAATGAAACTTTTCTACTTAAAGGACTTACTCATCAATAGTGCAATACTAGGGAACTTGTAACTAAAAAGAAAAAACAGTTCTTGAAAAGATTCGATGTGTATCATACAACTTACTCATTGTCTTCGGAACTAACTTGTCTCCAAATGGATTGAGTGGCTTTGTAGGTATCTTCGCGGCAAGCTGCGGTGCATTCTCGAGGGCAGATTCGCGAATACGTTTCTCGTGCGTGGGCTACAGCGTCCGTTTTGTTACCGTATTAAGTAAGCCATATAATAGAAAAGGCTCAAATTAATAATAAACAGAAATTGACGTAAAAAACGAGACTAGATACGGATACGAGGCTGCTGTGTGTGTGACCTGTTTTTTTTACGACAGAGGATCGTTAACGTGGCCGCTTTAGGCGCAAAAACGAAAGGACAGCAACCTTGTCAGGATATATCGATTGTCACTACATGACGAAATTTGCGCACAAAAAACTGATCGGCTGTCCCGCATTGGGCGAAGCAGGACAATAATGCCAAACAATAGTAAAAAGGAATCGAACCAATCGGCTAGTCGATCGGATTTTCTATATATATATATGGTCATGCATTTGAATAAATTTAGCAGAAAGGAGACAGTTAACATTCATATAATTAGAAAGTGGGTTATAATGACTATTATCATTCATTATAAAATCAGTCTGAGTTACCCTGAACACATGTAATAGTCTGATTGCGGTCGCAGACACGTCCGCCGATTTTGTTACGATAGACGTAATTGGACATAATACAGTTACAAACGCGCCGGACCACACGCAACTTGCAGTCTTCATTACACATCTGCTTAACAGAGACAGCGTCAAATAACGATTAACGTGTATTTGTAGCGCATGAACACTTTCAATCAAAAGTTCAGACTGTTGTTTTTCTATTCCGTTTCAAAACTACAGCTAGATAGTGTGGCCTTAAAGTGAACCCTAGAAATCGATACTTCTGAGTTGCTTGGGACTGCAATACTTTTTGTTAATAAAACCATAATAAAAGAACAAAAAAAAACCAACAACCAAAATAAAACCACTTACATCTCGGCTCCACTTAACGAAGTAACCATCATCAAACACCTTTATATCGCTGTAGTTTCGGCAGTTTGTGTCGTACGGCGGTGGTAACGTCTGGGTTCCTTTGGGCCATTGTTGCAATGAAAATCATCGTTATAAACGAAAATGGGCCACGTTGCTCAATCCCGCATTTATCCCATTTACAGCCATTGTACAACGATTACGAAATAAATACTGAGCCACTGATAATCGAAATGCTCAGCCGGTTACTGTCACTACAAGGTGAGCTACTATTTCATAGAGGAAACAAGAAACTTGGTGGGCTTGAATAGCAGTGGAATTACACAAGTGAGTATGTAGCGTTTTTTTTCCAAGGAACGGTTGAATCCTCGACTGACAATGGCCATGCGTGAAATCGCTATAAAAAAATACTAAATTCACCGCTTCAGTTCGAAAGGTTTTTCGTTGTCACAGAGGTTTCGGTACCTTCCTGTATAACCCCGAACACGTAATCTCCTGAAGGTCGTAGAACTATTGCGTGCCTTTGACCAGCCGTATTGGTATCAACGTGATGAAACCCCAATGTAAGCTCGTACGGTGAGGTCTGAATATGCTCGTCATCTGGCCATGAAACCATCATATTCATTTCTGGAACAGTTCGATTCAAACGCGCTCAGATAGGTTAGCTCTTACCTGTTTTCTGATCTTTCACTTCGGCCTGACTCGAAAATGAAGGTGACTGAAAAGGTGAGGTACTACGCTATTGACTATACATTCTACGAAGTTCAATTGTATTCCTAACGATGCAAAGCGATGAATGTCTGAAAAGCCGTCAAATTCACCTTCACAGTAAACGAAGGTGCGCAGACGAACTACTACAAGATGAAGTATTTGTTTTTGTCGCGAATGTACTAGGTTGACACTTACCGAAAGCAATAATATTCTGATATACAGCTTCCATTTTATCATCTGTCCTCCAGTTCATTGTATAGCACATGTGGATCGGAAGAATTGAGTATGATACTCTCGTAATACTGGTAACAGGGCAACAAAGCATGGCCAAGCCAATAAATAATACATATTAGAAAGGACCTGCTGAGTTGTCCTATATCTTTCCTCTGTAAATGCGCGCGGTGTTTAACGCACAACCAGTTTATTCGCATGCTAAAAACAAGCCGTATCAGTTGTGGTAATTTTGACCAAATATGGGCGAGCAAAAATGGTGTCTAAAAAGCGAAACCCTGAGATGTTATTTACATAGCAACCCTGTGTAAAATTAGTTGTGGGGTTGGGCACAGCAGATAGGCGATCCGTGTTTGGATCAAAGCAAAGATGTGCAATAGCCTTTGATTCAAAAATTCGTATTCTTTGTTTTCTCATTACTGCCGAACAGTTGTACTCCAAGGTAGTCTCCCTCAGGCGGTCCTTGTAGAACACTGCAGAAAGATTAACAACTTACTTCGTGTTTAGATAGAACTCGAAGTAGTATTGGGCCGGGTTAACAAAGCCAATTTGAAGGATGTTCATAGGATCAAGTGCAAATTCAGTAAGATTGGCCTGGGTCATCACTATCCGACTGACTGCAGCGAGCTGAAAAACATGAAAAATTTCTCTTTATTTGCTTGGTTGCACCAGCCAAAGCTGTAAAAACACAAAATCTAATGTTTATTAATTATCCGCGAATTAGTTTCGAGGCTGAACCGAATGCGCAATGAGTGATAAATGGGAAGTTCATGGTATCGTTAGTTGCCATCGTTAACTTCACGGTGGTAGAATTCGCAAACAACAACACTATATACTACTAGTATAAAAGTTAAGTGTGAAGATACGTTTGTCTCAAAATGTATAATATCTCGGTTTTTTTTTTATTTTCAAGTTCACTCACGTCAATGCCATTGCTGTTATCGCACGCTTCTTTAAAACGTTCACAGAATTTCGTCCTGTTAATCCTATAAAAAAGAGAAAGAGTGTACACAACCAAAATGAGTGTAAAAACCGCGATTTCTTAACTCATTGGGTGATTTAGATATAGTTCTTAAAATGCAATAAATTACGCGTGCCTTACGCGTCAGTAGGTGCTCGCGACTAGCGGCGGTGACTAGTTACCAATTGGTTATACAGAATGAAAGCCCTGGGTAGATCAGCGTTCCTTCGCCCTCGGTGCGCGCATCCACTGTGCTCGGGTACTTCCAATAGTCCATCATCACCTGACAAAATTTATAATCGTCATACATATACCCATCCACACAGATGAACAGCGACTATCTTTTCATTCGCGTACATTTCTATCAAAGATGACGAGATTCTATCAAAGACGCTGTCTGGCTATTGATGGAAATATTTTGATCTTCAGTAAGAACAATACAGCGTTAGAATCAGCATTTCCGGAAGTTTGAAATCATCAGTTTTAAACGTCAAAGCGCAATGTGAAAACCGGACTTAACTTACCTGGATACCTTGATAGACGAAAGCAGCTACGGAGAGAAAAAATATGGCGACCCGCAAGACGCTGAACTCATCCAGTCTGGCATGAAAGATAATAGGCATGCTCCAGTTACGATATGTTCATAAAAGGCACTAGGTCGGCAATATATTCTTCATATAATTTTACTATTTGTAGAAATAAGCATCCACAGGATATTTTATAAAGCAACTAACTTCTTTTTAGTGTACTACGGAATACGTGTGCTACAAATGCCTAAATGTTATAATAAAATTTTATACTGTGAAATAAAATTGAAAAATAACTATGTTACGGTTTTTTTTTTACGGTCACCATCACTGTCGAATAATAGTCGCAGGTGTGCGTCACACGTAAATAGCGAAAACCAACATAATGTCACATTGAAAAACTTACGCATTAACAACTCCCCGTAGAATACCCATCGGTGTTTGTGAAAGAAAGGCAGGAACGACAATCGTGTTGCTCCACAATTTGTTCTATCTAATGAAGGAATGTCCTCCATGCATTGCTACGACATGCGGGTACGCCATAACCTACCGTTGGTGGTCTGTATGTACCGAAATGTACGTATCGATGTATTGCACGATGGAGATATATATATATATATACAAAAACATCTACAGATGGATGATGTTTGCACGCATATTACCAGCAGTATTCCATACATTGTTTTGCCTCTTTTTTCGGGCCAATTTACAATTCCAACAGTCCATTAGGCGTCTGTCACTACTACCGCCGAACCATTATAACGCTTTCGATTTCTCTGCGTCAAGCGCTATTAACAAGCGTAGCAGCCCATCCATAAATTGCGTGTACGCAAATGTATATGTGTACCTTACTCCATTATCTTGACGTGTGCTCGTTTTCCCGCTTGACGTTATGCAAAACCAACCTTCGAGTGATTTAATACGAGGTGATACGAGCAGCGATGTTACGTCTAATTCCAGCATTGCAAGAACGTAGATGGTCAAAGAGAGACCGCATTAGACGAAAGTATTTCATGTTTCAATAGAGCGTTACGGTTACGACATTCTCAACAAATCTTATCTTGATTACTAATGCAATGTTTAAAAAGCCCCTTTTTCTAAACGCGTACAGTTTCCTAATAAACTTTTTCCATCTTATATATATACGCCTATAAAATAAATATGTATGTAGGTATACCCTTAAAAATAGAGCTTGCGAGCTCGTTTCAGAATGACTCCATTACACAGTCATGCGTACGTGTTATGTATGCAAATAGGGTAGGATCGGCTGGTGCTGTCTGATAATTAATCTGAAAGCAAAGGCAAAAAATTATCTAAAATTTTATTCCATCGTTTAAATTTATCAGGTACTACTTCTTATAGACATGGGCCGATGTCTTTCAAACAGTTTACGAATCACTACGGCCTGGTACCCCGCCGGTAGACAATCCACAGTTTACTAATTTTTCCTTAGATTTTCCATACAGCTCCGTTGACACTGAGGAGGAAATAAATGCGGATTCAGCGAGTAATTCCTGGTAAAGCGTTTCACAATCAGGTGTCGGCCATAGTCGGACCGCGATTGGCATCTCGATATCGCCTTTGCCGAGAAGGCTCCCTTCAAAGCCTAGCAAGGCTACAGGATCAAACGATTCATCGAAAAACACCTTACGATCCTTCGGCATAAACAACCTTCGAAAACCGCCGCGCTGATCGAGTCGAATATAGACCGTTGCCTGCATCGGACTTGACGGGTCGAGCGGCACCTGAAGCACTGTCTTGTTGCATTCTCGTACGTCCTCAGCATCAAACTCCATGAACACCTTCTTGGTCCCTGCAGTTGATGACAGTTGATGGTAGGTTGTTACCTGTCGAAGTAGTAAATGCAAAAATATTCGCCTTCCAAGTATAAAAAGGGCCGTACTTATGGACTAACATTAACTGTTAACTGTTAAAATCGAATACGCTGTACGTACCTTGCAGAATAGATACGCGGTAGCCGTCATAGAGTTCCTGCAGGACCTGTGGTTTAGCGCAAAAACAACCCCCGACATCAAAGTTCACCCATCGGGGTAGAAAAATCATAATTCTAGACAGTATCTTTCGCACAGTCTTACTTTCCTTCTGTTCAACGCCCACGCCGTGGCTAAGGTAACGTTCGAGAGTAAATTTGTCCTGCGTGCGCATAATTTCACGAAACCAATTCTTGAACCTTACCGCTGCAGACATGGCCTCGTCCAATCGATTTAATAGATCAGTTCCATTTGTGAAGGTCATTAGATGCTTGTACTGAGCAGAAAGCACAGAATCTATCTGTATTAAAAGATACTCCACTCTTAGAGAAAGGTATATACTGTCTTGAAAGTTCAACCGCGAAACAGTCTTTCCCAATCTGTTAAGCATTGCTGAACTTCGAACCATTTTTACTTCACGAGGATCGTTACTGCACCCAATATCTGAATAAAGGAGTCGCTCAATTGAAGGTTTGTAGATTTTTCCTCCTAACACGCGGCAAATCGATAGACGATTTGAGAAGTTCGTCGTTTACACGTGTTGGCAGTTGCCGTCATATGGCCCATAATGGAGAGATAAAACAAGGCAGACCTACCGGATGCTAACGTTATGGCCAACGATTGAAATCGATTTCTTCAAGCACAGTTCACGGACGGCCATCATTTTTTCGTTGAATATGCCACAGTTATCGATATCAGAGTTGCTTGCGTCCGCGAGCAATTGTGGTCGCTATCGTGGCCACGGCAATAGGCCGAATTAATCCAGCCAGTCGATGAGTCATCACTAATCAACTGTACTTTTATTAAATATACACAGTCTTCGGACGAAGCTTTTTATTTTCAAATGGTCACTGTTCGTGATTTGATCTTCATTTGTGGTTATCAACGTCGAATGTTTGTGTACTACGATAGTTTCATGATCGTCATCATATCGCGCTAGTCTTCACAGTTCATTGGAGAAGCTGCCGGCTCGTTCAGACGTAGACATTGTGGGTTCGCGGTCCCTATTATGACCGCGTATGGAAAATTATCTAGTGTTTTTTTCGGCTATGATTTACCTGCTCATGCGTATCGTAAACGAATTAATTTACGCAATAAAAAACACGAGCCGTTGTACGAAACCACCACTCTTCCAAATATGAACTCTTATCCGTACAATTTTATTGCGATTCATACATTTTACTATTATGAATTACGCTAGTAAAACTGTCGTTTATATATTTTATGTGCATCGAAGGTGCTGCAATTTGCTTTACCTAAAAACTACGAGTGTTTCCGTTTATCCTCTGTCAGTTAGCCGTTGATGGGGTCGCCTTTGCGAACAACATTTGGTGAAACTGATCTTCCATTGAAGGTTCTGGCCAAAGTCGGACATTTACAGCGACTTCCAAGCTTTCGTAGCACATTAATCCACCCACATGACCAAGCAAATTAATCGGGTCGAGTCTGTCCCTTGAAGCTACTATATAGGGATGGCCTGGAGTATTATACGCCCAAATGTACAGACCCAAAGGAAGATGCGGCCTGAGTTGAAATTGGACGATGTTGTAAGGCAAAAATGCCTCAGGAGATCCCCCTTTTGTCGAGCAGAGTTTACCTGGACACAGATTGAAAAAACACATCGAGTTTCATTCACCTTTACGCACCTGCCGAATCTAAACTTAAGCCAGTTACTTTTTATAAACCACTCGCCCAGCAACGAACAGGTAAAGCTAGTCACGGTGTCCACTAGAACTTTTAGCTGCGCACGTTAAACAAGAACTATGCGTTGAAAATAGTAATTAATTTAAATTTGCGACCGAGCATCTCCGAAGGCACTTACGCCAACTTGGGACTTCTGTTGGCTGGAAGAACACAGTTACTTTCTATCGCATCGTTATCCAGTTTGTTATGGTTGATGTAAACTTCTGATCTACTATCGGATAGTGATTGTATTTACTGGGCTTGTCAAACTGCGGCTATAGAATACCGGCCTCGAATTATCATGCTGTATAAATAGTGATAATAAGGTGACATAGTAATAGTACACTAGGTCCATATATATATATATAACATCGCATCCAGGAAGTCTTTGAAGCTCAAAATGTAAAATTTCTAAGGTCGTCAGTGAAATGGCGATCGTGCAATGCTGGAACATGGACACTATCTGTGTGGTGCGCAGCGCCCCTACCATGAGCTACTATAACTTTGAAGCTCTTTGCAGCCTGGTGATGATTACACGACTGAACTCTGCAGCAGTGTCGAAACTCGATGGTTAATTGATTTGGTAATATTTGCATCGTTTCATCGAGAAATTGTTTCAATTCATGTGGGATGTCAGTGTTATGGGATGACACTGCCAGGTCAAGGTATTTCGTAATGTTCCAATCTTGGTTTTCCGGCCGAAAATTGGCAATTAACCATTTCCTGAATTTCACTAGTGTTTTACTCATATCGTCGACTGTTGTCAGTAGCGACCTGTAAAGAGTTTCATTATCTTCACTCCAGTGGAGTCTTAGTTGTTTACGTTGTTGCAATAATTGTTTGTTCATTTTAGATAAGATCATTTCCAATCTAAGAAGCGCGTACTCTTTGTCTCGTGGCTTAAGCTGTTTAGCGAACCCCTCAACTCGGGCAAATTTTGGCGCCAACATCGCGTCAAGGGCATCCAACACCAAATTTCTTTGCCAATTTTGTGAAGTCAATACAGTGTTAGGGACATTGTACGAAGCCATTTTGTCAACCTAATTAATCGTGCACGTGAACAAAGCTACTCTGTGCAGAGCGTCGATCCAATGCGCGTCGTTATTGTCTCCCATTCACGGGCTCATTTCTCTTTCTTTTGGACTTTTCGCTTTCAGATCCCATCATCATCATCATCAGACGGAGGCGCTAAGGTCAGTCGGGAACCGGAACAAGCCACCCTCAAGCGAGTCACAACTGGAAGGTTCACCTGCTATTCAAAACGCAGACCAACGTCGGCCCATCGTAGCGTCATTTATTGATGACGAGCGGGACCTGCGACGTACCGAACGAAGCTTACTCTCATCGGGTTCGTCTCGGACAACGACAGCTATTCAAATGCGTTTACACCGCATTGTACACTGCACTCATATGCAGGTAGCGTAACAAGGCGGGTCTCATTATCACAGTTTATTACGACGACTATTGTTTTTGTTAATCTGAACAAAAACGGCCGTTCGATTCTATAACTTTTTTGTAATATGGCTACGGTATTACTACGATAGCCCAAATAACATACACACTTGCAGCTCTCCGCAATTCACACAATGCTATGATGTTCAAATTCATATGAAACTTGATGAAATGATTAACCCTTTTTTTTGCTTTTTTTTGTGCTACCTCAATGCAACTGACATGTCGTGCTGCGTAACTTTTCGGCGTGGTAACTGTTCTCAATGATGTCTCATGTTAAGCCCCATCAAAATATAACATGCTTGCCGAGTCTACTGTTAACCTTTCCAGTAGACGCATACCTACCGAGTCACTCGTTTCGCCATTATTACTAGCTCCCGTTGCGCCCACTGACTCGAGCACTGGAAGCCAGTAGCAAACCTACTGTTAACCCTCATATTCGCCTCACAACCCCCATAACTCCGTCATATCGCTGCAATTTGCTACTAATGATATCTTAAAGGAGTAACGTGAAGTACTACCGCCACTGCTACTCGTTGCTACCAAGTGCACTTCAGCTTTCTCTCGTGGTGCTGTTTAAGTGCCCTCTTCAAACAACACGCCGCTACAACCTGGCCGGTTGTCCCGATGAACGAAGGCTTTGGTTTAGGATTCGAGGGGCCAGCGGGTTGGCCCCAGCATCCGATGGCAGCAGTGCAAGCGAGTGGTTGAAGAAAGCTGTGAAGAGGAAAGTATCCATGACGGGCATTAAAGTACCGTCGTTAATGGGGCATTATATTTTATATAGCTTCCACTACATCTTTTGCCTTTAACGTCTTGTTGTAAAGCCGCCGTCAGAGAGGAACGGAGCCGGCAGCGCGTCGGGAAATAAGACGATGTATATACATAATAGTCGCGTATCATTGAACAACATCGCTTTTGTCTTAATTAACAACGCCCTTGTTCGCTTAACGAACAGAACGAATCAGCAAGAGCCATCTTCCGTTTCGTATGTCGATGAAAATTAATCAGTGGCCTATTACATAGCTTCAATGCGTAGCCTAATTGCACTAAATTAATGATAGGTAAATCAAGTACGTTAGGCTCGCCTTTCAGGCAATGCTGCATCGGCAGGCAAGCCAATACTGCAACACGTTCCAATTCAACGAGACGTGCGCACGCAGCTTTACCACCGCTATAGCTATAAAGTCCTAATACATGATCATCTCCAACGCGATCTCTATACCGACATAAAGAGAATTTCTAATCCAAAAAACACTAATGGTAATATCAACGCTCGAGTGTCCATATGTGGCAACAGAATAGGTGTCAAATACGAAAAACAGGCGAGCTAAATTGACACGCAATCATGCCTATGACTATAGTTTTTATATGAGTAAAAGTAATTAACAACAAAAGTAAGATATAACGATTTTTACAATCGCTATGAGGTTTTTAAGTATGGCAATTGTTCTCATTGCCCCATTAGTATCTCTGTAACCGAACTCCTTGAAGTCCGAAGTAACCGATAATACGACGTGAATAAGTGTGTTAGCACTAAGGGGCAATCATAGTGGTACAATATTAGATCATAGTTTGCACGCTGCCTGAAAAACAAAGCTTAGGCAAAGCTCGCTTAAACGGGGTACAGTAGAGAAGCAACGAAGTTTTATATTATTGCATTGATAGCTACCGGCTAGCTTTTTGTGAACGTAAGCTGGCACAAGTGAAGTAAGACTATAGGAGCACATAGTAACGCACGCGAAGATCTCACATGAGCCCTTATAGAGTCCTACCTATTAGGTACACGTCAGACAGATTGTTGGGCCATTGCAACGAATTAATACAGAATATATTGGAAAATTTCCATGCATGGCTTGTATACAGACAGGAAATGTGGAACTTCGTGATTACACAGCTTTATCCTGTGAAAAAAAACCGCCTTATATTTTTATAGCTGAATACTTGTTTGATCACACAAAAGAAATATATCTCTCATTATCTACCATGCTTCTATAATTCAACAGTTAGGATACGATCTGTAATGATTTTGCAGTCTGAAGAAAACGATTTGTTGTACAAAATCAAACGAGAAAAACTATGTTATTAATGCTAAAAAAAAACATGACGCCCATTTGTCACGATTTAGGAGGATTTTTCTTCAGTTCATAAATCTGACTAATGGTTCTCTTATCCGAAATTTCACGTTAGGAGATGACCAGGGGTCAGAGTTCGCGGAAAAGATACGACGATATGAGTTCAATTAGATCGTAAGCTTCGCGTCATTTTCACAGAATGGCCGCTGACCCAGCTCATTATAGTACTATAGTTAAGAGGCCACAAAAAAAGAGATTTGACCAAACTGTATTCAAATTCACCAATAACACAATATGGATTAGCATACCACAACTCAACATCAGAAGAGTGTTACGCTGATCACATCAAAATAGCTAGTATTTTTGTCGAGTAATTTTTACAAGACTGCTTTTCAAATCTGGGCAATTAACAAATGACCCCCAGGTATTCTTCTCTCTGTACCCTTTGGTAATATGCATATAACGCAAGCATTTTTCTAGTCTCCTGTATTGAGCAGTAATACTCAGTAAATTTGCTTTCTTACGAATGGTCTACTAATAGGCTTTTGTTCAAAACAACAGTGGATGCGCGTCAATCGTAGGTACTTCTGCGAAGTCTAAAATTTGTCCTCAGATGGACGGCGTTTTAGTATCCAACGCAGAGTAGGTAGACGCAGTCGGCCGACACTTCTAAATGATCCGTTCTATATTCAGTCGCACTAGCGTAGCATTGAACATTGCCGGGCACTCAAATTGCCAGGACAGACAAGAGTGTGCCCTGCCTGTGGCCCATCGTGGGCACAACGCTGATGCAGGGGCCACAGGTGAACGTAACTGGGCATTACCTCCATTAGCTACCTTCTCAGCTCTTACTAACGGCGTTAGACCGACGCCATAGCATCACTTCTTCTTATTTCATTTGCACTTTTTTCTTTCCTGGTGCAGTAGCGGAAGAAAGCCTCGTTCATGATTCACCTTCGTGCGAGTACCATATATCACGGAAGGCCGAGTTTGTCTCTAGAGCCCGGATTACCAGTGTAACCAATACGGCCGATACTCCAGAGTTTCGCCGTGTTTGTCGCTACACACAACTTCCGTCTGTTTTTCCTTATGCTGCATGCCTCGTTATGCTAAACTCGGTTGTTCTTATTATCCGTCGTGGTTTTACTGGAGTTGTTTTGGACGAAAGAGTTAGCCTCTTAGTAGGAGATTTGTTCAGGGTTGCGTTATCGCCAGATTCGCAAACGCCCTAGCTGCCACTGCGGCAATGGAAGCGAGATGGATCTCTAAACCGACCCATTTTTGCCGTCAGCAACTTCTGCACAGCAATTCGGTGGCCCGATTCTATCGAATAAAGGGAACTAGCACTGATAACAGCGCTTAGAGAAGAGTCTTCTCTCCTCTTTTTCTTTTTTCCTGCTTTCTCCTTATATACACCCAGGCAAGCAGATTTCTAATACCTCCCCCTTCTCAGCCCCTCTGCATCGGGTCAAAATGCAGCGCTGCTCAGCCTCGGCCAGTGATACGGTCTGCATATAACATTATCGTCTACCGTGAATCGACCCCGTACTCGCTGCCCGTGACGCAGATGCCCATTGCCTCGGCCGTTGCTATCTGACGGCAGACTACGAGTCGCGGTTGTGCGACCGTGATTTACGCAACGACGCCTCATCTCATACTTTTCCTTTCCGTCTCTTTTGCAAGAACGGCGACGGCAGCAATCTGCGGCATACTGCATCGGCTGATTAGCGTTGCACCATCGTTTTTTGAGCTGTCTTGCCATAGACTTCTACGAGCGAATCGAGCTCAAAGAGTTGGCATGCGCGTACCGAAAAATGCCCGAGACTAGTGTAAGATGGTACCTATCCTCGTAGTGTGCGTGGTCGCCGACTGCTTTGCTTGCGCATGTGAGAGCCGGCTGGGGGGTAGCGGCTGCGAAGCTGAGGTGGGAAAAATGAACTCGCGGTTATATTGCGCTCACAAAAAAAGAAAAGTGGAAGTAAATCGAGAAATAGTGGAATTTTGAGGAGCTAAGCGAAAAACTCAAGCAAGTATTGGGCGGTGACGACGATAAAACATGCAGGCTATAGAAGGCGCATTTGGAACAGGCCATCTTTGCAGGTTGAGAGTAATGCTTAGGCGAACACGAGTGACGAAAAGAAGCGGAATTTTGATTTATGCCCATTGTCCTACTTTTTGGACTGTAAAGGACGCGGTACACCTCTCGCCACATCCCCATAACGATGTAGCGGCACCAATGTGTTTATCTAATCAATTTAGAAATACGTAAGGAAATTTAGGTTCGAAAGCGGACGTAGACACACTTCGTTTCGTGCTCGAAGAGGATAGCTGCTGAGACGATGCCTAACATCAGTACGGTATGTAAAATTCTGAAGCTTATCAGTCCTTTGACCGATTGACTCTAGTTAAGGGCTGGACAAGCCGACACAATATGAGGAGAAAAGGAACAGATAAAGAACAGAACGTCAAAGGGTACGCTGAAGGCGTGGTGAAGTGATAACAGCAGAACAAATAATTAACCCCAGTAATACAAAGCTCTATTCTGGGATACAACATTAATATGAATGGAAAATATTGTCTGTCAATATAGTGTGAAAGATGCAAATTAATCATAATAGTGTCTGTATATGACCACAACCGTAAACGTACGTTGAATACATATATATATATGTAGGTCGGTTAGTGGTGCCTATAAGAAAGATGTACGACGGCAGGAAGAAGTGAGCAAAGGTTCTCATCAGTGTGGATTGATACCTAGCTTTTATATTGCTCGCAGCTAACTTCGCAGGTAGATGCTTGCATACTCGTCTTCCTGTTGAGCACTGGCAAAAGTCCGCCTGATATCCGGTCAGTTAGACAAAGACGAAACGAAATCTGCGCGATGTAGAATAAACTATAAAGACTAGAAGGTACGTCGTTGCTTATGCCGGCCTGACCAGTTGCCTGGTATTCCAAGTCCTGTGAGCGAAGCTGGATTTTAAGGCGGCCAAAAGTTGGCGGCACGTTTGGAATCATTGCTTGCTTGAGTTAAAGCTATACGGATGAAACGGAAAGAAGCAAATAGGAGATACATTCATCTGGAAACTTCTGTTGCAGAACCGCACATAAACGCTCATCGCATAGGTCGCTTGCTTGTTTGCTCCCATGCATTTCTTCTTTCTCCCATTCTTTTTCTTCGCCTCCTCCTGTCTTTCACCCTGTTCGCCATGCGTGGGAGGCCGCAATTCTCTTTTCTGCCGGAACTCCAGCTGCTGACATTCGGCTCCACACAACCGGCTGTTGCATTCTTTTGTAGCCGGTCGCTGGTCTAGTCTGAGATACTGTGGTGTATCCGAGTCAGTTTAACTGAGACAAGGATATCAAGACGCTATAAGGAGATAGTAAAAGAAAACGCCATGGTCCATATGGTATCGTTGTATACTATAGTTGGGAAGTTAAAAGGGAAGTATGGCTTCCGGGTGGTAGCACGGCAGGTTGCTTCGACCTACCGAGCTACGGCTTGGCCTGACTGTGTTTAGTTCCGACTTTGGTTGAGGACGATCCTCGAAACAGAGAGAGAGCGAAAAGGAATGATGCAGATGTAAAAAGAATACAGCTAAATAGAAGAGTTCCCGACGGCCGCGGCGATTTGAATATCAAAGGCGGCAGTCTTTTATACGAAGTCAGGCCAAACTTTTGGAAGGCTAGTAAGAAGGCCAAAAGCTAGCTATCGGCATGGCCACAGAAGTAGCGATGAGCACCAACTCGTGGGCGCACCAGGCAGCGAAATGCATCGGTCAAAGTGAGGTGCAAAGCGATTTATCCTCACACATGAGCCTCTGGGAGCCAAGGTCAGTAAGGCTGGTTGTGAGCTTGGAGCTTGCTAGTACTACGGTTGCTACTGATGCTAATTCGTTAACGTTACTTGGTTGTAACGAAGAGCTCATTCTACTCCTATGACAAAACAGAGAGGAGAGGGCATTTAGCAAGAGACTACTTCTGCTATACCTGAGAACGTACACTGTATTTCGTTGCCATAGAATAGCAAAGAATATGGGAGTTTTGGTGGAAGCAAAATAAAACTAGTAAGCCAATGATAACTTTCCCAAGAGGCGTGAGCTCGATAGGAGGATGCTAGTTGCACAAGACTTTCGGAGAAAAGCAAGGTTTGCCAATACAACCGCGTCTTAACCGGATGGGCTTAATGATTACCCACTGGCATGCCTTGTTGCCCTGGCTATAGACATACGTTATGTATAGCACGTTCGTTGCGTAGCCCATCTATGCTAGCTGATATATATATAATCTGACAAATTAGATTTCCAAATTTTACATTGATATAAGACAAGCTAGCTCGCAGCTGCCATTCTTTAACTAGCGATTATATGGCGTAGGTAGTCTTTTTTGAGAAACAACAAGATCGTCGTCTCAAGAACAGTTGCTTCATTCTATTCAATTAGGGTATTATTCTTTTAGAGAAACCAAGAATTTCTAGCTACGTTAAACTGTAAATTTTTCATAAAGTATTATCAATCTGTAATAATATTAGCGAAAAAAAAAATAGGTCGGATGTATCTTGTGGTCAGGACTGAGACGGCTTTTATTGGGCCTACTTGATTTTCCTTTTCATAGAAAAGAACATCAAACGTTGGTCGACGCAGCTTCATTTGCAGGATACGAGATGGCAATGGCCTTGTATCTGAAATATCTAATTGCGATATCGGTATAAAACAATTCATTTGTCCAGCGTTGAAGCATGTCAGGTACCATTGAGAATAAGGTAGGGTAGGAAAAGAGGCGGGAAGCGGGCAAAAAAAAACGAAGAGATTCACTAAAATCAACCATAATTGATTATCTACTTAGCATTGTGCATTTTTTTTTATCTACTCAGCTCTCGCTAGTGTATTTGTTTGACAATGCTACCTGATTACTAAAGGATTTGGCGACTAACTCAATTTAAAGTGGATTTCTCCACAGTCTCTGTGTTTCGAGTTTTACGTTTGATATCGCCGTGAGACATCCTGTCAGACAGAAGGCTGGTTCCCTA
This sequence comes from Varroa destructor, assembly GCF_002443255.2. Lineage (NCBI taxonomy): Eukaryota > Metazoa > Arthropoda > Arachnida > Mesostigmata > Varroidae > Varroa > Varroa destructor. The sequence goes on along the minus strand of NW_019211455.1, from coordinate 48,677,823 downwards.
CTATCACAAAACGACGTGTGTCTGTGTCCGGGTTCGAACCTGGATCTAGAATCTACCAGTATGAAAGCAGACATCTGGAGCGATTGTAGAACGTACAACTTACTAAAAATCGCAGTTACAATTTATTTTTCAATTATCAGATTAGGAGCAACGCAGATAATAGTAGAACTAATGTGAAAATATGCCATAGGCGTGTATAACAACCTTCAAAGTAAGCTCTATATATTTCGAAATTATCACCTTACAATGTATTGGCCACAGCTTGCCCCGGATAATAAATATACTTATAACTGGACAAAAACTCAAAGTGTGTTTCTGTTCACTGCGTTTCCAATTAGCAACTGCTAAAAACTGAGCCGTCATAACGGAATAATTTTTTATACATTTATGCTTTCATTGAATAATGCTACATTTTAAGACATTAGCTTAAATAAAACACTGACCTCTTTCCCAAAATATCCTGGTCGCGTTATTTCATAGAGACCCTGTTCTAATTACCGATTGCATTAATCCTAACCAGGAGGGATAATACAATACCAGCGTTATCGGTGCTAGACGTGCAGACGCTGGTTAGGAGGGCCGCTATACGCGTACATATCATAGAAATCTGATCGAAAACTGTTAATACGTTACGGATATTCTCTAGCCCTTTTTTGGATCGTTATTGTTTTAAAGGACTGATTTGGCGCACCTGGTCATTGCTTTCCCGTCGGATTGAATAGGGCAAAAAACCCACAAAGCAAGTTAAAAAATGGTAAAAGCGAACGGAGATCGACCATTTGTGGAATTAGTAAGAAGCAAATTCACGAAATGGTATACGCACGCATTAAAGCGGTTATAATATCGTCGCTTACCCGGCTTTTTGTTCTTGGACAGACTAAATTCGTCTTCGAAGATGATTTAAGCTATCAGTAGATAACCGATGTTTGTTTTGTACGCTGAAGCTTATCTATTTTCGGCCCTGTCGGGTTACGAAAACTTTGTTTCTCGATCGTTTATTCATTAGATACATATCTAGTGGATTTAACATTCCACTATATCTCAGTACTGCAACACTGCATTAGAACCTGGGGGCTTTCCTTATAGTGGTCACGGCAATATATGCCTACATTCATCGTTGTGTTAGCATTGTCAGATAGCAGTTGTTCCAATTCTGTTTAGTTTGGAGCTCCCTTATACTGATTGGCTTAATGAAAATGAGTTACTAAGATCTCATTAGCTATCGTCACATGAACTTCTCCCTTCGTGTGTGATCTGCCTCATTGTTTTTTGTTATCACTGACGCTTAATCTCTCCCTCTGGTCCGCAGTCTTGCTCTTTTATTACTCGTTGTTCCACCGAGAATTACTATTCCCCTAGTCCCGAGGAAGACGGTATTATTTTGCACTTACTACACGCGTTTCTAGGCTTACGGCAGAGCTTTCGTCGAGCCCTCACCATTGCCTTCATCCTGTTCACCCGAATCTCCCAAAGCCCCTAGCTATCACTTTCCTGCACACTCTTTCCTAGCCTGCTGAACTCTCTTACTTTTTCGGATTTTCTTCACTATCTGCCTCGTGTGTGGCCCATACTGAAGAAGCATATTCGCCAATGCCATTCCATTGGCAGAATTAGGGGCCGTTTGACTAAAGGTCTCCCTCATTTGACGCAAAAACAGGGAAATCTAGTGAAGAGTCGGCCTCTCTGCCTTAGTGGGCCTTTACGCCCATTGTTCAGTCGTTTTCTCTGGGGGCTAGGCATCTCGCCTTTCCAGGGCCGCCGCGCCAGGCAGGCCTCGGGTTCCACTCGTTCCGACTTTTCGAGCGGTAGCCCACGTTCAGTCGTTCGGTTCCATTCTCGCTAGCGGTCGGTCGCTTTCTCTCATGTCGGCCGTTTTCCTCGCTCGATGGCTCGTTCTTCACTATTGTTTTTTTCTTTACCGTATTCTCAAGCGTCGTCACTCTCTCTGTTCTCTCGTCGCGTGTTAGTCCTGTTTCTAAAGGCAGAGCTACCCGTCGTTCGTATTCGACCGAACCGCCGGCGGCGACCAATAGCACCGAGTGACGTAGTCTCGGCTTGCGCCAAGTGGCCGTAGCAGTCGCGCTGCTTCTACATAGCGCGCCAGGATGAAGGGGGCTCTAGGCGAGCGTCGTAAGACAAAAGGTCTGTTATCATCAAGTTTTCCCTCTCTCTCTCTCTCTTCTCTCTCTCTCTCTTTCTTTTATACGTCCTGTACTTCTATTCTCCACCTGTCTGGCTTCATTCTATGCCTGCTATAAGGCCTCTATTCGAGGTTTGGCCATGTTGTGCACACCGGTGGTTCCGCCAGTTTCTTCAGGCTTTCCGCACGTTTTGTTTCTTCCCACCGATTGAGACTGGGAAAAGGCGCGTTGAACAGCATCGAGAATAGCCAAAGCGAAAGTAGCGGAGGAGATGAACGCACTGACAATGCTGTTACGAGGGGATGGAAGCCATGGAGGCTCTTCCTACTTTGGGCCACCACCGCACTTAGTCATAGACGCACTTCAAGCATATCTACTCGGCGACTGAAGTGGCACGTTCGTTAGAAGCCACGAAACTCTGTGCAGAGAAGGAACGACGGGAATACGAAGAAAGCTTCATTGCTTCCCGAGAAATCTTCTCTTTTCCTGCTGCATACAGGTATAAATAGCAATAGGCCGCCATAATGCAATAGAACTCATCCTATTTTGCTCGTACACTTGTTTACAGTGTACATGAGCATACTCGTACATGAACAGACCTCATCCGTCCACCCGTTCTCACGACAGAAGGCAGCATTCAACATAGATTATTATATAATGCATACTGCTCGCCGCCACAAGGCATTGCATTGAATACTCCGTTTTCTGGCAGCATGATAAAGAATCTGACAATAATGAATGGAACATGTATGTTAGCCCTCTTCTCAGACGGAGGAAAGGACATGAAGAGAAAAGGATAGCGGTGATCAGACAGGAGAACGAGCATGAACACTTGATCTGTCTGTTAAGAAGGGTGCCGTCTGAACAATTCAAGTGAAGCATTATTAGCACCTTGTCATTTTGGCCTGTTATTTCTATAAGCTGATTCATATGAAATGTTTCAAGTAAAACTTTCATCATCTTTATCTCACTTGGCTGAACGCCGACATGAAATGAACGTGTCTATTTCAGGATTCGAACGAAGTGTCTGATACTGCTACTGAGCACTGAAAACTGAAATACGAAGGGGCAAACATTAATGATGCTATTGATGTAACCTTATTTTAGCCTAGGAAGCTGAATATCCTATAGATAGAAAAAAAAAAAGCTAGAATCAAGCGGCGCTGATATCTGTACACATACGCAATGTGCTCTGGACCATGACATACATGAACACATTGTTCATGTATCGAAGGATAGCCAAGCACTGATTCCAGTCTTTGCTATTGCGGCTTCTGCCTTCACTATTTCCCTGCCACTGTTTCCTACATTATAACTATGAAATGAGCACACACATACACGCATACGTTGATTGTTCTCATCTTTTCCTAGTGCCTGCAGTGGACAGCAGGCATTGGTCCCTTGTCATCGTTCTACTCTTAGCGGCTTTGACAGTTGGGAGCGATCTTTCCAGTTATCGGGAGAGGTGGTAACGCAGTCGCAAGGCGCACCGCGCAGCTGTAGCAGCAACTTCGAATGGCTCCGGACACTGAACGCTACACTCGCAGCCCAGAACTTGAAACCGGGTGGCGATGGAGGAGAAAACGTACGCTCGACTTGTCTCAGCCGGCTCGATAACACGGGACTGAATATTGGTGCGCCTAGCTACAAGACTGCGGGAAGCTGGGCCTATGAAGGGAATGCAGTCATTTTCGATATGGCGGCAATACGCCTTGAACGATACAGCTACTTTAGAGCTGCAGCTGCCATCGTATCTAGCGATCGGACCCAGCTAGACCTGATCGGAGCCCAAGCCGCCACCGGGTGGGCGCGACGGTCCGTGAAACTGTCAATCTTATTAAAATCCATCCAACAAAACCCGTCTGCCCTGAGACAAGCCCGCATCCACTCTTTCCGTCCCAAGGAAACCTAACGTGGGCCCAATTCTTGCAAACAGAGGGGAACTGTATATCATCTGCAATGGTGTAGTCAAGACATCGGCATCCATTGTTCTCCTGCGCCGGCAAGGAAAGCCCTAAAGAACCTTCAAAACATTCCTTCGATGAGAATGCCAGATGACATCGACAAAAAGTAGGGTATAATATGGTAGCAATGTAAAAAAAAAAGATGAGATTAGCAGAGCGAAATTTAACTTAATTCTAATAGTGAATCTCGTGTAAAGCATTCGAATTCGTGCTAGGTAAACTCACCATATAGCCGGGCAAGAAGTCCAGTGCGGTTACAGGTTTCTTAGGCAATAGTTCATAGTTGATCATGTAAAAAACATCGTCGTGCAAAATCATCATCTAAAGATGCACGATACGTTCTTTGTGGAACATGACTTATGTGCTTATAATCGACTGCAGATGTCCAATACTCTGTACCTGGAAAATCTCCTTTAGTCTCACTTTTTGTGAAACATGATTTCAACAAATTACGTTTGTACCTTTTATAACCTCTAGAGTATCAAAGATTGACTTGTTGTTTACGATGCTCCTTTCAGGCAGCTGAGCTGCATAGTCAGCCAAACCTATCAGCGAACATGTTTGCGAATGATAGGCTCCTGCGTTTCATTCAATAGGCCCAAGAAGAATCATAACGGCCCATATTTATTCCGACATATTTATTCGATAAAAATTACCGGTTAATAATTAGTACAATAAAAGAGAAGAAATATAATTCAATTATTAGAGGTAAACATCGAATCGGGCATATACATATAAATTAAGCAATGACTCGTTGGTCTTCTTTAAACTGTTCGATGATATTTACACTTTCTTGGATAAGTGCTTGGTGAGATTTTCCAAATGAACATATACTCATTATGCTTTCAGGATACCGTCATGATCTACCTGCTGTCTATTTAAACTGATAATTTGCCAATGCAGTAGCAGCTTGAAAATGGGTTTATTTGACGAATTGGGCTCCTTGCCGTGGGTGACAGTGGAAAGTACATCGTCATGATAGGTAGCTGGTAGCAGGTTTTTGATAAATCTAAATAAATCCTCGTATTTTGAAACCTGGAGCAAAAGCTGTAAAGATACGAGTGACAAGAATCGCCGTTTTGACTTTCTGAACGATGGCGAACCATACTCTCTTCCTGGTTTTACCCTGTATAACGTGGTTCGCATCCCTAGTGCTGCTTGACAAAAAGAAAAAATCCTGAGAAGTCAGTAATAATAATAACGCAGCCACATTAATTGATTAGAACTGCCTAGCGTAACAGAAAAACGAATCTATCATTTCCAATCTCTGTCTAAAGAAGTTTAGTAATACATACAAAAAAAACGTACAAGTTACAAGACAGTTAGTTCCTTTGCTGTTGAGAAGACTCTTTTAACAACGTTGACACACAAAATCATTGTACTAAGAAGATAACTATGGTTCTGCTGTAAAGACAGATCGAAGGTTCGATGTTTCCTAGATCATATGTAGTACTTCTGAGTTTTTTGCATGAACTTATTGAGTAATATAAAAATAAAATTATTGAATACGGTACTTACTTTATTACTTGATTTTTGGTCGCGTGACGGAAAGTTTGCTATACTCAAATCTATCTAACCCATTGATTTAAACAGGGTAGTGATAGAAAAACATGTATATATCGTAAACATTACCTATTAGGACAGAGAAAATTAGAGTTATGTTACGCCTGCTCTACCGTAAAATACTCTTATAATTATCAGATCGGACCCTTTCCCGCTTGGAACAAGATAGCGTAGACCGTCCTCATTTCTTCAAAGTCGTTTCTTCAAAGCTAAGGTATCTCGAGAAGGCACCATCATTTTGTCGAGGTCTAAGATCAATATCGAGTTTCCCTGCAATGACAAAGCGTTTTCACTCCCAAAGCATAATTGTATTGAACAAAAAATCAGTTTTTCTCTGAAAAGAATAATGTAAAAGAGAAGGCGGATTTATCTGCTTTTGGCGTTTCCCTTGCATGCTTCTGATGCTACATCGTTGCAACAGGCAACATGAAGCTAAAGAACCCAAACATGTCATAGAGCTATACAAAAGGAATCGAGCAGATAAAATCGTACGGAATCCATTGATTCGTAACGACATATTACACTGCGGGCATGTACACTGGACATATAGCGTCGTATGTCACTGCGAATTCAATCGACCATATTGTTTGTAAGGGCCCACTGATGCTAGCACGCTTTGCAAACAAATGTTTATCGCCTTCGCACGAAAACCCCTTAGACACAGCGATGGGTTTCCTTCTCGGGCCAAGATAATTCATAAACGAAGTTTCGTTTATTTGTTTATAGAAAAGCAAAGTGATAGGAGAATGCTGAATGGTAAGCAATGTTTTTCAAGCGAAAAAACCGACAGAGGCAGTGTTTAGAAGGCATTTGTCTATAGAATCAGGCACCTCTGAAGTCTATACAACGGCTTTTGTTTGATTTGACGGTGGTCGTGACAAAGCAGATATGCACTTCTACTAGTAATTTGGCTGAGATCTAAGGTAAGTTACTTGTTAATTTCATTGAACTTTAGTAAGAAAATTATTAATTAACAGCTAGCTGGGCTCATTATTCATTTGAAAGTTTTATTTTGGGAAAAGCACAGCGTGATTAGAATATCCGGGAAGCAACACGGATTCAGGAAGGAGTGTTCAACCAAAACGGTAGGTAAAATTCTATTTTCCGACACTCTCAGGTAGCCCTCGGCGATATACGTACGGTAGGGCTTATAAGTTTCAATGCTACGAAGTTTCAACGAATTTAGTCTTAAGCATCTTCGTCGACGAGAGTTCTCGTTCACGTGCTTAACTTAATAGCAGCGCTGCTCATAGAGAATAGGGTTGAAATCGACGATAGAGTCTCGGAATTGCCAGACTACAGGTAAGGCCCAGAATAATAATTTGACCCCTTCCTTTTTGCAGGTTTGCTTGAGGTCTTCCAGACAAAATACAGGGGTCAAACATATGGTGACAGTTTTCCTCTATGGAGGCGATTTATTTGGTTGTGGGAGTGTTTGCCTCCATGTACAGCAAGCTTTAGCCGGGCTACATTTTACCGTCTCGAAATGGACACTGACCATCAACATAACCAAAATCGAAGCAATAAAGTTCAGACAGAGAGAGGAGCAGCTCGTAACGCACTGCATACCTCAAGCTGAACGCTGATATTGTTAATCGATTCACCTACTTCAGCTTGCTTGCCTCATATAACCGGTGAAGTTCCAACATATTACAAAAAGATGTAAAGGCGCGTTAACAGTTTCGCGCTTTTGAATTAGGCTTCATCGATTTTTCCTTTTGACTGCTTTGCAGCGTTTCAACTCCCAGTTGTCGCTTACAGGGTAAGCTTAAGGATCTAGCAGTAAAAAAAATCGACCGGTTAAACCCGACAAAGATTTTGTTTCTTAAAGGAGACTTCGTATTACACCACACACCCGTACCATGTTTACCTACTTCCTAGGGGCCATCCCACTGTTCGCAGGGGAAAACTTGCGCATTAGCAATTTGTGAATGTCATTACAATAGTAACTTCAAGCAACAATAAGATGCTCTAACACAAGTGAAGTTCAAATTACTATATGTACCTTTGTAAAGGCCAAAACTTCAAATGATTTATGATGAAAGGTTCAGGAAATCAAATAATACGTTTCTGGCTTATGGGAAGTCACTAGGTAACTAGGCATCGGGGACGGCTTATATTATGACTGTATTATCATTCTCTCTGTAGAAGCTTTTTCTTATTGTCTTATAGTTTTTAGAACTATTGTCACCTTGGAGAAGTCACGCAAAATAACGTGGGAACAGGGGGGGGGGCCACGACACTCTCGGAAGCAATGAAACCGCTTGCGTCTAGACTTATATAGACGATATATAGGGGCACTACGACGATATATATACGACGATCTATAAGGGGCCTTTCACTTACAATATCGCCCCTAATTTAACCAGCCTGAAATTTGTTCTATTTAAACCTTTTTTTGCTACGTACAGTTTGGCGCTTAACCCTCGTTATTCATGAACCTAGCATGAGAATGAGAGATACTGAAGTGGGTGCATCGTTTGACTCGTAGGGGATCTGGACCATAAATCCTGAAGGTTTAGCCCAAGTTTCATACAACTTATTGTATTTCAGCTTTTATCTAGTACCAAATAAAAGTGAAGCAAAGCAAATTTATCTTAAATAAATCAAAACTTTAATAAAGACGAGAAAAGTTAAGGACCAGCAGCAAAAGTTAGCTTATTTTGTTTTATTTGATTTTTGTTGGCGGCATGCAACAGAGTGGGTAATGATGGATCTTTCCATTCGAGCACGTATATCTTACGCCCTTTTATCCATTAGAAACTGGAACCATTATTGTTAAAGCGTGCGTTAATTTCGCAGTAACGCCACATCTCCAGCTAGCGGTAAGATATTCATCGTGGCATACTGACATTTACCTAAATGCGAGTGGCTTCCTGGGCTAATATTTTAGCTGCTTATAAATCGCAGATTTGAGCAGCGGTTCAAATGAGAGCTATGGATGGACAATGGTGGATCGTTGTCTTCTGTTAAGTGTTCAGATTCTGTAGCATTTGCTAAACCTCATCGTTGGGTGGCCGGCAGAGCAAGAATTGTTTGCCTTTTGTCGTAATAAGGGAGAGCCGCTTTAGCTGAGCTAGGGGAAAAAAGGAAACGAAATTATCCGTTTGAAGTCTGGCTGGCTTGTTTCGTCCAGTCTCGACACCACTAGCAATCTGGTGGCGTCTCAAAGTCGGATCTGAATTTGACCGGGTGCGACTGCAAAAAACGGGTAGCAACGGAAGAGCGTACGAGCAGACCGAGAAAGGGTAGAAAAGGGGGTCTAGAATAGGGGGCTAATAGGAAAGGAGGAGTTTTCGTCAGACACTGATGGTTTGGTCTGGTGACGAAGTCTGTGCTTCTGAGGGCTCAGGCCAAACAAAATCGTTCGGGGCCTAGACAGTTCCACCCCCTGAGTCCTCGAGTTGCCGCTTGTCAAAACGTTGCGTCTCTGTACTTACAGAGCGGCTGAAAGGGAAAAAATGCAGCTGTTAGCAGAGCTGTTACACGAAAACGCCTCTTTCCAGGACGAACGGACAAATAACCGACTTTGTACGCCGATATCCACAGGCAATCTTAAACATGCTTACTTATAACCTAAGCGCAGCTAAGTTCATCCATCGATAAAATACATTGATATAGAATTAAATAATCCAAATATTTGTATCTGAATAATTTAAATGCCGCTCCCTTAGTTACAACACAACCCTTTTTGAAGATTACAGTTGCCTTACGTAAATCTACTAAAAACAAGAGAACAACTACTAAAAACATTAACCTTTTGGAAGTTTCGTTTGTCATCTGCGCCCAAATCATAAGTTAAATCCGTATAAAAAACTTCGTAAGTATATACTAAGTAATAAAATATTTCACTTGCTATATACAGACATGCATGCTTGTATATATCATCTGCGTGCACTACAGAAACCTAACTGGACACATATCTCTTTAGCCCCAAACGAAAAACACAACAAAACAATCTACTTCGTCAAATGAACTTCTACTTCGCTTATTATAAACGTGTAGATGAAGAAAAGTAATACAATCATTATGTGATCTTCTCATGTTCAGCATTATAGCATGTCTTGGTCGGAGGAACGAAAGATAATCTAGGATCCAGGGACAGCTGTGTGATATTCAGCCATCATCTCTGTTTCTCCTGCTATTGAACTTCTTTCAGCTACTTATATGTTAATTTGGCCTTATTGTTGTTTAGCCGGTTGATTCGATATGTTGTTGTTATTGCAGTTGTCGTTGTTGTTGTTGCTCTCGTTATCGTTGCGGTATCAGCGGTCCGTACAGTATCACTGTTTCACTGTTCCGCTTTGTTCCTTCTGAGTGAGAAGAAATCTCGATACGGGCGGAGTCTTTTTGCCTTCGGGCAAGTCCCACTCTCATGGTCATGTGTCGGTCACCCTGTAGCGGACGAAGGAGGTAATAAAAAGGCGATCTGATTCAAAAATAGACTGTGTTCGTCGCGCTCTAGCACTTCTTTCTCACCGTTTTCGCGCATTTCTCCTTAAAAACGGCTTGCTGCGACAAGGCCCGCTTTCGGCAGTCTTTGCCCTGTTTCTCGCTCGTATCTCACCATCCGCAAGGCGATGGCGCTGGAACGGTAGCGGTGACGCCTGCGGAGACTCTTCTATCTCCAAACAAAAAGCAAGAGCAGATCGACAGGACGAAAAAAAGGGATAGAGCCTGGCACAGAACGTGGAGAGGAGCTGATGATAGCCCGAAACGTCGGTCAGAGATTCCCCTCTCTTTCTGCGGCGCAGCAGCCGAGGCCGAGCAAACTGCTCCAACAGAAAAGCGTAGGAGCAGGAGGGGAAACTCGTCGTTGCCATCATCCATCTTGTTGCTGTTGTCATCGTTGTGTTGTTGTTTGTTATTATTATTACTGTTGGGCCTTCGTGTTTGCCTTTGCTGGATCTCTTGAAGGCAGGGACAAAGTAGGCCCGCAGGCCAGCTTCGCTGAGCTAGGCCTTGCCGAGCTTTATCGTAGACTGCCAAGAGGACTTGTGCAAGTAATGAATCGACGAAGGTGCACATGAACGGATCTTGCGGGGATGGAGGCGAAAGCGGCAAAGAAGAAACAATGAACTGGGTAATCTGAGGAAACAAACAGAACGGGGCGAGCGTATAAGTAGATAAAGGAATCGACGAGGCAGGTGGAATATCCGAAGACACTGACAAAGCAACGCATCGGTGAAACGGGTGTGAAGATGAAGGGGAAGCTAGAATTATTGTACGTATTCAATGAAGAACGACATAAATCGCAAATCAGTATCGAAATAAGGTCAAAACCGATGTTGTACAGGCAGCTCAGGTATCATCGCAAAAATTAGCAGAAATATATTTTCCGGTAAAACTGAAGAAAAGAAAATGACAACTTAATATAAAGAAAAGAACGTTTTTCCAACCAATCCGAGAACTTATATTACACACGCGTATTACGGTGCTATTTGATTCGTTAATACGTAAATATATCAACAGTAATGAATGAAACTTTATCGATTATTGAATAATACATTTTGATTATAAAACATGCATCTATTCAAATCATTTCAGCAGATGCAGTGTTCGTATGATCTTTATCTCTTACAGGACATTATAAGTTCTTCAACTCTTTTTCCCACAAACGTGTCTTCCAATGGTAACCTGTTGAAACGAGCAAAGGGGCTTAAAAGGTAAAACCTTACTCCTCAAACGATATTCGTCAATAATTGACCCTTAAATTTAATAATTGTAGACAATCTTCGATCGTTCTTTGTTTTGAAACATAGTCTTCTCTAACTCACTAATACCGTATATACACAGGTAGTATTGAATGTAAATGAACACTAATATTTCTATGATATTATTACCTTAAGCCCTTACAGGATATTTCTCTCTAATTAGAGCAATGCGTTCTGTGCGAAAAAGTCTACACTGCAGTAAAAAGACACAATTCAATGAAACCTGGTCCCCAGGGTAGTTGGTTACCTTGTTGATTCCTCGTGTAACTTTCTCGCACAACTGTCAGCGAAGCCACACGTAAAATAAGACATTTGGACGAAAGGTTCACGAGCTAATTAGTGCTTTTTTGCAGTCCATAGCACTGTTGAAAGCTCTTAAGAGAAATTTCAGCCTCTGGATAATTTCTACAGGTCATATAAATAAGGGCTGCGCTTCATTTCCTCTCGGTCGCCTCTTTGCTGTGTTATCTCTGTCTTGTACTACGGTTACTCTCATATATATATATATATATATATATATATATATATATGTATATATAGATAATATAATATAAATATATTTAATCATTAATATAAATTCATTCAAAGGGCACTTTTTTTTGTGTATAAAAATTGTGCACGCAACATAAATATTGACAACGGTGTTGCCACCATTCACCCGCTAAGGTATAAAGGCGTAAGGTCCTACGTTTACGCTATCCTAATCATAGTATCCTGATTTCGTTGATCAATGCATTGTTCTCACGCTCAGTTATCGCTCATAGTAGGAGATGTTGAAAAAATCCTGGAAAATGGCGGCCATTTTTTTGCGAAATATCTGCATTTCTACTTACATATAGTATGTTGCCCGAAGGCAATATGTCAGTATGTAAAGTTAGCAATTTGTGCATTTATTTGCTTCGAAGTTTGACGTAGCCGTTCCCTCAGCGTGACGAAAGCGCTCCTGCTGTTATACACTGTTCCTACGCATTGTTCTTACTGTAGTTTTACCGCTGCTGCTAGGCAATGTGTAACAGTTACAGTGGGAATTATACCATCAATTAGAAGTTACTATATAGTAGCAATATCCGATAGCACTCATCGCCGAAACCTGATTCAAATTTTTTAAACTGAATCCCTATTTCGACTGCAAGTCATGTTGCCACAAGCAACAGATGCTAATAAAGTGAAGTTTTTTTACTTTTACGTCAAAGTTCGGCCCAGTCACCTTAAAATATCTTTGTGTAAATAATAGCTAGTTGTACCACCGTCACAAATAGTTAGCATGCGCCAGAGGATATATTTAAGGCAATGAAAAAGGTAGCTCACGAACTTCGCAGTGCCATTGGTAATCTTTGACCAAAGGCCCAAATCTTCGACAAAACATTTTTCAGCACAAAAAAGGATAATTGAACTCGGATAAACCTCAACATAGACCATCTATAGGCCTCTAACTCGCAGTGAGCTGGAGAGTACAGACTACGTTTCGACTCAGATCGTCCCTTGTGGAAATTGACGATACAAATTTCCTGCAAAGAACTTGTTATATAACAACTTAAACTGCACAAAGCTTTAACGATTCTAACAGTGTTCATGATGTTACCGGAATTTTCTTTTTTTTACATACGAACCAATGTCTAGACCCTGTGCGATGCAATAACCGTATGGATCCATCTAGCGTGATTCAGAAATGAACTGGTCCCAAGTAAAAGGCAGAAATTAGAAAATAGTTCCATCAATGGATAGCTTTGATGGGCATTTTCTCTATTAGTCGAAGAACTTGTTACTCAGATAGCACATCAAAAGCCCAGATTTAATAGCATTCAAACTGGGCTAAAAAACAAAATGTTTCACTGACAAATTTCACATACGTTTATACATATTTTTTAGTTTTGCGTTTCCGCTGTGCGGCATATATAGACTGGTAACGGTTGATGCCGCGGATATTAACTTCGACCAAAATTTCTACGGGTCCCTAATGCCATCAAATGAAACGAACGTAATAAAGGCTCAAAAAATACGGTTGCCACGGACAGTAAGTTCAATTTTATGTCGCTGCGGTGGTCAATGTAACTTACACAGAATTAATACATTAGGATTAAAGTAGATTGCACGTGTTTACTACTATCCATAAAAAGAATTTTTCAAAGCCGTCTTCAATTAATCATCTCTGTACATTTTTCCTGCTTGTTAAATGTCACCGTTTACTCACGTTTCCAGGCCGCCTTACTGCATGTTTTTTCGATACAGGCACCACGGGTGGTAACATGATTAAGTAGGACCTAGTTGCGAAAACTCGTTGTAAAAATCGACATAATGATTTATGCGTGCGATCGTGCTGCACGTCGAGCATCGGTGGAACAGAACTGCGCAATAAAATCAATTGTCGCTGGATCGGCAGAATCGAAGGGAGCTAATGCTCGTTGCAGCATCCAGCCATTGCTTGGTCAATAAAAGCCGAAAGATGACGGAAGGCGAGGACAAGGGCGAGGTACGAACCCCAAGCTGCCATCCTACTGAGGAAGAACGAACAGCAGTAAGGGGCAAGAGGAGACGTGGGTAGTGGTGGTGGGGTGCAAATTTACAGCTCGGGAAGGCTTTTCCTACCAAGAAGGCGAATCTTCGGATCGCTACGGTCGGTAAAACCGGGCCTGGTGAGGACTGGCACGAGTTGACTGAGTTGCTGGTGAAAAGGGCTAAAGAGGGACGTCCGATCAAGAGACAGCAGGCCTTATTGTCAGTTGAAGCCGGCGGGAAGCTGACCCCGAACAGGCCTCCACCTACTGCGGCAGACTGGTGAACGTTCTCCAGTACACTTCACGCCGGCGTAGCGCGAGGTCCACGTAACGCCTACTGGTGGGGGGGGGGGGGGGGGGGGGGAGGATTAAAGAAAGGGGACTTCGGAAGTGGGAGAAACGTGCAGGACACATGCAGTGTGTAGTAACCATTTTTTTACCCGCTCTCTTTAGCGTGACCCCTCCACAGTGTATCATGAGTGTGAGGGCCAGGTTGGTAACGGCCGTGGCCTCATAGGCTTTTGTCCATGCACTTCGTACCGCGAGCATGGCACTGTGGATGGCGCTGTTCCCCCAGCTACAACCCAGCAAGCTACCGTACTGCCGATCCAATAAAAGTTTTACAGTCTTTCTGTTTTTTATTCGAAGCGACCTTAATTCCGCTACCGCCACGCACTAGCACGGATGGATTGTTGCCCGGGGAGAAACGGCTTCTACGTGGAAAAGCGTTTTGGCTGGAACGCGTGCGAGCAAGCAAGAAGCAAGCGGGTATGGATCGCTTCGTTTACAAGCGCATCGCAGCCGTCTTAAGCTGATGTCGTTCTCTAGTTAAGAAGATTGCGTGGAATATTTTTGTGACGCAGGCGGGACCGCAGTAGCTTCTCCTACCATAACAGTAAAGAAAAACATTATTCTAAGATGAGGAATAGAAAGCGACGGAAAACAAGCATAACAACAACGGTTTTGGGGGTCTTCTTCTAAAATGGACTTGGCGTTTAATCATTGAGAGTAAGAAATGCTTGTTCCGTCGATTTACCGATGCTTGAATGATTGCCCGCTAACTCCGGAGGTACAACAAGTTACTGTTGAAACACTTGTTTAGCTAATCGACCAACGTGCAGGTTAAAACAGCTTTTCAATTAGTTGTGTTCAGTGAATTCTTGCCTGTAAAAGTGACCTGAATAAAGATAATGCGGGCCTTAGCACAGAGATTGACTATTAACGATTTGTATAAGCTGGATATTTGTTTAAGATCAGTAGCAGAACATAAACGTATAGTAAAACGTGTACCTTTTTTAAAGTCTTCAGTGGGTCATATATTTTATGAGAATGGACGTCGCATTGCAAATGTAACGACTAACAGAAGTTTTCCTGTATTAATTTTCCTTAGAAGCAGCTATTTTGAAAGAATCAATTAGACGTAACTATACATCCGCTGTAAATATGTCCCGGATTCCTGTAATCCTCCGTCGTTTAGCGATTTGAGGGCTACAAAAATATCGTCAGCAGCTAACAGGGGGTCAAAGTCTCGAAGCAGATCAAGTGAAATGGAAGGCGCTCAGAGAATTCGCGCGTTTCTCCGGGTATCCCTTCATTGGGTTGGCGGCCGCCGATAGAAAATCTGATCCGAAATTTCATGTCATTCTAATGCGTTCTCGTTGCTCGGGTGGGACAACGTCCCTTTGTTGTGCTGACGAGCTGCAAGAAGACACTTGATTGGCGAATAAGGCTTTTAAGCGTATCAAAATCCTCCTTTGACTTTCTTCTTTCACAGCAGCGAGAAACCAAAAACAAAGGTTGCACAGCTTATTAAATAAGGGACCAAGACTCAGGCCAGTTCCGGAAATAGGTTCCGCAACGTTGCGCGCAGCTAAATAACTTTTTAATCGCATTTAACATCTTGCCATTTTCTTCTTATATCGAAATTAACAGCACTATAACAAACATGTCGTAAATTAGTTGTGGGTCCTTTTGAGTCAAGCGCAATAGTTACCGGTGGGTTTTTTTTACTATAGAAGAGCTTTATTTTTACTTTCCAGCAAGTTTGCAAGCATTTACGTTTCGTTATATATATATATATATATATATATACATACGTATTTTGCAATACCTCTTTTCTATTTTTCATTTTCAAAATCGATTATCGTATATAAAAAGACTTTGGAAAATTGGTTTTCGAGAAGTTCGGTCCGTTTACTGTTACAGGGAGCCTGGTGACTATTTTTAAGCCCCGCGAGCATCGTTGTCCTCTCGACCTGCCTACTGTGTTAGCACAAATAAAGACTCATAAAACAGATGGATTTCGTTATATGTTTTATTAAATTAGCACATATCCGCAGTTAATCCCGTACCTTCTGTCTCTCGTAGGAACTGTCCGAAGTCCACTACCGTATATTTTTGTCCTCCCATTCGATTAGCCATATGAGGTTAATGTATTTCTATGTAAGAAGTTGTGAACGATACAGATTCGTTTTCGATACTTGTTGATACGATTACTCATTGAATTGCAGCTGGCTTGGCACAACCGCGCACCGAGACCCGTGCGCTTTAACGGCGTCTTCGCCTGTTTTCGTTGTCTAAGGCTTCTATTTTCGATGTTTTTAAGCCATAAGACATAGCCGTCTAAATAATTTACCTTTTTCTTTAGAAATTTATACTGCTCGATGCTGCTCAGCTGCTTATAGGCCAGGCTTATTTTTCGATGCAGTTATATCATATCAAGCCTCCCATATGATGTTTTTCATTTTTAACCTATATTTTTGGTGGTGTATTTACAAGAAGTGAGCTTGCAAGAGGTAAACTGGATTCTGTTTTTTGGTAGGTTTACCTGACAGACTGGACTGGAGGTGTTCAAATAGCTTGTGGCAGGTTCTGTTTTTTTCCAAACGAACGAATGCACTTTGAATAATGCTATTGTGATTTCGTGGTACTGACGTATCATGTTCTTATCTTCCGTCTACCTGTGTACCTATACACAGTAAAGAACACCAAATAAGTATTATTATATATTTGTCCTGTTTTGTCAAAATGAGGGCGCTCCGATGACTAAAGATGGACACACTTACATATAGATGAAACTACATACTAGTACGTCAAACAGCAGAGAACACCCCACAAAGGTGCCGTGGCTTTCGACACAAACAAGCAATTTTACCATTGTCAACAGGCAAATAATCGTCTATTAACAGTCGTCAAAAGTCTTGTATGTTTTATATTGATCTGCTTGACAAGCTGCTGTTCATTGTATCGTTTGAGACGTACTCTATCCGAATCAGTCTGATTCGGACGCACTCCATCATGAAGGCCCATAAACGACTGACATGAAATACGTATATACCATTAGCAGCGATATAATGTAATCTTCTTAGCTATAATGCGTACCCATAGGTGAGCATATAATTATGGAGATGGCTCATAGCGCGACACATTTGGTGCAAGGACGGAATAGGGCAGTGGCCAAAAGGAGAACCGGGAAAAAAGGACATGCAACCGAGCGGCTTCCGGGACAATTGTATATTACAGCACACATGGTTTGGCATGATGAGTATAGCGCCACTTTACCATTAGACACCTACATACATCTTTGTATAGGTAGATAGAAATTTTCTAGGTTTGAAATATACTTGTATACCTAGATAATAACAATAATAGCATTTGTGCCAGTATTTGTTCCGTGTGCTACTGTGGCTTTCCTTGGCGGGTAGATGCGGGACGGGGCTTAAGCCGGGGCTTAAGATGGGTGCTGAAGCCACTACTACGTTAGAAGACTTCTTAAGAGGAAGAGGACGAAAAGCTTTCTGGAAGATGATGGTTGTGCTCAAGTGCATGCGAGATGATGGGTCCGGCTTTTATACACAGCGGAAACTTGGTTGTTAATCTCCGGCCAACATCGTATCACAGGCTTTATGTGTATGTGTTTACTTTTATCTGTGCCTGATGGTGCCCGATAAATTTCCATAATGATCATTCAATTTTACGTTCTGCTTGTTTTCTTTTCACATTCTTCTATCCATCGTCTCTTCGTAGAACACGCTTCCATTTTACTGTAGGGACTTTTCTCGGACATAGGGTTTTGTTAGTGGGTCTCTGACAGCTGGTAGCAACTATAGGTGAATGTACTTATTTAGTGTAACTGTTTCCAGAGCGCATTTATGCTGATACGTATAAACTGATGACTTCCAGTTAAATTCGGTCGATTATATTTTGTCAATCGTAAATACAAAACTTGTTTTTACGGATAGTTCCCGAAGTATTTAAGGCTAAGTATTCGCCACCGCATCAACATGTTTCAAGGGCGTTCTGCCCTCGCGCCCAGCTAATTATCAGGAATCAGTCTATGATAACCTCTGTGATTTTGCCGCAAATTAGAGATATTGTTGATGAATGAATATGATGTTAAGTTTTACCGTTTTCCTTTGAGAGAATACACTGGCCAATAAGCTAGCCAAAGTACGATAGTCTACCTAGAGATGCATCACCTTCGTGGTGATCCTCTGAGTAGCGTCGTATGGTTTTTCCTTGTTCTGAAACAATCATTTTGGCCAGTGCTGCCGCCGCCGCCGCCGCCGCCGCCGCCGCTGCTGATGGAAGACGTGCATCAAAGCAGATACTCGTTCATACGATTCATTTGCAAATGTACGTTTCTGTACGGGTCTCACAGAGTTTACAGGTTACATAGCAACACCAGTGAAACTGACAATCGCACCGCTCCGTTATTCGCTTTACCTGAAATCAACGCACGACAAGTTTGTCTGAGATAGCTATCCGATAGGAGACAATGAGTCAGAAGAGGCAAAGCTTTTAAGAACCAGTTATAGTTGGAATACAGGCTTCACAGGATATACACAGGAATACGACAGCTAGACCGCTTAATTTCAGTGGAATAGCGCAATTGGTCGACCATGTATAACATAAAATTATGCTTTTCAGCGGGAGACTGTGGAGAAGCGTACAAAAACATCGTAGAATGTAAGATTGTTATGCGAGGATTCGAAATTAATGTGACGCCAATGCCAAATGCGAATCTTGTCCTTGAGTAAAGAGTTTTCAACATGGAAATGTATTTATCCCAGATTTTACATATAGGTTTATATGTTTAGGCCGTAGCACAGCTTATAAAAACCTCGCTATTAGGAAAATTTTAAAAATATCGGCTTCACATTGTCGTGTTTCGATCGCACGGAGCAAAACTAGTACCAGCGCTCTTTAAGGCTTCCAAACGGAGTGCTATGGTTATATACAAATAGATATTTTTGAACAGTTACATACTATTCTATAGAATTAATTTATTATATATCTTAGTAGTTTACAGTCCTAATTTTACGTCGAATAGGGAATGGAATAATATTAATAAGCGGATTGGTCAGCCGTAACAATGTCGACGATCGAGGGAGCGAAGATTTGACGAAGCTCCTTGAAACCCTTTGACTGGCAGAATTTTCACGCTTAGAGTCGTGATCGGAACCAATAAAGTGTTAATTTAGTTTTTTCGCTAAATCAACTCACTCTTAACTTTATATAACCTTTTTTTTTGGATAAACTGTCGGTGCTCCACTGCCCACCATATACTTCGATTCGGTTAAAAAGAATATAATAAATTATATAGGTCTAAACAAGTGTCAAAGAAAGAATACAGACACGGTGTGTAGATCACATTTGATACGCATAGGTGATGAGGCTTTCCCTAATTTGCCTCACAAGCTGTGATAGAAAAAAAAAAAAGAAAAACATTAATTTTGCAATTATGACGATGTTTAAAAAGCGCTAACAAGGATTCCGTATATGGTACAAGAACTATGGCCGGAGCTTACAATCTTTCTAGCGCCTCGCCCACAGCAGAGATGCTCGCAGCTGTCTGGTCCATTTGAGTATTTGTTACAGACTCTACCCGATGTTCCCAGGATCTTCTTGCGTGCGTTTCGTTCGCAAAAATCGGGCGAATCATGAATGTGAACGAGGGAGTCGCGGGAGACTGGAACCCGTCGCTTACCACGCTTACGACGCTTCAAAGCTTCAGCAGTTATCTGTAATAAATTTAATAATAACGATAATGTAGAAGTATTTGCCACTTGGCTGTGTTTATTTGTAAGCGGTAATTAATAAGTGGCTTTATATCACATTCGGAACATTTATTGCTATTAACTGTTATATATAATATGAAGGTTACTATTTTTAAATAAGTTCATCAAAGGCTTTCATGCCATCGGGCCGTCAGCACCTCTCAATACATATTTCTAACTCTACTATGTAGCCCCTTGCTAGAGGGCCGCCTTAACCCTGGTATATTAAATCAATGTTCGGTACGTGATTGGCTGAAGTAGTTTTTTTAACGTTGATTCGAATTGTTGAAATTCTAATAGGGCAATGATGACGTGTTGGACGATTTCTCCGACCTGAGTGGTCCCAACTGACAGTAGGAAAAAATTTGTAGTTATAAAGGCTAGCACACACGCTGAAAAAGTAAATGCTCTCTTTATATGGCATAGTGTAAAAAGCTCAACAAATGCAATTAATAGGAGTAATGTATTTTGGTCCAATTTGCTAAAATTAAATTACTAATGCAAATCACTCAACTGTTGTATGCACATAAAACCCCTTTTCTAGCTCTCACACCAGCCAAACATAGGGTCTGGTTGGTACGAGACCCTTTTGACAGATTTTTATCAACACTATTGATAGTACTGGGCTTTAAAGAAAATGCATAGTTTCACCTATTGCGCCAGATGACGATGCGACACCGTACCGCGCCTGATTTGGGGACCCATCTTATGAAAGAGGAATGATTTTATTTTTCCTAATTTTTTAACATGGTCATTTACTTCACGCTAGTCACGCAATACACCTATTCTTCAATCAGAAACGTCTAGATAAACACTATAAAAAATCCAACAGGCAAAGAAGCCCCTAGCTATGTTATCTAGCAAATGCCTTTCTGACAGATTCAACCAAATAGCTATTGAGATGGTAACAGTAAGCATTCAATGTATCAATGAAGCCGCATAATGAAGGTCGTCACAAGGCTAAAAACGAGGATGGAGATGCTGGACTATACGGAATAAGCAACGATAGGATCGACGTGTTGTTATCACGATACCCACAGATCACTTGAGGACAATATATGGCTAAATAGAGCTTTTCTATCGTTGACTGGCGCCATTCGCCGGCTTCTCTAATACCAGTTACTTTATCTTCTACATCGATAGCGTGACATAGCTGCGTACATATCTTCTACTAAGACGTGTGCACGCCTGCACCCTAGTCATCGTTGACAGCTACCGGCGTGTCAGTTTTGATAGTGTGAAGACGGGATGGGACACCGTTTGATCGTGTAAAGCGTCACTTAAATCACCATAGGAAAGACACTGCGTTTTTGTTTTGTCTCGCGTCCTGCTTTCGGCCAATCTCGCCTCCTCAATACCCCATCTATTGTTTCTAAATTTGAGGAAACAATAGCTTAGATCGGTAGCCTTGCAGACTTCGTCTTACTGCATAACGTAGTGCAGAACAAAACAAGCAGCCCAGATTATTCTGGCATATTCAAGTATTTCAAAAAGCTTTTTTACGGTTTGACGAACTCAATAACGTACTCATTGTTTAAGAGTCAGACAAATGAATAAGGGCTTAGCACGAGGGCGGAGTCTAGCGAGCCACGATATCGTAATGTTGTAAAGCAGTCAGCGAAACGTCGCGTTTCTACAATGCTGAATGCCAACGCTTCGTGTTCTTGTTGGAAGCAATAGAAGCACCGAGCACGCATAATGGTCAGAGTTACGAGTAACTTGAGAGTTCGACAGATGAAGGAAAAATAAGGGGTCTAGGATTCGGGCTGCGCAACTCGCGTTGGCCTCCTTTCATCGAATGAACCTCCTAGCGGTCGTCGTTCACGCCAGCTATCTACGTTGCCTCTTCTTTTGAACGTCGTCATCGTCTCTGAAGAGCTAGCTTTTTTAGACAGGCTGTCACCAGTCGCGAATTTTTGTGAAATTCGATCTATTTTATTGAAAAGTGGTGCACAAGCGACATACGGCGTCTGCTACTTAGACGCGCGTCTCGTACGCTTCATCGTTCACTAGAACAGGCATGGAAACGAACCAGCCCAATGTGCAAAGAAGATGGCCAAGAAAGTCGGCGACCATAAGAGCTTGTGACGAATCGGATGAAAAAGAAAATTAGAAGTTCAACTTGCGGAGGGGTCAGTCGGAAACTGAAAGAAATCGTCGTGTAATAGTTCAAATCGACAAAAGGCGAATAGGGAAAGAGGAAAAGCGCCTGTGTTGCCACTTTGTTGAAGCCGCTTGTTCCGAGGAAGGAGTGACCAACTGTCACAACTCGTAGACGATTTGAAAACACTATTACTTTTGTTACGTATCTGGTCACGTTGCCTGTACTGCTTAAAACAGTAAACAAATTCTGTTTCCATCAATTGGTTGAATTTGTCGTATTCAATTGCCAGCACGAGCAAATGTTTCCTCTCTTCGTGCTTAACACTATCTGCTAAATGCTATCTGTGCCCACTTGTTCTCAAAGCAGTAGTTTGTCAGATTTTTTGTGACATTATGCGTTTCGATAAAAAGGTGGCTCTAAACAATGGCATATCACGCTGCCCTATATATTCAAATTGACTTTCCAACTAAAGTTCTTTTATGGGGCCTGAGTGTTACTCTTTCAAGCTGTTATACACAATACTTAATTTTATTTTCACTGCGATATATTTTACGGCCACGACAGTGCCCAGTGCCCAAATCGTCATTGGCACAGCTTCGCTTAATGCATTACTCCTAAGCAATTTAGCCTTTGAAAGTGGCTCGTCATTTTTTCCGTCGACCTGCTCAAAGTTAGGTGATGTCCAATGGGAGCTCCGGCTTCTTAGTGCCTTTAAGTCGTTTTCGGGAACGTTCCAATTTTCGGGCCGTAACGTCGACCCGCGTAGGCCTCGTCTCCTCCTTGAATGCCCTTAAACGTCCGGAAACCTAGACATACTGCTTCACTTCCTAGAATGCCTGCATGATCAGAACATGGGCCAGTATGGAACGTATCGGTAGTATAAAAAGGGATGCTTTCTTCGACATGGATCCGTCGTTTCGCTTAGCAAAACCAGAGGCGCGTCCGGAGACGCAGCACAGCTTACAAGGGGTTGCGGTGACATTGGCGGTTCGGCGAGTGGTATCTCTTCCGCAAGATTAGACCTGACGGCAAACACTGAACAATGTGATTCTGATGCAGTAGCCTAACCCGTTGGGATTTTTCCTTTCCAAGGGACGGCGGCCAGGAAAAGGAGACGCCGATTTGCTCACCTCTCTCTATTTTTTTTCTACCTTGAGTTCACCTTTTGCTTCTGTTCTGTCTACCGCCACCTTCCATTTTTCTGCCATAACGTTATCCTCTCTCTCTGTACCCGCGCCTCTTGTCGAACGGCGGTGTGCGCTCGGGCGACCTGAGCTGCTCTAGAGAAAGGTAGCAAAAAGGGCAGAACAAAAAGCTAAAATTACAGGCCCAACTGTCATGTGTGCCCGCTTCCTATGGCCACCATCAGTGGCACCCTGGTTTAACGGTGGTAGCACAGTGAGGCGATCCAACCGAACGGAGCTGAGTTCTGCACAGCCTTTTGGCGACACGCGCAAACTTTGACAAAGTTTCCTTGACTGTGGAAATACCGGTCCGATATGGTGACAATCTGCTGATCGTGCACTTTTTTTCCTTTCCTTGCCCCAGCTGACACAACCGAACATGAGATAAACGAAGAGTGAGCACCTTCTTTCCGTACCGTCGCGCTACATTACGAAATCCCGCTAGGGCATGAGAGAGAGAAACGTGAATACGAATATATAAGAGCGATATTCGTTGAACTGTTTTTTGCCCACCACAGGTAGATGGAAAATTGTCAAGAAAAAGAAAGAAAAGGCGCCAGAGACCTATTGATTAGGCGGAGGTCTAAACTTTATTCATTAACAGACGTGTACACCAGCAATAGTACCAGCACAAACTAGCCCAGCACCATACCTATATATATATATAATATATATATATATATATATATGGCAGCAGGAGTATTAGATGGGGCGACGCGACCAACAAGTACTGCGGCCTACCGGAGAAAGAGGATCTGTTATGTCACATCTCAGCGGCGTGCTGAAAAACCCGCTGAACGTGACACCTGAGGCGGCATAATGGGATCGGCTAAGGATAGAATACTTCGAAAAGCCTAGTCTCTGTAATAATGATAACGAAAAATTGCCTTTTTTCTCTTTGATGTAAAGGAAAAATGAGTTCAAAGAATCGCTGTTAGTTTAGCCGTGCGCTATGGTGAGGTTTTCAGAGTCTCGCGCACCGATCCCCAGTTTGCTTTGTCCGCGGAATGTTCTTTTATAGCGCTGACGTAGAACACAATGACAGATTCTGATTAGACAGTAATAAAAAAGCAAAAACGATGCAGACGCTACAAGCCTCGCCGCTTCACTGCGTTGCCGCCTGGCGGTGAAAATGAACATTTGAAGAAGTATCTGCCCTCAGTCACCGATATCAGGTGTCGTCGGGGCGTGTATGAAGACAACACTGTAAAGGCGGCATCATGAACGAAGAGTTTATGAGTTGTCTTGAATCTTCTGTTTCCTTGCTTGCGTACGTATTTCCGGATCT
The DNA here is from genome assembly GCF_002443255.2 of Varroa destructor. Classification (NCBI taxonomy): domain Eukaryota; kingdom Metazoa; phylum Arthropoda; class Arachnida; order Mesostigmata; family Varroidae; genus Varroa; species Varroa destructor. The sequence continues at coordinate 48,653,311 of NW_019211455.1, read as the reverse complement.
ATACCGTTCGGGTGAGCCCGCTGAGACATCGAGCAACAAAAGCTGGTGGTCCGACGAGGGGTAGTAACAGTTTAATATGCGCCGTAAACCAACCTGCCCGGGGTCGGTGATAATGGACTGAGACAAGTTTTACTACATCCAACTGCAATTTGCAAACTAAATGAAATGTACAACAGCCCCGTCCGGAGCACGACATTAATGCTGTTGACCGGCGCAGGTTTATTCCCACACTTTGCGATGACAGTTTGCGTTCGCCGGCCCCCCTTTTCGATTTTTTCCCCGTTTGAAGCACCGTTATGCATATGTGGTGCGAGGGGTTACCGCTGATTCCAAGGTGGCATTTTTTGTCCTTTTTAAGGATCATTATCCAAACATTCGCCAATTGGTATTTAACAGCTTTTCCTTGAAGACTACCGTTCCCGTTCGGTTTGGCTTTATGTGAAAATGATTTCCTCAAAAGTTGGCCAGCAGGCAGTGGGCAAGAATAAGTAACTAAAGTGTCCAATCAATTTCTGTTGTTTTGCCCGGGCAGTATTGTCATGAGGCTGCTAAATGACATAACGCTAGTAAGTGTTGCACCTAGCAGGGGCATCAGGACAATTTGAAGTTTCTCCGTCTAACTGATTCGTCGAAGCATTATCCTTCAGGATAAAGTAGATGACACCTTTACTATACACATACAGTGCTGATACATTGCAATTTACGCTAATTACGCCGACATCAATTCGGATATGACGCGTTAGGGGGGGGGGGGGGTGGCGATCGGGGTTAGATAATTTTCATAAAGCAGCCAGAGGGTCCATCAGTGTCAATCAACAAATTACCACGTGGCCATTACAATGACCTCATTGCTTTGACAACTTCATGAGCGTGCGAGTTGTCATAGAAATATGGTCAATACGAAATATTTTTTCGGCATCAACCTTTTTTCACTACATAAAGAACTATATTGTCGCTATCCAAAACTGATCAATATTGATTCAAGTTCTGTTTCGTTCATTTTCTATTTAGTGGACATTTTCAACATTTGCTGAGAGCACAGGTAGCTGATGTGACTGTTTCTATCTTTTTGTGCATCTTTGTTACTAGCACTTCGAAAAAGGTGTGAACATTAAAGTGCTGATATCTCTTATCGAGGCGCTATGGGATACTTTACGGTGTAGTTACGGTGAAACCAAAGCGACTGAACAATCTTGACGGCCTTCAGCGGACCTCGAAAGGACATGGACTGCAGCATCCCTATGATGACGACGGAAGCGACACTAGCTTGTATGTATAATGACGATATTGTCCGCTCTTTAATGATTCTCCCTTGCGCACCACTGTCACTGGTTGGTGGCCAGTCTGCGCGTGGTCCTTATACACGAAAGCTGCAGCGTGTCTGCGACCACATAGTACACGCTTAGGCAAGATCGCTCGATGAGTTTTCTCGTGCAATAGTTGTCGATTAGCTGGACGGGCGCCGGTGAGAGCTTGATCGACGAAAATATGACATCTACCTAACTACAGAGCTAAATAAGCTTTTCTTATTTTGAACATTGCGCGGGCTAACATTGAAGACCCCCGTTCGATCTTACGACCTACTATTAAAAAATAACATGTAAGCATAAGATTTCAGGCAAATTGGTAAATCATTCGAGCGCGAGTCGGGAAAGACAGTGATTTTGTCATGCATGTTTTATAGTTAGCTTCAAAGCTCACTGCATAATCGATAAACATTTTGTGCGATGACAAGTAGACATCTTGAGAAGTCTACTTGTCATCCCACAAATAGAGATTACGACCATATCAAACATTTTCGATATCCGGGAACTTGAAATCGGTTCAACAGTGCATCATCACCGAACAACTCCTCGACTCAGTAACGCGCAAGAGACAATACGTAGAACGTCCGTTTGTGTCTGTCGCTATAAACATTTCATACTATGTGCGTTTCCGTACGTGTCTGTTATCCTGAGTTGGGCTTGCATCACTGTCCTGCAGTGCATTTGCCATGGCAAACGTCACTTGCGTGCTGGTGCTCTAGTCGTCTCGCTCCTTCTTCGCTTTAAGTTCAACTTTAATAGCAAAGTGATGACGCGCCTAAGAAAAAAAAGCAGATAGGACGAAAAAGTTTACGCTCGTACGCGTGCTGTAGCCCACCAGCATTTATCGATAGCGTCAGCCCTGGCAGCTAACACACCGCCCCTTCAATCACCTCTTTTCTATAAGGTGCTGCCAGCTCCTATCCCACCAACTTTTCTTTCTCCCTCTATTTTTCAGACACTCTCAGATTCACACGTGCATACACACATATATATATATATATATATATATATATGCGGCCAGCGTCGAGCCATTGCCATCCAGATTTTTCTCGTCTCCAATGGACGCAATTTTCACTCCGTCTTTCTCCCTGCCACTGAACCTAGGTCCGAATCATTGTACTTTAAGTTCTCGCTCTCACTGCGCAACCTAAGCGCCGTGCCACAAAGGCTACCCTGAATGACTGTGGAATTCCTACCGCACCTGTACTACCACCCCTCCGAAAAACGTGATCTTTGTCAGCCCCCGCAGGCAGTGAATGCCTGTGTATTGGCGCGGACTTCGTTCTGCGAGCCGACACTTTAACAACATTGAGGGGCACCGCCAACTCTTTTATGTTTTTTCGCTCTAGATAGTGTTAGTAGCCTGTGTGAGCGTGTATCCTTCCGCGAGCTGGGTGATTGATCGCAAACTCAACGTGACGCACGCACAGGGACCAACTATTACGGTACTCTCTGAAGTCCGCTGTTTGGCCAGCGGCCGACGGCTTGATGACAGCTTCCAACAGACCAGCACCCGCTTGTCGAATCTGATATCGGAATAGTTGTTCATGGCGCCCCTGAGCACTCACAGTATGAGCTGGTGAGCCCATAGTGCATTGGGCGCTCCTTGCCTTCGCGCGGCTTTGCGTTCGCTGCCTGCGTTAAACCAGTCGCCAGCTGATACTGGAAAAAAAAGTTACGTACCGACAACCAGTGCAAAGCTAACCAACTAAAGCAACGAATCAGTTCAGTCGCGGAGAGGCGGACAAACACACTCAACTTAGAGATACCAGGACAGACGCGGAGGAATAGTAACAGCGAGAGAAGAAATATTGACTCTTAATCGTTTTGTTTGCAAGAATCATAGGGCTGTGCAAGAGCTATTTAGCTCCGTAGTCAACGGCGCTAGCCTGTACCCCAGGACTTTCGAGCAGGAAAAAGAACTGCGTGGATGGAAAAAACAGCTGGAGGAACGAAAACTTGGAACACTCCCAACACTTTCGTTTGGCCTCTATAGCCGTGATAGCAAACAACATTCCCGTTTCGCGGAGTAGGTCTCAGCGCAGCGTCCCTTGTATGTCTGTCTTTGGACAGCAAAGCGTGTTAATGGAGCACGTTGGCACATGAATTCTAATAGAATTTCAACGCTAACGCATGGTTGAGTGCAAAGTGAACCATTCGATGACCTAACATATTTGAAAGGGACGACTCAGACTGAGAGCGGGGACACCGCTCTGGGCTTTCATAGCTGGTGCCGAGGCCTATACTCCATTGCCACTTTAATGTGTAGGTTGCATCTCTTTTGACTACTCTGTCGTTGCTTTATTGATGTAGCAGTCGTTGAAGCTGGTAGCAGTAACGGTAGTAAGCACCTGCTTGCCAGTGTCACTCAGCTGGCTCTTTAGTTAGATGGGTGGCAGGTCTCGCTCGGTTCGGCCGTTCATGCCTGCGACGGCTGCGAGTCCTATATGCGCATATTAATATATCATCATCCCTAGACGCAGCAATAACACCTTGCAGCTTTTGCTGAGTAACGCACACTCTGTACAGAAAGAGGCAGTGAATGTTAGCGCGATGGGCCAGAGTGCAGGCGCGGAAGCGGTATCACTTCGAGTGGCCACGTCAGTCTCCATTTTGATATGGCGTGCTTTAGCCTGTTTCGCCTGTCGCAGTCGAGCGCCGTAAGCAGGCAGGTTTCATCGGGTATGATGGTGGTATAGCGCCTGTCGTAGGTCATACAATATACACACACACACACACACACACGCACACTATGCACTGTTAAGTTCGATGAACAGCTACTTACTAAGTAACTGTAAATTCTTAGACCGACGGCCAACGATGGACGGTACAAGGGCCTGCAAGTAGCTGCTGTGGACAATTTCCGGGTCTACGGGCGGTATCTAATAACGCGTGTGGCTCAAGACACAATTGGATAGACAGCTTCGGAGTAGGGTCTGACGGGAAGGAGGTGAAAAAACGCGAGTAGATAACTGTAAGGAATTGGCAGCGAAAGGAGGTGTAACCTAACAGAGCTGAAGGATGGAACCATACGACGGAGAGAGAGAAACGAACGACACCCACTTCGACCTGGCGCATTGTCAAGCTTTGCCTGCGCATAACGCCCCATAATTATCATTCGCATCTTCCAGGCTTCTTCGTCGTCTTCGGCATCGTTTGAAGCAGACAGAGTGAAACGGGGGATTATGTGAACAGGGAGGCGCTCTCGCAAAGGAGGAAAAAAGGTATCATTCTCTGTAGGTCGGTGTGAAACGAAAGCAAATGCAAAGGGACATTGCAAAAGCAGCGAACCGGGGGAAGAGTGGAGGTTGCCCAACCTCAATTGAGAGTAAGGAATCGAGGGGGGCAGGCAAAGTGCGAGGGTATGAGTCACAGTGTAATTAGCCAAAATAGGAGTGCGAAGAAACGAAGCGATAATCATCATATAGGCTAGCACAAACCCTAGCAGTAGTAATGAAGTGATAACAAACAGTTAGTCCTGCAACAATATTAGTTAGAAAAGAATATCGGTACTAATAATAGCAAGCTGTTCGCTCTCAGGAGGACGCGAGAAAAGAACGATGTCAAGAGAAACGGAACCGCAGACGCGTCTTATAAGTAGGTACTCTAAACAACTTTAGAAAATAGATAAATATCTCGGTGTTCTTAATGAATTAGAAAAGAAAAATAACGGGAAAATTGTGTTCAAACACATTTCGACTCGCAGATCTCTCAGACGATGCCTCAGCATATCGATAGGTTCAAAAACCTAGGCACCCTTCGTTTTGTGCTGGAAGCAAGCCATTTAGTAGAATGGTTAACAGCGACGCCGGACGTACAACTCGAAACATTGAGGTATAAGTACCTTATTTAGAGCTGATCGAGCTCCGTTATAGCATGGTGGTGATGAGATTAGCTTTTTCTCGTCAGATGCCTCAGGTATTTTAGATTTTAAGTAATCTAATTATCGTTATAGGAGCAGAAATTTCCATTTCTGACTCTACATAAATCTGACTAACCACAACTGCGTGTCTATTATCAGTCTACATCAAAAAGTATGACCTCCATTCGCAGGTAGCTCATAACAAATTTTAACCAGACAAGATCATTTTTTACAGTACAGCTTACTCTGCAGCCTCCTATTCCTAGCCATCTCTATCAATCAAAATATGTTCTCCGCCTTTTTTTTTTTTATCATGTTAGAACACTGCTCATATGGCTTCGCCTAATGTATATGGACTTCATGGCTGACGTGATACTTGGTCTCCGCTGTGGCCACAAAGCATTCATTGCTCGTGCCTTCATCCGTTTGTCCTCGCTTGTCTCACTTTGTTTCATCTGTTGCTCGATGAACATCACAGATTCTGCGGGAGTGACGGCTGTATTGTAACTGATGCTAGTTATAACGCCTGTCGTAGAACCGCACCATCTATTCATCCTCCCTTCGCTTAGCGTCGAGGCAGCTGCGCTGCTTGCAGTTCAGTTTACCCTTAGGGTTAGCTGACGCTGGCGTCTGCCAGTGTTGTTGTCTTCCTGTGGCTATAACGTAAAGTGACAGTGTCTCCAAGCTCCTGCGGAAGGCTGCAAAGGTTGTCAATGAGCAAAAGCACAATACTGTGCTACTGGTCCTTTCCCTGGTTTCTAATCCGTAAAGGACGACTATCGGAAGGGATAACTTTGGGTAACTTTGCTCAAGTCCGGCTAGGAAGAGGGATTGGGTAGGTGTTCATGTCAAGCGGTGCCAGCATCTTTCTTGCCTGGACCTGGGATTTTCCCAGTCTCTGCGAAAATTTCTGTCACAAACTAGGTATAATACTGGTATTCGTAGTAGGTGTCTTGTTTATTGCTCTATAATTTACCACACATCGTGTCTGGTCGAATTTGCTTTGGCACTCGCAAACTCCTGTATTCCCATCGCAGCCCCTTTGCTCCCTCCGTTAGTCTCCGAAAGAGGCCCTTCTGCGTTCGACATTGCCGCCCTATGGTCGGTGGAAGAGTTTGTCCTCGGATCTCCAATCTCCAACGTTCGCCCCAAGGCGCCACACTCTCGAAAGGCCAATTTACTCCTCATAATAAGGACTGCTAGGGTCGAACAACGGGTGCTGTATCAGACTCTAGAGTTAACGACAACGATGCGGGGCGGGTAAGTGAAAGAGCCCATGGAGCCTGCAGAAGATATTAGTTGAGGGCCTGTCGGCTGGTTTAAAGTGACATAATCCCAAGTTAGACCGGGGACTTCTCTCTTCTCGTGGCCACCATAGAATCGTACACAATCCCTATATTAGTACGGTGTTATACACATTCGACTGCCATCATCAACTCCAAGTCGACAGTATTCAGGAGACTAATGGCGTCGCGCAGAGTGTTCGCCTCGCCGCAGTGTAATACGGGACATTTTTAGCCTCTTCTCGTCGTCTTCCTATGTTTCGTATCCACACTTTCCATTCTTGCTGTTTTCGTCATTCGGTCTGTCGTAATCCTTGATCTAGCGTTGGAATGTCCTAGCCGGCATAGGTATTAATCTGTTTTATACATGCTTGCTAGGAATGAACATAGAATTATGAGATGGCATTTAACTCGAGCAAGAAGATTTTTTTAAAAAGGTAGGCTGTGGTGACTAAATTATTATCGTTTTCTTCGGGCGCTTTGGACATGCGTATTGCTGTGTGCGTTATTCCATACATTTAATCTCGCACGCGCGAAAGGCGAAAGCAGTGGCTGATGGCATACGCTTGTGAAATACTCGCTGGTCCTTGAAGCCCTAACAAATTATCAACAGTGAGACGAGGATCCTTCGTCTTCACGAAATGATGTCTTAGTTGCATGCAAAAGCATGTCAATCGTCAGCCATTCAGGTCGGCTCCGTCGAAGATTTGTAGCGCTGTTTTTAGGTATCGACTGAGAATGAACACCGCTGAGTCACACTTATGCGCCTATATTTCCCGTTTGTTTTGCCCTTCTTCGTTCATGGCCGCTGTTGACGTCTATGTATGTTTGTTTGTTTATAGTATTAAATTTAATAGATGATTACCTTATAGTATCATTTCGAATACTGTGTGCCGTACGAATGATTTTGTCTACTAGCGTACTTTCCTATACAGTTGCCTTGCCGATAGTTGGTCTAGCCGTCACCAATGGTCATTGACCGTCCCGGTGCTGTCTATCGATAATGGTTAGTAATCTACCTTTGACACATGCTCTGCGTATATTGGTAACGTTATCCGTTCTAGATGTCGACTGCGCTAAAGCGGCAGATACAATCACGATTGAAACTGTCTGACTGGCTTTTGTCAGTCAATGTCCCTATCTCGCACGCGGTTTATCCGCCTATACTCTCATGAGAGTCTCGCCTACTGATTACATAGATGGATGCGCATTTCTTTCGACAAGCCTGTTGACCTACAGGCGAGACTGCGAGCTAAGTGGAATCCGCCTGGCTCTGCGCAGTCCGGCAGATTGCAATAAGGCAAGGCAAAAACAAGGAGAGGAGGGGAGAGGGCGGATCTCATTGCGAATGCCAACCTATAATAAAAGGCGAACGCTGTTTCGTGGGTCGGTTTTGGAGCAGTATCAGCAAGATATATTCGCCTGGGTTTCGGTTCCCTTGGAGTGAACTGGATCTGACCCTTGTCGGTGTGCTGTTCTCATCGCGTCCGTTATAGATTGGCGCTGCCCTTCGTAGGTTACTTATCGATGTTGTAGGCCCAAGTCGTTCAGTTCAGCCGAATCTCCGAATATCGTCACCGAATAGTACTAACAGCAGCAGGTAACGCATCCCGTTGGGGAGCAATGCGCGAACAATGCAGATGCTATTGCATCATGAGCAGGCAGCCTACGTTTCGAAGCTCCCGAGTCGAGATAGAGGAATCAGCGAGTCTTACAAAATTAGCGAGAAATGCACGGCAGAGGGACAAGAGCCGAGTAGGGGGGTGCTGGTGGCAGGGTCGGCAGTAGTCGGTCAGCTTAATGAGCCAACAGGAAACGGAAACGTTCGTTTGAGACAAAAGCGCGTCCTGCGCGCGGCCTCTGCTATAGAGAAAAACGGAGACCCGCAAAGCGTCGCAACAAAGTCAGAGCAGAGAACCCAACCACCGCATTTCGATCGCCATAACTACGGCAATGACTGAACTAACTATGGGCCTTTGGTGAGTATCCTTGGTAATGCTGCCGTTGTTGCTGCTGCTACTACTATTACTACTACTGATTCTGTATCGCTGACAAGGAGGAGACTTGATGGTGGCTACGATAAGTAAAATGTACAGCAGTTGGTAAAAGGAAGAAACATCGCGGGACGCATAACGAGCGTCGTCACAAACGAGTAAGAGCGATCCACTCTCGATCTTTCCATTGTTTTTTAATTTTCTTCCTTTCCTTTTTCTCCCTTGCTCGGGGATTTCCACTGGTGCCAAGTACGTGGTGACACAACGACTGAGTGCCAAGATAGAGAGATGCTGACAGAACACGACGTTAGAAAAGCAATGGTAGAAGGCTTGCCTGACCGATTATGCGCTTATGTTGCATCGGCGATGAAAGAGGGTTAGGATGGACAATTCGGTTAGAAGCAAAGATATAACGGAGAGATAGATGTTGGCGTAGGGAACTTGCGACTCTTGCTATTGCTAGCAACTATAAGCAGGTCAGCACCCAGCACTAGCGCACTAATAGAAGCGTACCTAACATAAGGGTCCTGCCGGAGCGCTATGCAGTTCAAAAGCAAGTGGTGATAATCGCATAGTAACGCGACTCTTTCTTGCGGGTTTAGTTACAATGAAATAATAATGCTTAAAACGGACGATCAATAACGCGGCCTTCTATTGTGAAAACATCCTTGCAGATCAATCGAGACGTTAATCCAATCGTGTCTATTATTAAACAAAAGGCCCAAGGCTTTTAGTGGAGCTATGGATACATAACTGATTGTAATCGAAAGCAATTTAATAAGTTCTATATTAAATTAAAAGCTAATTAGCTTTTTAGAGGGTTTCAACAGTTCTCGATCATAAATCCTTAAATGTATAAGCTGTCAAAAGGATGACGTTCCATTAAAAACAGGAGATATAATGCGAGCATTTGAAATTAGTGGACCGAATGCTATCGCTATCGGCAAATGGAGCACGGAAGAACAAGATTTCGATTTGGAAAGATTTTTGTTTTCCTTCAGGAGGCTCTAAACCAAACCCTTTGGCAAATTTGAGACATCTAATCAATGCAATATTGTTGTCTCAGATTATTTGCTAACAAAGAACAAATAAGAACTACTATGTATACATATTTCTTATTTGTTACAATATATATATATATATATATATATATATATATATATTGTTACGATCAGAACTAACGTAGAGTCCTAGTTCGAACTAAAAGTGTCTGGCCGATATGTTGCTCCTGTCCTTCAACACTTACTCCTTTACAAGTTTCTGGTGGCAACAAAGCCTGCACCCGGCCAAACCTATGGAATCGATGGAACCACAGGGTCTAGAAACCAGCAAATTGTACAAAGAGTAGACCAAGAATACGTCAGCGACCGATGAGATCGCCGCGCAAGGCAGGGTGGTTGTCGCTATATCGCCGCAGGAGACAGATGCAACCGTTAGGACTGGCAGCGGTAACAGGTCGTATTTTACGTAGTTGCCGGTGCTGAAGAAAAACATAAAAGAAGATTCGGCTGCGAAGAACAAGTTCCAACGAAGGCAGGCTGAGCCAACGAGGGAGGCTAGACGTGCATCATACGGGAGACGAACGGCCATATTCCTTTTGAAGTTGCCAGATTCGGATTCTGAAGTCATTAGACTTCACGAAGGCAAGAGCGCCGCGAGCGACCATATTCCACATGTAATGGCCAGATCTGGATTGCAACGATTGTACACAAGATTGCAAAACTGGAGATGGCACGCAACCATTAAAAAAGTGGCCACAAAGAACAAGTCACACGGGGGACATACGAATGCTACTTAGAATGCAGTGTGGTTAGTAGTGATGACCAGGATAAAACTGTCAGGTCAGACGATTAGCTTATAAAAGCCCCAGTCGATATATAGATCTCATCAGAGCTAACATGTGCTGGTTCCCTTCAAATACGCCCATCACGGTAGTGATGTAAGTCGCAGTCTATAAATTCCTCTGCGGACGAACTGCGCCGAAAAAGAAAGGAATGAATGAACGCGCTCAGCAAGTATCGATCAGTGGGTTGCTGATAATTACGGCGTTAGCAGTTTAGCCAAGATACATGTCGTTCCCCTTATACGAATAGTGTGACAGAAACGAAAATTCGCTCCCAGACCGGGCAGCCAGTGCCTGCCATGAATCCTAATAGCGAGTAAGTAAAAAAAAACAAGATGTTCTCTGAAATTGCATATATTCTCTTGCTAATTTCCCAAACACGATAATGCCACTTGCTGGATGTGACGATGACTTTTTTTTATCGTATCTTATATTAACATAGTGCTGAAATTCCGATAGCCGTTTATAGCTCTTCTAATAGCATATCCATTTTTATCCAACAAACCGTTTGTATTCAACAAACCGTTTGTAATGATATCATCAAACCCAGCTCGTCTATATTCCATTATCGCGCATAGGAGCATGCGATAATTTCAAATTAAAAAATGAGTTAGTAGATGAATGCAGTAGAAGACGGCAGGACAGCACAAGGTCAGGACAGGTCAAGCACAATCGTGCCGAATCCATAGTAGCCCCTTTAACCTATCACAACAAGTATGTAGAATATACTAATGATAATAACGTGCCATTCGGCCGCATTGCAACTGTTTCACCTTCTAATCGCTGCCCCAAGTGGGCCTTTTCTTTTTTTATTTAGACTACCTCATTTAGTAGTAGGCCGTTTGAACGAACCGACAATTTCCAACGCAGAAAACACACACTTGTGATCGTAATAACCGTTGTTGTTCGGAAAGAAGATGCATCGCCCCCAATCGCTGGCCCCGGCCGCATTGCGAAGCAAATACGAGCCTTGCAAAAAGACAAAAAAAAGAAAAAGTGACACAAAGGTAGTCGTTTTTCATTAACGGGCGTTTGCTGCTGCACCGGTTGTCGTCGACACATTGAGATAGAATGCGGTCGGGTTTTTGTGCCCGTTGCCATATAAGAAGCTGGCAAACGCATTAGACCCTCGTGCGGTAAGCAGCTCTCAAAGGATTGGAGGAGAAACGAGTGGAACAATGCGCGAAGAGGCTCTGTCGTGTGAACACGTTAAGCATTGGCTGTTGAGCTATGTATGATACGCGAGTCACGGAAAAGTGAGGAGACGGTGAGTACTACTATTGAGAATAAATATAGATAAAGGAGGACACAGGGTAGCAGAGGCGGACGGACTGACAGACAGGCGGGTATACACGCACGACGAAAGCAAGGACAAGCACTAGTAAGAAAAGACATAGGGTTACCAGCACTATGCTCTCGTCTTCGTTCGTGCAAAAGGCGCGAGGACAGATAATCAGCTGATGGACGCGAACATATAGGGAGTATATTCGGCTACATAAGCAAAGGGAGTGACAGAGGGAGTAAGGGAGCCGCCAGCACCGTTAATGACAAGCTGATGGACGCCGCATAGGGTGAAACGCACTCCGCTCTTTTTTTGCCCCCCCCCCCCCCCCTGCTGCCTGTAACTTTTAGGCTCTTGTTCACTTTTGTTTTCTTTTTATTAGGCTGCTGCTGGTGGCGACTGTGATAATGATCATATTGAGCCTGTTTCTGCTTTCAAGCTCATAACCAAAACGCGGGCGAACCGAGAAAACGATAGACCGGCAAACGGGCCGTTGCTGAAAGACTAAAGGCAACTTTTCTAGGACTCGGATCATCTCGCCAGAAACGCACGCTTGCTGGGTTGTCTCAAACCATTGATTGGAAGACAACACGCAGTTGCAGCGACAGCTGCAACAAAGCCTAAACGAACATTTCCTACAGGGAATTTTTGTTGCATGGTACAAGCAACTATTCCAATAAGAAATCAGACAGATGCTTCTTGAGCCTTCGTGGCAAATCTGGATGGAAAAGGTCTCAGTCAGGAGCGAGAACCTTAAAGGGCATTGTCAAATTCCTCTCATCAGACCGACCTTGTTTGGGAAGATGTCCGAGGAATCTCCAGGGAAAAATGTGGAATGGCCAAAAAGCTAGTAGAACGAGGAGAAGGCATGCTGTTAGCAAAAAGAAAACGAGAAAAAGATCATCAGGAGAATCAGGAGGGCTGGGGATGCAGAAGAGGAAAAACGAAGCAAAATCAAATGCGCGCGAAAATGTTAACGTCACAATGAAGAGCACGAGAAAGAGAGCGGCGGAAGCACTGTCCGTTATTTGCGAGAAAGGCTTGCCTCTTAATGAGGCAGCCGACGGGCGTAACACAATCGTTGGCTGAATCAATCTTCTAGCAGTAGTTGTTCCGTAGCCAGAGAGAACACACGTAACGAGCAACGTCACGAGATCGTTTATAACGCTAGAGGAAGAATAACTATGGCGTGTGATAGTTGACTAAAATTCAGGGCTTGCAACAGTACTATCTAGATTGATTAGACGACGTAAACACCGTTTCTTAACCGACAAAGTGCGAGGAGCTTCATGGTCATAAGAAGCTCGCACTTCAAAAATAGTATCATCTTGAATAGTTAGCTAACGATTTCTATCAAAATAATCCATGCACATATGCATAAAGCTGTTTGATTGAAGGAAAAAGATAACCTTCAAAAATATACTGTCAAATTAGGCTAGTCCGACATTCTCGTAAGTGATGCCAATTTACAATTAACAGTGCACAAGCTTCATTTATCTTCGCATGAACGGAAGAACAATCACATATAGGACTTGTACAGAGCTGGACGGCTGTAAATTGTCTTCACAGGAATGAATTGATCATAGAAGGATTTCCTGCACTCAATGACAATCAGAAGTATTTCCGTATTATTTAAATGGTTAAAAATGATGAACTACTGATTATACGATATCACTCTAATGTGTAACGTACCAGTGAAGCATATTAAGTACAGCGTTGCAGTAGTTATCAACAACAGCACAGGTAACGACTTTCCATTTTATGATCCGATGTATTACGGCGTGTACAGTTATCTCGATGTTTTTCCTCGCGATCTTCACCGCTCGTAAATGCAACTCGAGTTTAGTGAAGTGAACCTGCCCGTAACGTTGACAGAGGTGAGGTAATGCGGTGCGTCAGAAGGAGGAAACGTACGCAGCACGACGACCAACGATGATGAATTTTGGGACAAGACCTAAAGGCCGGGCCGTGGGAGTAGAAGCAAGCGGAAATGAATCGGAGCAAGCGACTAAGGACCGAGTGTTCCGGCCTCATTCTCTGCTTTGAACTGCCCACGCGAAATCTATCCTTCCTTCTCTCGCTTCCGCCCTCTTTTTTTTGCTAATCTTCTTCCTATTTTTTTTCATTGCCATAGTCCAACGTTCGTTTGCTTCTGAGAAATGACCAGCTGGGGCCTCACCAGCCAACCACCTTTTTTCGGACCGTGCTTGTTTCTCTCGCTCTCCCTCCCCGCCAGTTTCTGAATATTTCTCAGCTAGTATGAGTATTGCTTATGCGTGTAAGCAGGTTTTTCGACAGCTAACAATAACGGTTGTGGGCCACCGAGAACAAAATTCTGTCTCCATAGGTCAGGAGCCGGCTAAAATCATGGAGAGCACGAGCGGCTGTGTTCGGCTTGCCGACTAATTATTGTCATATCGGGGGCCGAGGATGTATCATATCTCTGATGATCTGGACCACCATGAAGGTTGTGCGAGTAAAATATTAAGAGCCATAGAGTGTTTTTACAGCCTCAAGTGGTAGCACTATGGTAGGATTGATTATTTACCATTATTGGTGAACGAGTAGCAATGAACTCCCTGTGGCATGAGAAGAGTAACTTCCAGTGACCAGTAATTATCGCAGGAATCCTAGTTTTACTCAGACATGGGCTGATTAGTATTGGGTAGTTGAAAGTATTGACGGTTTTTACATCAAAATTAAAGCACATATGTTTTTAGTTCAAAACAATCTGACTAAATTGAGCATGGGCCATTTTACTCAATAACCGTCTGCTTCAATCATTGTGAAACTTTTATGATTTCTAGGTCAGATTTGTGATTCTTACCTTCTTCCACTAAAACTAAAGCAACACAAGTAAAAAAAGCTTTGTAGGGATCGAAACAAAATCCGCGCCATACGGTAAATATTCGAGTTCTCTCAATTTCGGCTTAGTGGCTAAAGATACATGTGGTCGGGCATCGTCAAGATGGATGACGACGCCCCTTCTGGTCATTTGTTCAGGTCGATTTTTTCGATGGTTTTCGTGAAATTATGTCAGCGGGTAACCGGGGTCGAATTTGCTTGTTCTGCTAGGCGGCAGCCGCTCATAATGTACGACCCCTTTTCAATTCCACTATACATCTAGTATGACCTTTGCCATTAATCCGGACATATGGGGCACATTTTTTTAAAATATTTTTTTTTGCACATTACTGTCGTACGCGGTTAACATTTCATCAGTCATCAGCCATTTTGAAAATAGTTCAATTTCATGGCATTTCTGTAGAGACTCACGGATGAAAACGCGATCGAACGTGTGCGACTTTGCGTCAATTCACCTGGTGTGGCCCAAACATTTATTAACCGCTTAAAGCCTTTTTTTTAACCGCTTTAACACTATTCGATGATGAATGTTTTGGGTCCCTGACAATATTACGGCTGCGTATCAACTTTTTCAATAATTTTAACAACCCTTTTCGTTATTGGGCAGTCGTTACAAACAATCTTTTGCAACGAAATTTCTAGAACAGAAGCGGCAAAACTATCTTCTGTCCGTTTCTTACGATAATATATCTTGGCCGGTCGTAAACGGCATAATATCTTATGAAGCTGAGTAGCATTTGTATCTTCATCATAATATAATTGTAAAGGTTATTTTTGTAAAAGTTTAGTTTTCAAGACGTCCAAGTAGCTAAGTGCGTAAGAGAGACAGTGTTGACGAATGATGATGGGGTGGAAACTTCGCACTTCCAAGCATACTCCAGTCCCTAATCAGCGAGGTAGCATTGGGGTAACTAGGCTTTCAAACCTACGCCAACGCGAATGATTCGCTTAGCCGCTTGACCGACGACTGCCACCTCAAACGATACAGGATTGCCGCTCATTAGATGTTCTCGTCGTGAGATGGCATACATGAATTTCATAACTCACACCACCTGACGCCGCCGCCGCCGCCGCTGCTGATCTAAGCGAAGTCAGCTTGGGTTGAGACGAGCTATTGAGGGCAGGAGGGCTGCACTGGCCAGCTGCGCGTCCTCGAAAGCCTAGACGCGAATACGGATCAATACATTACAGCCATCAGCTACCAGGAGACGTACGCTGTGTGTAGCCAATGTGCAGGTGGCCGTTGTATGTTTTACCATGTGTCCACTTCAATAAAGAACGTCTTCATGTAGTAGGTAAACAGGCATATTGCTTCATAGGCCTACGAATGAAACCAATAACTGTAGTCGATAGCTGTGCTATTGCCGAAGGTGACAAGTCTACTCAGAACTCGTCATTCAGGGTAGGCGATGTGTTATAGCAGGAGAGTGCTGCCGTTGGAGAATCGTAATACTATCATCGTGAAAGTCGACAGGCTGGCGTACCCTTGAAGTATTTGGCGGTTCACTACTTCGCTTGATCTTCTTTAGGGACTGCTTTGCTGCTGAAGATGACAGGGAGCAGGACAACACTCTTGATCATGTTCTGTATACAGTATGGTATATGAACGACGTGCGCGTCCGGGTGTAACGGGAAGCTAGCTGGCATGCATTTAGTATCTAACAGCTGTTTAGATCTGACAGGCAACACATTTTTGTTGCCAATTGTACCGTTTCGTTGCTTGCCCGCCTATGGATTTGGTGGCAATGCTAACTGTTAAAGCTGTAATGACAAACGGAAGACTGAATCCGGTCGTATAGCTTTTGATGCGCGATAACTGAAGCAGATATGAGCGGCTGCTGCTGGCCGGCGGGAGGACACAAGTCTATCCGTTACTGAAGACAATCCTGACCAAACCAGTCGGGCCCCTATTGCCAGTCGGGAAACTAGGGGATCATCCTTTGTCCTATTAGTGATACAGCGGTCGCCATCGACTCTTTCCAGGTGCCGGCGGCTCTTGCCTTCCAGTGATGGTGCTTCGTTGGCGTCATCTGGCAATGTGTTGCCGCGACCAGTCGCATATAATGAGCGTTATCCGCGCCTAAGCTGAGCGTCTGTGCAATGCCGTGTGTCACTTGTCTTACGCATCACTGAATAATATTATTAATCATTGCTGTCAAGCGACAGAAGTAGCGGCTGTGACCTTCTCTTCATAGAGGGGTCTCCGCCCCCTTTGACAGTCATCTCTTGTTCCTCCCTCACGAGGCTTCGTTTTGTTGCAGAAACGGATACGCAAGGCAGGCGAGGAGTTGATGGTATAGTAGTGATAATATGTAAGGGAATGCTTGCGAGTAGTGTTAGGTTTACGGGGTGAAATGGAAATATTGAAACGGAGAAAAGTGACAGCCTTATTATCAGACTCCAGTTTGACACGGCACAAGAAGAATCTTTTCCTAAGCATATGTAAACGCGATAACGAGCTGCATGTGCTTCTACTACGCCCGCAACTGGATCAGAGAGATCTGTGGTTTGCGTTCGATTATTTTTCTTCTAACTCAGATAGCACATTAACTGCGTCCAAGAGATTCCCCTTATCTCTAACAAAGATATCATACTAGCGATAGTCTCTGTTATGCCATCATCATATCAGGCTTTTAAGCTAATTTCCCTGAGCTGATTTTCACTTTATCGTCAAAACAAAAAAAAATCAAAAAAACAGTTTTTTTATTTATTTTAATTTAAGAAAAATCGCGATTGAGAGATTCAACTTTATTCGAAACTGACCCCTTACTATTTCTTTCAGTAGTGGAAGCCCTCGTTTAGCGTCGCTTCTTATATGATTTCGACATACATATAGAGCTTGTTCAGTTGCGTATTCCCTTTTCGCCAATAGACACGATTGCGCTTTGCAGGTATAAATAACTTACAAATCTCCGTCTATTCGCTATTTGCTCCTGGAGGCTTTGAGAGAGTGAGAGAGAGAGAGAGCGAGAGAGAGAGGGAGGGAGAGAGAGAGAAAGAATTTCGCCTAGCATTCTCACTTTAGCTTCGTTCCAAGTTCCCTTAAAGTAAGGCCTGAATAGGACGAAACGCATAGGCATGGACTCAGTATAATTGGCGAGATAAGTTAATAATCGCCATCCCCCAGCAAACCTAATAAGGACTTAGCAGGTTTATGACAGGCTGGAGACTGCATGTTCGCGTACGGAGACTGACCAATCGGAAAAGTGCTTTGCCCCCCGCTCCAGCCTGTTCGTTCGCTACACAGGTGCGGCTTTAAAATAAATTGTGCCCCTTTCTTTAACACTAGCGATTTGAGCCGACATGAATCTGAAACGGCTTTACAGCAAATTATCGTCTTCAAGCTTAAAATTGTAATAATAATAGTAAATCAGATTCTGATTAAAAAAAATTAATAAGAAATGTGAGCGGAACACGATTGCTGTGGGCGGGGGTAGCGGGGTGATACAGAAAACAATCTGAAAAACTCGTACCCGTATTCATTCATCCTTCTCCAGAACGTCTTCAAATTCTCCGCCAAGATCCGCCATTCGATCATCGACTACACTTCGTTTTCTGCTTGCAGACACCACTGATTAAACTAGAAAATTTGCCGTAAACATAAGTGAAAATCAACGCGTGTTTCAATCTTAAATTAATTTACACTAAATATATGTTATTAAAGGTTTTGCTCGAGTGTTGACATGTCTCTCGAATTTGAATGAAGCTTCGAAAACAATTCTTGCAACTGCTGAGGGAGAACCGCGGCTTTATCATCCCTCTTTGGCCCTTACGGTAATTGTTGCACCGCTTAGTGCATTTTCTTAGGCGATTTCTGTTAGACTCATGCTCATTCATTGTAAAAGACGTCTGTGACGGAATTTATCACCCCCCGACCCTGACAGAGTGATCGGAACGCTCTCTGCCAAGACAGTTTCTTGTAGACAAGACTCGGCGGTATGAGACAGTAGCACATGCTTCTTAACTCATATATATATATATATATTTGGCTTAATGTGAGGCGGTGTAGCAATACCACGCTATAGCTAAACGTAAAGCTGTAACGAAGCACAAAATGGTGTGCGCAATGTGTAGGTTTCTCAATTTTATAAAATTTCATAAAATTGTCAGTTTTTCATTGTTGATTGAAAAAAGGTCTAGCATACCTGACCCTCTCCCTCTGTGTGCAACGCAAATTTCAAACTAAAGTAAAATCTTTACTTAATTTCGAAGTTGCAACTCGAAGGCCACACTTAACCTCTTGCAATCATCGCTGACAATGATTGTAAAAAAATACCAACATAACAGTACTTTCTGAGTACCGCTTTTCAAAAATCTAACTCCAAACTTAATAAATATGCTTTCATGATTAGTGAGTTTAGGCACTGGGTGTATATTGCATGGTATTTATTTGTAAAAATATTTCGAGTAACTCTACTGTCAACGTGCATTTTAAATAATAAATAAAAATAAAAAAAAAACATTGCAAAGTACGTCGCTCATTATATTCAACATTTTCAGTATTTAGGTTTTAATTACTGTAGGATCCTATCCGCCTTTCTGAGTCTACATACGTGTTTACTACATACTTATAATACCCCTACTCCCAGATTTATTAGGGCCAGCACCGCTACGGAAAGTGCCCCTAACCTCTATAATATAGTTGCCTTCTGCCAGCCACCGTTGAGATCTGTTTCACTGCATTTGGATAGCCCTGGCAGATCCCTTTGCCAGGATGCGAACTCGTTCTCCCAGGAGAATCTCTAGACCTGGCACCGTTTAAAGGATCGACCAGTGGTGATGGCTTTAATAAACTGACAAAGTCAGATTGGTTGGATTTGCGCGTGGTCGTGAATGTGGCGATGGCGGCATTTTCAAAGGCTCCGCGAGAACACCGTGCGCGTCCTGCTAAACACCACTGCAGATTCCAGTCGACATACCGTGTAAACGCTACTTCACCATAACAGGTGCCTTCTGTAGCAGGAAGTGGCGGAAAGAAGGTTGATTATAAGGAAAAACGGGAGCTTCGCACTAGGGCTCTACAAAAAGCTGCTGCGGAAATAGAAAGAGTGGAGGCCGTGCAGACCTTGAAAGTACGAAAAAGTCTCGGGGGAGCGCGAGTCTGGTTGTCCTCAAAAGTCACCGTGAAGAGTCCTAATAATACAAAGGGCCCTGGAGATATGTGACAACCGAGAATATATTGGGGGCAAACGGGAAGGAAATCTCTCACGGGACCACGAGACACACCCACTAATATGAACGAGCCAAGGTGGGGTGGCGCTCTAGTGTTTGTTTGGGAGGACAGGAGTGTAAGGGATTGAAATATGGATGAACAGATGGATGTCCGATTACAGCAGACGAAAGACGCAGTTGCGAAATAGTACACGAATAGCTGGAAGAGTATCATTGGTTGGCCAAAGGCGATTCAGGGATCAGAACTCCACGCGAAGTTCTAACTTGAAGAGTATGGAGCTATTAAGTTTGCCTAAGCGGGTAAGCTCGGGGTCTAGCCAGTAGCTCGTATCACTTAGCCCCGAACGCTGGGGAGAACGAAAGGCGGGAGCATCCGAATGTAGGCAGAAGCGGCCTTTTATAGAAAGTGTATAGATCGCCTGAAGAACACACATTGGCACGTCGAAATTAAACGAAAAGTCAGTCAATCAGTCTTAGATAAAGAGGCGGAACAACGACTCCACACCAAAGAAACGATAGACAGTGTAGCATAAGTGTATCCGAAGAGAATAAATGCGTTCATCCCGATGGTTCGATATGAACTCATAACACGTCTCCTTCTAATATACATTGAGAATCTGGTTTGTTTGCTAAATTTTTAATAATTTCTCAAAATGCGGCAGATACTATCCGTCGTTGATAGTAGACACGCATGCGCACATTATGACGTATCTTATTTCGTATTTGGCAGAACTCCCTCAATCGTCGCAGTCAGATATCACTGAACATTTTGGGCTGTGACACATTCAGTCACTAACTACGTTGAAATAACATAGACTTGTTTTACGTCGTTACTACTAAGGAGCCATATAAAAGCATAATGCTCATTAGTTCTTCTCAGGAACTCTTGATTAGAGCTATTCAGCTCCGTAAAAAGGACGGCCAAATGATGTGGTGCAAGTGACATCTGGTACCGGAAGAACGGTTGACATTTTATAGTCTGCAGGACATCGGAAAACATACATATATGTACACATAAAATGCAGAGATATTTAAAGGGCGCGATTACCTTGAATACTTGCAATATCATCAGCTCGTTCGATCTTTATGAAACATCATGTCGATGACTGTGTCATGCCTATTCCTTCAGTAGAAAAACAAGGAAGCTCAAGGTCATACCGACCGCCCGACTGCCCGCTGTCAAGTATTGCCAGTTTGCGGCAGCGTGATAACTGCTTCTGACAGCTTTTGAGAAAAATGACGACGTTTTCCCCATTTTTATTTCGAACAGGCAAACGTTTCGATGATCGAACAGTCGGAAAGCGGCGAAGGCGATGTCGTTTTTCGACTGTTTGACTACTATCTTTTCGCTAGCGGCCAAGGATCATTCGCTGGGCAAAAAAATGTTGGGTTTGCGTAGTTGAGTCCTTAGTTTTACCTAGCCTGCGCTGTTAGGATCAATAGAAGCACGACGAAGAGCTAGCGCTACGGTAACCACCACGATAGATGTTGATAGCGTACGCGTGAAATAAACACAACCAACGGGGCTGGCGAAACCACTGAGAAGCGACGAAAGAGACAGCAATAGTAGTTGAATAGGACGGAATTAAAAGGATGATCGGTGACGACCAGGTCTTAGAAAAAAAAAAGTAAAACGCAAAAATCCTGTCGCTTTTTTAAACTTATTATCATCACTTGAAGGAGAGGGGGCACAGAATGAGGAGAATGCTAAAAGGTTGAGGGGCGAGATTGTAACGGGGAGCGGAGATGAACAGTAATAATAATAATTTGTAGCCTGTGTTTGGTGCTTCCAATGATCTCCGTTTCCAGTGTTCCCATATAAATGCTAGGATCACTGCCGGAAGCTTCAGCTTCCCCTTGCCGCACCTCTTATTTTGCCATCACCGCGTTTTCAAGCGGTGCCGGGCTGGTTGTCCATCTCTGTATGATATTGCACATCCTACCGCGTTCGACAAACGAGCAAAACTTAATGAAACCACCCTACAGATACCTGCCCTCTCCAGACTTTGGCCCCACTTTTACAAAACAGGCATATCGCTGAGATAGCGAGATACTATAGGGGACGCGGCGGTACCGTTCGCACTTCGCTTTAACGCCCTCGTTTTTATTTTTCGGATTCTGAAAACGCCCGTGTCAGTTCGAAACAGATCGACGGTGGCGATAGTGGCACTGACCGCTGACACCAAGCGGATGCGAGGGTCGCTCCGTTTTTGATAAAGACGGCAGCAGCAGCGAAAACCAGAAGGAATCAGATGAACAAGAAAGCCGAGCGTTCACCACCTGTGATCGTACTTAACTTAGCTTCTTTTCCCGACTGTTCTCCGCTTATTTAAACAAGCAGATCGTATGTGTTAAGGACCGGTGGTGATGAGGGGGGAATGGGGAAAAAGCCCAAGAGCTTGGGCAACTAACTAAGACATGCCTGAGGGATCATGGCAGGGCAGCGCCGATCTGTCTCGAAGCCTGGCGGTGTAATGGCATCTGCGATGCTGAAAACTTCATCAAACCATTTTAACTTGCTGCTATCTCAGTCGGTGATATCGTCTGACAGACGCTTGAGGAAACACTGGCTGAACACGGGTCGTCCCAAACCTTATTCATCTTCAATATAGAGAGGATTTCCGAGCGCGCGCGCGAGAGAGAGAGAGAGAGGGAGGAAAACGGCTGAAAAGAATAAATCTAAGCGAGATCTGTAATTTGAAGAATGCACCTTCGGTGGACATGTGCACATGGGTAACATTTCAGTGGGTTGCCAATGTGACCCGACTCAAAACCTAATTGACAAGCCTGAGAGTAGGAAGTTCCTAGTTTTTACGTTCGAACGTTAAAGGAAACATGGTAAGTAATAATAAAAATAATTCTAAAAAAAATTTAAAAGACGAAGAAAATAATTTAATGAAAATCATTTTTATTTTTTCGATAAAAGAACGTTACCACCTAAGATCTTAAATTTTTCTTTATTTACTTCGTGTCAGACGCTAGGCTTATGGTAATCATATATTAAAGACGGAGCGGAACGAAAGAGTCATTCTATCGGGTATAACTTTTTCGTCTAGGTGCGTTGTTATATTACGTCATGAAATTCGTAATTAATTTAGGAAACAGGCTGTATATAACATGATATGACATCGAAAGTTTTGTAAATTGATTTTTTCTTAACGAAAAAAAAGAGACCGTCATGTGCTTATTCTTGCGTTTAAAACAAAATCGTCTTCTAGCAGCAGAAATGTAAATTGGCAATAGGACTACCGACATCAGTTACAAAAGGAGCCTCTAATTTGCACTCGAATGACCTTGAATGAAAGGTTCTCTTTCGTAAAATATTCTAAAATTAGGTGTCCATCAGACGCTTCTAGGCCTAACCTCGCTCCACAGGAACTCACCTGGATTGAGTTGTCATATTTATCCTTGAGGAACACTCCAATATCTTCAAAATTCGGTAATAGCATCCAGCAGGTCTTCACTTCACATGAACCCGAAATACCGTGACATCTGCAGCGGAGACGCATATTCTTCCTGAAATAATGTGGCCCACAACGTACACGTAGAAACCTTAACCATCATCAAGCATGCTGCAATGTCGCGTGTCCTAACTCAATTGAGATATGAGTCATTACTATCCCGAATAATTTGTCTGGTCACCTATATAGATTTGTCATATTTGTCCTCGAGAAACGTCCAGTATCCTCGAAATTCGGTAGCGACATCCGGCAAGTCTTTATGCAATTGAACTGCCTGTGTAATCCGCCACCCGCACCGCAGTGCGTAGTTCCGTAACTCGTAACTTCCTTCTCGTTAGAACTGACTTTTGATTTTTCTAATGTGTTCGTTTTGAGTTCACGGTTCTAACGATTTAACTTCTCAAGCCAATAGTCACGAGGGTGCAGTAGGCCATACACCAGGCTGGCACAAAAAAAAAACGAAGGATCGAGTTAAAGCTAAGCACACGGGTGTGTTTATAAAGCCACCTGATAGATCACCGACGTTAGTTATCATCTTCAAGACGCGCATTGCCCTCTGTTCTGTTTAAATAGTGCAGACGACACAGAGAGCAGATGTTAATGAAGCGGGTTATTTGATTTCGCCCTTCGAGAAAGTCCAAAGTGAGATAGATTGTCATTCGCATCCATCGCTAAAACGTCGTGATGGTAATGAATTTACTCAGTGCCTGTTTGCACCTCCACTGAAGCAGAATTTTATATTCATACTTATGAATATTAATGCCCGGCCAAAAATATAATGCTGTTACTTCCGGGTGGTGGTAACGGGTTACCGTGCAGCTGGTGCAAGCCAGTGAAAAAAATCTGGTACTGCACCGACCCGAAACCTTAGACGGAATACGTTTGAGATCCAAGTGAGGCCCTATTCACTACTTCTGTGTCCGTGTACGTTGAATAAATCGTCACCATTCCAGATTTACTACCCAGTGCGTTTATTAAGACGGAAAAAATCATTCTTACGCTAATAAGATGCAAAGATTACGAGAATCACTAGTAATTTCGTTCATATAGCCATATTTTAGCAAAACAATCGAATACTATAAATAGAGTACCTCGTACTTTAAATTATTCAGTATTTATTTTACTCTGCCTATAGTTAGATCACATAACGGTTGTTACAGTAATACATTCCGATAAGTAATTATATAATAATCAATTTACTAAATTGTATGGTATGAAAGATTCTTTACATGCAACTAGTCACTAGTGCCATTTGGAGGATTTGTTGATTTTCATCGATCTTTCCGTAGTGAAGTGTTTCAAGCGGCTTCAATCTGTTTTCTGTGAGTTTCCTAGTTACCGACCTCCTTGTATCACCCCATCGCCTACTGATTTAAGGCTACTCTGTCTGTGCATGCGTACCTGATAGCAACGCGACCGGCCTGATTGTTATGCAAATTCATTAACGTTCGCAGAGTAGTCCGATCATGCTGCGAAGTCAAAATAGCCGTGATACTGCTGCCGCTGCTGGTGGCGTTTGAATCCGTGGCACCGTTGCCCACCACACTGATCTGGCCGTGAGTTCGTTCTGCGACGTCGATGAACTGTTTGGCGAGGTCCAGGCCCTGGCCAATGTTCGCACTGCAACCGCCCCACTTCCAGCCACGCCCACTTCGTTGACCTGTAGGCTTGTCAGGATCACAGCCACAGTCGGTGAGATTTCCGGCGGAACAAGCGCGCGATACAGAGTGAACCACGCCGGCGGATGTGACGGCAAAAATGAAAGCGGCTTCTCGGGATGCTGAAAATTACAGAATTTTGTTATTTGTCGACAAAAAACTTATTGGAAAAATAGCAACGCGTCTAGCAAAATCGGTTGTGTGAAATTATTTTCAATGGCTTGTTTAGGCTTCGTCCGTTTTGCCGTTTGATCTTTCACTTTTGCAGGTAAGTTGTGAGAACTATACGAATAAACAAAGGTTACTTGATAACTATTTCAGTGGGCCCAACAAAACATGTATCGAACATGATCCGCAGACACAACATGTGCTTAAGTTCAACATACATATATTTACTAGGTTAGACGAACCCAATACATTTTTGCAAGTAATGTAGTCCCAGTATGAATATTTTTTACCCTAATCAATGCGTGATCAAGATCTCTGTCAGCCTTAAGCCGAATAAGATGAAATCGTGCTATGTTTGTTTGAACATGCTTAACAATCTGCTGCGCGTGAAAACGTATAACCACGAAATAACTTTCTAAGGAAGCTATCAAGAACAAACATAGTTCTGAAGTTCATTTTGCAGACCAGGACAATGGTTGATAATAGATACATTTTCATCGAGAAGCTAATTAGCGTTGACTGTAATCGATTTTCAAAGTCAGAGTATGCCTTCACATCGGAAACAGAAAATAGGCCCGCTAATTCCTGTTGATTCGTGCGAACTGATGCGAAAGATATCTGGACTCCTATTTTGCGTTCGTGGAAAACATCTGCTGTAATTTAGAAATACAAACAAACAAGATAAGCATGACAAGGCTATTCTCAGAAATTCCACTAAATATATGCACGACTGGTCAATGGCTTTAATGTGAAATACATAAAAGATTTTTTCGTAAATCAATTTATAAGTTATTACATTTATCTGTCACTTTATTTGCAAATAAAATTCTATTTTTTTTTCCATGTAACAAGAAATACAATTATTATGAAAATGCTCCTACGGAGCTTGCAATTATAGATTGACACCAACTTGCGTCAAATCTGTGCTGTCAAGATGAAGACATGTGTTATCAGAATTGTTGATGCACTGAGTACAAGAGGCGTCCGACTTTTAATATACATATATATAGGTAACCAACATACATAGTACGAAAGTTCTTGCTTGGTCGTCGGGTAGGTATGAGGACCTGTGTGCACGGAGATTGTTTGATGGAAATAATCAACAACATGTGTGGTAACTTGTTGAACTTGTTTCACGTTGCAAATCAAAATCCAAATACATTTCTCTATGGCGTAAACTGGAGCCAAACAGTTTAAACAGATGAACAAACCTAAAACGTCAGACTTTTAACTAATCCGATGTCAGCATTTGCAAGCCTCTTAATTTTTATTGAATTTACACGACGAGTTTACGTGGGCACAATTTTACCTAAGTTCGCAGCGCAAGGATGAAGCTCGCACCAGCAATCGGTAATCTGGCAAACGCCACTGCTGGGCATATCGTCGAATTCAATTCCCTAGAATCTTCCTGCCCGCAAACTCTATCTAAGCCCCTGGCCTCTTTGAGTCCACATGAAGTTCGGTTCCCTCAGTCTAGTTGTTTGGAAAGACGAAGAACACAAGAGTTGAGGAAAGTGGCTCGCTTTTCGAAAAGTCCAAGTGGAGCGAAGAGCTGGGAGGGGGTCCCAGGAGGTTAGGCACCGATTTGAATTGATCGTTGTTTGCTAGAGGAAATTTTGCATAATCTCGACCAGCTTTGTGCTGGGGCGATCGATCCCAGCAGCTTTTTAGCTCTCCCGCCTTCCCTCCGGCGACCCCAGAGTCAAATCCTTCTTCGTGATATCGAGAAAGCGGTAACAGCGATCTAAAAGGCAGAATGGTTAGCGAGTCAGCCACCTGTGACTTTGTTGTTCATGTAGGCACATTTTTTTTTTATCATTTTGGCTATTCCTTCTGTTCCAAAATTCCTGCTTCATCTTTCTCTCACCACTCGCGACTTGCGATCCCTGATCTCTGACTGCCAATGAAAAATTTCGCGCATGCGGTTCTTGCGTGTGCTGTATGTATGCAAGCATCACTTCGGCTCTCAGCACTCTGTGCTATCCCCTTCTCATACATTGGGGGAAGGAGAAGCTTATTTATGACCCTTGCTCTCTTCCTCTATTCTCTAGGCACGAGGTTCTCGACCCCAACTTGCGTTCTCCTGCAGAAGAGTCGATCATTACGGAGACCGGAGCGGAGCATGGTAACCTTTTGTGGTCCGCTGAGTGGTGACATACAACGCGCTCTTACTCCCCCCGGAACAGAGTCACCTTTGAAAATTAGTCTCCCCTTACTCTTACTCCCTTGCTATTCCTATTCATCTCTCGCTACCGCTACTCGACCTTCTCCACTATTCCTGAGAATACCTTCGACCCCATCTAAGACTTCTTAGACTACATAGATAAACTCACACTCGCTAAAGTCTGTAACCCCGACGGACGAGCAGGCGCACTACAAGCCATGGTGCAAGCCATGCATTGAATACATGCCTGCACTTGTTCCCATTTGTACGCCCGGTACTTGCACCTTTCTTTTCTCAAACCACTCCTTGTGCAAGACCTGCGAGAAATACTGGTCCTACTAGTTTCTGCCTACCCCATATAGGCTATGTACATCGCCTCTTCACCCATTTGTATGACTTGATCGAGGCCGACCAGGTTCCACCATACTCGACGCTTGGTTTCTCTGCTAGCAGCAGCGCTCTAAGTAAAGCTTTTAAAATACACTCTCGTTGAAATAGCGCGATTCAGATTAATGCATTGCCAGTTTAGTGAGTATAAATGCTAAATCAACACAAGCTACCTCAACGGCGGCGGCTTTGGTGTACGATCACCCCTTTCTCCAGCGACCTATTTCTCGTTCGATCTCTTTTCCTTTGCAGCTCTCCGTCGACCAAGTACAAATGAAGCCACGATTCTCCTCATTCAACCAATCTCTGCATCTGTTTCTAAACACGTCCACACGAATCTAAAACTCTTTGTAAAAAGAGCGACAACGCCGGGTATGGCACGGGAGACCGAGACCAATACGTATTTTAGTCCTCTTTCTCCTCTCCTCCGTCCCCCTTTGGTCCCTACACACCTGCGTAGGATTTTAGTTGGGAAACTCGGACCCTGTCATGTTGGTCGCATCAGAGTCATAAAATCACCGCCACTGCTGCTGCCAGTCGTCGCTATCCTATTCCCAAAGTGTGTGCAGGGCTTAAAAAACTGCAGATTTACGTTACGTTAATGATATAGTGTTAGGCTACGGATAATTTTCGGGTTGTTAACCATTGTTGCTCGAGGTACACTAAATTAGCTAGTATCGACGTATAACGTATTGCTGTAGCAATCTTTATGAAAACCAACAAGAAGCGGTTTGTTTGTAGGTTCGTACTTTACAGATCTGCATAAACCGTTGTTTTGCGTATAAAATAACATTTGCACGTGACTGTGAATTCGACTAAAACTTGGGAACTTCTAACTCCAAGAAGAAACACCAGACTATATTCTGTTAGTACGTTAGATTGTGCAGTAACAGCAGGAACTACAAAGCCTCTCTACTAAGTGCAATAGGCTGGCGTTCGCGGTCCGTCAGTACTTTCCGGCTTAAAATTTTTCTTTTTTTTTGTTTCAGATCCGTTGACTTTATATTTTAATGCTTTTGTTTTGACGACGAGATCCGATGCGCTAGACTGCGCAACGACACTGTGAGTATCTGCGATAACAGAAGCTAAGTCACGAATCTCTGAGCTGCTACTTCTTCTACATTCACCGCTGCTCATTGTTGGTGTGCCGTCATGCCTGCCCCCATTGCTTGCAATGGTGCCAACAAGTCACCTACTAGCTTCGACCACGAAATCATATCAAAGACACATAAGTGCTGACATGTATCGCTTTGACACGATATTGGTCATTGGCTTGGTCTGGGCAGAAATGATCTTTTTTTCCTTACAATGATTCACTACCGGCATCGGGGCAAATATCTTTGTACTAGGGTGTTATTTAGTGGAAATAACACCTTCCGGAGAAGTGTTTCGCTGTGCTTTTATGGCTAGTGCTTCGTATGAACTTACAATCTTCTAACTCGCCCTCGAACACAGATCCGTAGGGTAAATCTCATATGCGCCAGCTCGCGTTAACTTCTAGCTTTTTTGTTACACTCGAGCTCCCAACGGAACTCTGATCTAGTGCAAAATACGATGGCAAACATCACACTTTTACGGAGCCCGTAGTTTCTGCTTTGGAAATGCATGTGTATTTTTCTTTTTCTCTCACGGAGCTCATTTCCAAATTTCCCCATAGTATATTAGTCCAAGTAACAGAGTAAGACTGTGTGACTTCTCCCATTGTGACAAGGGCGAGTGAGCGCACGATATTTTGCTGAAACGGAAACCCTCTCATCATGAAGCCTATACACATTCTCCTAGGAGCCATGATATGCCCTTGTCGCATACAACCTTCAGAGTCCAAGCTTCACATGGCTTTTCTTAGACGTATTCTTCGTGCGATCGTTGTCCTGTTTCCGCCGTTTTTTTCCGGAAATGTCTCACCAGCGCACAATAGCCAACTGGCATTCATTCGAGGACACTGAATCACTGGTGATGGCCATCCATAGCGTGGCGTTTTGTAACCGAATGTATATAGGGAAACCATGACTGCATTTCCTATCAAAGATACAGAACTTCCATTTATGTGTGCGTGCTTGAGTAATCTTTGCTGTTGTTACTTCTGAGATGTTCGGTCCGGGAGGAAACGAGTGCATTTCGCCCCTGGACCCCGGTGATTTCTGTATGATTTGAGTGCAGTGTTCTTTATATCTTGAGAGCAGCTCCGCCGAGCTGCCTTTAACTCAAGTCGACGTATTTTTTACCAAAATATGATGTAGTAAGCGTAGACGGGACTATGTGTATTTTCTATGGGAATATATGATACGATAAAGCAATTGCTTATGTATTTAAAGTCAAAATAAGGTAGGACGAGTGCCTTTTCCGCTTGGAGTACTGGTGCAGTGGTTCCCATAAGGGCCGCCCCTTCAACAAATTGAGCTTATTTCAGGAACGCAACAGCAGCACAGCATTCGCTGACTGATACCATTGAGTTCGTTTGTCATATTTTCAAATATACAATATAAAATCAACACAAATGTAAATAATGTTAAATTGTAGAGACGTGGCAGAGTTCCTTTGTTGCACTAAGTTGCAAACCCAGATTAATTCCATAGTTACTCCAAATAGTATATCTCTATATACATTTTGTAAATGTTGTATCCGAACTAAAAATAGCATACAGACATTCAATTCAATGTTTATCCAAATAAATATGTGTACTTTTAATGTCTGCCATTAACAAAAGGAGTAAGTCTTAAAGTTGATCCTTCGACAAAAGATCCTGGAAGTCAGTTTACGTGGTCTTCGATATGAGAACAAGAAAAGTCGCCAGCGTCTTAGTACTGCTATTTGCGACGCCTGTCTTTATCGCAGAATCCGGCCGCCGGTCCATGTATTCTAAAAGGTCACCGAGGCGAGCTCATTCACCTTAGAAATATCTTTCATTCGATTCGAAATAAATCGACCGAACGAACCAACTTGAAGGCCTAAACACTGGCTAACGACAGGGAAACATTGCTCCACATAGACTGCCCTAGCACGAATCTTCTAAGATTTTGCTACTTCTTTTGGGAACTACAGTCTTCAGGCTAAATACAGTCGAATAGCTAGCTAGGTACCTGTTATGATAGGTATGAAAAGCCTTTCAAAAAAATTTCGGGATTCGAAGTCTAGTTGCTACCGTACCGTGATCGATGTCTTGCTCTCTGATAGTCTAACCAAATAGAGACGCCATCAGAGAAACCGAGGGAGAAAAAAACAAGATATTCCAAGCTTATACTGAGGTTTCGCTTGAGGATGTGGGATCATTCTATGAAGTACGGTTTCCTCATCGGATGTTTAGGGTTTGTTCTAGATTGTTATGCCAACAGCAACAACAAATAATTTAAAGTGACCTGGATGGAGTCCTCGACAGAAATACACAATAAGTGACTTGCCTTTTAGATAGCGTGCGCATCCATATGAAAAGGCATATTTACATGTTTATTCAAAGATATGGCAATTAGAGAAAGCAAAACGACATCCATTGTAGTAAACCCTATATTTTGACTTTGCTTCTACTTTTAACTGTAGCAAGCCATCTTGTTCTGTACTATCAGTTGATGACGCGGCATCACATCGGGTATATACTTTATTTCTTTTATCTTAGAAATGTTGTTACGACTTTAGAAAAAAAGAACACCCTTGTAGCTCCCTCCCTAACGCTTAACGAATATTCCCTGGACCATTCATCCAAAACATGCTTGCGATCTTACTTAGCATAGGCATTCGAAAAAGCTAAGTCATTAAGAGAAAGGATATTTTTCTCACCGTTCCCAAACGAGTTCAGGCTTTACAGCGTACGCTAATCAAAAGCTTCATTCGGACAAGTGTTTACGATACTTTACTCTTCTGCTTCCATACTACGTTTTAGCTTGATTTGATTTCAGTCGTCACGTAAGAAATCGATTCAAAGACTGTTTGATACCAGACAAATGTTCTTGATGAAACTTGTTGATAGCAACCGCCTATATATATTATTGTTTTATTTAATTCGATAACCAGATTGCCCGTTTCGGTATGAACTTATCAAAATCATTTACGTGATCGTTTTCATTGATTGGAATCAAAAATTCACAACGTTTACAGCTGTGACAGAAGAGGTGTTGTATCTACTTGTGAAAAGATTTGTTGTTAGGATACTCTGGACAGAAAACAATCTCAGTAGATTGTTGTTTCTTGGAGAAGTACAACAGGTCGTTAGCAAGCCTGGGGTGTTTCAAGAGACCTTCGAAGCACCGTAGCAAGCATAGCTGGAGGAAGGATATGCAAGCTAGCAAGCCGCTAAATCAGCAACCCCTTCTCATCATCGATATCATCAACAACATCCAGTCACGATGCAGTGCGAACATATTGTGTGCTTCCTCATCTATGCAGTTTCTGTAGAGCTGGCTGCGTCTGCGTCAAGACCTCTTTTTCCTTGAGGCCCTTTGCTTTGGTGCCGCCCTACCATTGTCCTAGCCTTTACGTTTCGTGCTATTTTGATGTTGCCCAAAAGTGCTGGCACCAGCCATTGTGCTGACTCCCTATCCCACAGGAGCTATGCGGCGTTCCATGACTTTGGTACATACCGGAAGAGAAGAAAATGGACAAACGACACTCGCCGGCCTATTGGCCGACCAACGAGGCAAGCGCAGCAGCAGCAACTGACACAGAGCGAGTTTATTCAAACGAGCAAACCTCATGTTGCTTGTTACGACGGCAGTGACGCTGCGCTTTGTAAAAAATATTGACTATTGAGTTCCTTAAGGAGAGGACTGCAGGATAAAGGGGGCAGCTTTCTCATTCCATCGCTGTTGCTACTATCGCACTGAATACCCGTCGCCGATAGTCATGCAAAGTGGACAACCTCACCCAACGCGTCCGACAGTGGAACTGTTCCCATGTTGTGATCGACTGCAGCCAAGGCAGTAGCTGCAGCTCTCGAAAACCTGCGTCGAATACAACGCACAAAAGAAAACTATTCCGCTTTCCTCCTGTCACTACTTGAGTCCAAAACTCGTCCTTAACTGAAGAGCCAAGGCCAGTTTTCGTCCTCCCTTTTCGCCTCGTACGCGTGTTCCGGTGCTGGGATAAACGAGTGTGGAGATGTATGCGTGTCTTGTCGTTGTCTGCCGCAGAAGAATATCCTTCGGCGAGGCGGCAGCATCATCAGGCGCGTCGGTAACATCACCTGAACATTTTCAGCTGTAGTGCGCATTTTGTGTGGGCCTGTCGATTTCTTTGCAAACACTTTTCAGCTTCGAATGTCTTGACAAACGGACATATCTCCTACCTGACATACGCGTGAGACATAGGAAAACTTGCCCATCAATCCGTACGATCCATAACCTAGAGCAAGTTCAGGGCCCGTTTCCACGATGCGACGGCTCAGTGCCCCAGAGCGGCCTGATCTCAGCGGAGAAGCTCTGTGTCCTAAGGTCTAGTCGGTCGGTCAGAAGACCATAGCTACCGAGACAGAACCTGGCAAGGCCTGCCAAGAAACACGATTAACGTTTTAAGAAACAGGCGTTTACCATGTTCATCGACCGCTTCGTGTATAGTAAAAAAGAAACACCTGTACGCGCAACGTCTCCAGTATGGCGACGGTGTCGTCGTTTCACTACTTACTTACATCACAACGTCAACCAGAGTCAGGTTTCCTGTGCCCCACACGTACATTGAGATAGCAGCGGACACTAAGGGAGAAGTTGTACGAACTTGTGTCTAAAGTATAGGAGCGTATACCTCCTTCCAGGGGGACTGAGGGGGAAAGCGGAAGTAGCTGGAGTTGGCCAGTGTAAGCGAACCCCCCCCCCGCCAAGCGAGCGGCCAGAGCTAATAGGCAAGTTTAAAGTATAGTAGCGGCGCGGATCGTACCAACTGTTTCGCTCAAGCAATGCTCTTGTACATATATTGCACGACATGAAGGGATAATCGAGCAAGCTGCCGAGGATATGTTGGCGTTGCTGGCGTCGTACTGCTAATGCCGTTGGTGTATTTTATGGAAGAAAAGTATAAGCGTAAGTACGAGAGGGAGGCCACTGCCATTGAAGTTGAGTAGCGAAGCGGCGGGACAAAAGAACAGAGGCAACTAGTTGGCTGATATTGAAGGTGAGATTTTGGTGGCGCTGCGGAAAGCGAAATCCGCAATGCGGGGGGACGCGGGAAGAGGCCACTACTGCAATCGATTGTGACATTGGCGCTGAGGACATAAAAAAAAGAAGAAGTGATTTCATGCGGAATGACCAGCGCCTGGACACTAACGCAGGTTAACCGAAGTGGAACACACGACGGCGGGAAGTGTAATCTGTGCCTGAACAACTGAGGAATTAATCGGGGGGTAAATAGGAAAGGACAGCGTATTTTGTGTTCCTATCTCAGTTTACAGACAATCTCTTGGTTGCAAGCGCTACCTCTCACGCCAGCATATGATATTGTGGTTTTAATTTTTAAGATTTTGATTATAAAATGAGGCTTTCTAGAGTCTAGACGAGGTGCTAAATGATATATATATATATATATATATATGTGATTTTTCTTTTGGAGATGTTCTACAATCATTTGGAGCACGCCTCTGTCATTTTTGTATCTCGCAGGAAAGCGTACCGATAACGTTATCAACTGGCTGAAAACACTTAACCAGTTCTACAAACCTAAAATTAAAAACACACCTTTACACAACTTTGCTTTGATATAATCCGTAAGTTGCTTACCTTAATTATTGCTATTTACTTAAACTCATATGGAGAACTCACTCATGGAGAAGTTATTAGAAACGACGTTTTTAAACTGCACTATAAACCACTGATCGCACAGGAAATTTCTGTTCTTTACTCAACAACTAGTGCAACAGAAGCTACAGTAAACGCACGTCTCTAACAGTTTCTTTTCGGAAAACGATGTTTCGACGACGATGTTCTAATGTTCTTGAGACTGGACCGGCCTGCGAGAAGCCGCCACATATGGTTTATTGTCCGCTTAAGACAGTTAGCTTCTACAGGCAGATGTTGGGTGTATGTCTTGCCCTCCATTGAGCTGGTACATAAAAATGGATAGCTTTGAGCTACAGTGGTAACGAAAATATTAGCATTTCGGAGACGACCGAGCGTCGCGTCGTATTGCTGACCCAGAATGGACTGGTCAGGTTGAGCTGACTTGGGCGAATTAAGTCATGTTAACCGCTAGCCGCACAGGACAACGCAAGATAACTCTAAGAAAAAATGAGAGAAAGACGAAAGTTGATGTTGTTACGAGACGTAGCTTGTGACAGCTTGTCGCTTGCTGAACAGAATTTGATGAAGATCTTCCCTACGAATCAGAAGTAAGAGCTTCGGAAGAATCTGAAGTATCCAAAGCTTCAAGAGATTTCTAATGCCTAATTCGAGCCAGGTAACAACGGAAGAGAGTGAGATAGAAACATTTCAGCATAACAAACACAAGAAAATTCAAAAGGAATATATCGATGGAGCAACGTTTGCAGATATCGTGACAGAGATAGGCAGAAAGACAATAGGAGAACATCTAGGAGAACAGCTTACCATGCCGATATATAGCGTTGAACTGCTTTGGTGTGCCGTTTACCTATCAGAGGAGGCCAGCGACGAAAACGATCCGGAAGGTAGTGAAAGTCGAACGTAACGAAACCATTGTAAAAAACAAAGATAGACTCACTCGACAAAGAGCTCTATGACTCATACCAAAGGTAAGTGACAAGAATTAAGTATTTGGACAAGTAAAAGACAATTGGCTTCTACAAGTGCTTGACTAGAAGTGGTCTCTAGAGGAAACGAAAGCTTGCGGTATCCGATTGGATAAAAATGGCTACAACGAATCTAGTATGAGCAAAACGAGATTACGAGAAAGCAATAGAATTCCGAATATGCCAGAAAACTTTGTAATGGTAAGGCAGAGCGTAAATGTTCCCACCACGTCTGCCGTCGCTGTTGCTACTGCTGCTGCTTGGAGATACTTTGTGTGACAGAAGTCAAAACCTAAACAATGCAATGCCAGCGGGCCATAAAGCACTGGGGAAACGCTTTCTAAATTAGGTCAATAGAGGCGGGGCGCAAGAAGGGACAACGGGCAAGAATCGTCGACGACGAGACATTTGACGCGTAACGGAAAAACCAAGCCATGAGGATCGGCAGAGAATGTCGTACGAAAAGTACAAACCCAACACAACACACGGAAGTCTGATTAATTAATAGTGCGCCGTTGTGTAGGATAGCCGAAAGCGTAACATGGCAAAAATCAGTCCTCACGAAGATGTTG
Organism: Varroa destructor; assembly: GCF_002443255.2. Classification (NCBI taxonomy): domain Eukaryota; kingdom Metazoa; phylum Arthropoda; class Arachnida; order Mesostigmata; family Varroidae; genus Varroa; species Varroa destructor. The sequence continues at coordinate 48,617,612 of NW_019211455.1, read as the reverse complement.
TGGGCTGTAGTAACTGTCTCTGTAGGCCGTTTTGATAACACTGAGAGCTACGATAAAGGGTGATTGCATTTACAATACAGGCTTCATTTAGAAACTGCGTGTCTACCCTCTAATGGCTCAAATGATGTTGCTTTCAATTTTAGAGTTATTCAGATCCTAATTATTGATCTAAAAAATTGGCAGTAATTAATAATTTTCCTGATTACTACGTCCAGCATATCTACGCTTATAAGGAGTACTTAGTTTTACTAACTAGGATGAAGCGATTAGCTAAAATAGAAATTTACTAGAAAAGAAGAACTGAAAAATTGATTCGTTTATTTTTTTCAATCACTTGCACATTTATATATCTTTATTCTTAGGACTTATTTGGATTGTCTACTGATTCCGCGTTCCTTATAAAAGTTCTAAGTAATAGGTAATTTTTGGTTCATTTTTACTGAAATTCCACCCATCGGCTGTGGTGACATCATGCGCGCTCAATTGATACTCGTGGCCCGTTGCTGAATCGTATTAAAATTCGAAATAGCGATTGCATAGTATGCAGCAGTAGATAAAAAGCAATTTGTGACATTTTGTTTAGTGGATCGCAGAGAACTGTCCATAATAACGTACCTATATCATGATCATACGTAAACATTATTGTTTCTCAACACTCTTACAATTACGATGGTTGAGCATTGTTCTCAAACACCGATTTCAAGGTGCTCATTTAAAAATAATCAATCTTACACCTCAGACGATTTTTAGTTCTTTTCTGCAGCATTGTAAAGAACAACTTGCAGACTCTGGAAAGCCGTTACGTAGATTTCAATAGTACCCTTCACTATTCAAGCCTAAAATAGTGCTAAATTAAAACTTTATTTTCGTATCATCTATGCTAGACGATACGGTTGCCTTCGTCATTGACCTTATCGAGTCCGATGTCGCAGCACAGTTGCTGGTGACGTAGAGGTGGCAATCACTAAAGACCAGGTACACGATCATATGGCCCATAACCGGACGGAACTATTGCTTTTTTATTCCCGATATGTAACAAAGCTCATATGTGACTTGCCTGAAGCTTACAGGCACTCACGTCGCCGTAGAACCATTATTGGTATCGGTGTTTTTTAGGTACAACATCAGTGTGAAATTGACTAGCGAAATTCTGAGATAGACAGAAGCATGACTTCCTCACAAACCACTGACGTAGCAAGTAACGCGATATGCACAGAAAAATTAAGTGTTTCCTTAAATCCAATTTTATGAACCACCTATGGATTTGTAGTCTGTTTATTTTTATTTCAAGAAAATTGTGCCTGCAAACCATCATCGCATCATTCCCATAACTAAAAGGTCAATGCTTAAAAGGAAATCAGGAAAGCAATGCTATCGCTCGGACGCCTCACGCAGTAACTGCGAAGTAGGGAGCTGCTAGCGCGAAAAACTATACGTCGGCCAAGCGTTGGTTCTCAGTCGAACGTTCATATTATAAAAGACTTCAGAGTACTCACGACTAAGTTTGAAGTTCTAGCTTCATTTGGAGGAAGTGTTCCGGTTTCAACACTAAATTATACGTTGAGTTAAGGTGACTATAATCTGCTAACACATATACATATGTGAACAATCCATAGTCATTCTTGTTCACCGAAGTAATTGGTAATGTGATTGTACGTGTCTCAGCCTAGGCAGGACTGGCAAAGAAACAATGGAGCCAGAACCAGTGGCCAACTAATAAGGTGTACTAACGACCGCTGAAGCCTCTCATTAGTTGATGCTCTAGCCTTCAGAGCAGGTTCCATTGCCCCTACGATATTATTATCTAAACGCCCAGAATCCCTAGGTCGGTATAAATCCGATAGCAGACCCCAATGGCCTATAAACTTAACAAAGTTCGCCTGTATACACCCTTACTAGACAGGATTTTAACAATGCTTACATTGGTTAAGTCGGATCTTTTCAGATGTCGCTGCTTTGTGTCTCAGAATAAGAGTGAAAATATCGGACTCGCCTCACGTTGCAGTCGATGCAATCAACGTAGGCTAAAGACTCGGACATAGGTCAAGTCGCCTATTTAAGCGGTAATACCCCTTGAACATGGATGGCCCATTAGCACGTTTTTGGCCAGATACTATCTGGCAGAAAGCATCCTCAACGTGCCAGTAGATTGGCCTCTTGGTACTGAAACAGCTTCGCTAAATTAATTAGCTTACTATTTGCCAACACACATAAAACTCATCACTGAATGAATGTCAAAGAGTTCCCATGAGATTTTCCTCACAGAGGGGGTCCGGAACTCGCGTTATATTAACAGCTACAGCCAACGGCTGGCGACGGTCCACACTCGGCAAATTCGGTCGTAATGTAAATAATGGATGAGAACACAATTATATTGCAAACTAAAATCCAGCCAAATCTGATTTAAAGGTTCTAAGTGGTGACGTATGCGAGAAATTTCGAGACAAGTTTTCATAAGAGATGTTATAAACGGCGTAAACGCTTTCGATAGATGCTCGAACATGCCGTACAATAAGGCTATGGAAGGAAGCATTAATACAAAAATCCTTAAACAACACTGGCGTGCGTTCAATAATGTAATATACGATGATACCTTGATTTTTCGAATTAAAAAAGTATATATATATATCATAATGAAAGCAGACATACTCTCATTACACGCATTCAGATTCTCGCTTATACAAAGCAAAAATAATTAATTATTATTTCTTACTTACTTACGTACTTAAAATAAATAAATCATTTTTCAATTTTAAATTTACATTTTCTTTTTAGCTTACATTTAACTGAAACTGATTTGTGATTATTATTAATTACTGATCTCATTTTTCCCAAAATTTAGTTACCGTGAATAGTTCAATTTTTATTATTATCAGTAATAATAATAAGAACCATTAAAAAAATAACATCAACCAAAAGAAGAAAAATATTTAGCCTGGCTCTCCTTTAAAATTTGCTTAGTGGGATATTTTAGTGGATTTTAAAAAATATGCAGGCCATAAAATTAATTCATTAATATCGATGTGCACATATTATATTAAAGGAACAGGGGACTGACAAATGTATGTGCCTCAGCAAATAAATCTCTTGATTTCAATTTAACTTCCACATACTGATAAATGTAATTTGTATGGATTCACTTTAAACCCACTCTTCTATTTCTGACATTCGATATATATTCTTACATATTGTCTGTATTCATTATTAACTTCTTCCCGTAGAATGAGGGTCTTCGTAACTGTAAATTTGCATCATTAATGTATCAGAGCTATAACCTTTTTGCAGTTTTTCATTGTTATAATTATAATTATATCTGTAATAAACAAAAAACCGGCAAGCAAAAGAGTAAAGAAACACCCAAGCTGTATAGTCACCCGACCCAGTCACCCATATATATATATAGTGTTTGTTTTAATATAATTCAAGACAGATTCCTGTTGCTGGCGGATATGGATGTAAAGAAAAAGAAAATGTATCTAGCATATATTTCCTTTACATATAGACAGGACCTAACAATAGACATCTTCATTTAGCAATTATTAGTTAGAATCCTAAATAAAAACAAAAATGCTTTATATTAATACCTCCTACTTCCTTTATATTAATACAGCTTGGTCCCCATACTTGATTTCCAATTCAACTACTACATTATAGATACATACGTGTGCACTGAACGAAGATGCAAGGTCACAGAATACACATTTTTGCTACATATATCGATATTATGTGAGTACACTCCGTCATTTACATGCGACCCAACTGCTGGTCTACAGTACCCGAATTATTAGCGCTGTTGTTCTGTTTTTTTATGATTTCTAGAGTCTCATTTACGCGACTTTTGGCAAAATATTTACTGATGGCAGAGCTCGTCTTGTAGCACTTTGTGTATAGTTAACTGTTAATTTGGCCATGGGTGATAGGCTGCGTCGTTTGAAAGTGGCGCCACATCGCGCATGCGCACCGCCCGCGCGCTCTGAGTTCTCCCTGGTCGGCGGTCTAACGACGACAAAGACGAAATCACAATATTTCTTCCGCGCGTGTTCGATTCATGCTGGACTTGCGTGTTTTTGCATTGATCCACTGAATCAGTCGGTTTCTTTAGCAACTAGTTGTTCCGAGTGAACGTTCGATATGCTTTATTGGTGTGAATTGTGTTGATTTAACTCGGGACCACACACACTTAGTACCGTGCTTTCTGCCGTTGTTGTCTATGTAGTTAGATTGTCTTTTCGTGAGGCAGTGACTGCAGCATTGTCCTGCAGTTTTTGTTTTGGTGCTGGAAACTGTATATAGGACTGAACCATGTTGCAGCTGATGTGGAAAAGATCTCCGAGATGGTTTGTACGGCGCGCCTCGACAAAAGTTCAGGAAAAACCAAAACTGTCACCGAAAAAGTTCAATATATATCATCCTGAGACGAGAATGGACGATATACTCGCCCGGGAATCGCCCTTAATGGAAAGATCTAAGGGTAAAGTAACACGGCCACCGTTTCTAAGAAACCTTTTTGCGAAGGCTATCGATGAACGCTTCCTCACCTATCCCGAGGTGCTTGAACCCTCTGAGATCCATAGGATAGCCGATCTCTACGACAGGATTAAAGAATATGTGGACAGCTTAGAGTCTCATGCGCTAAAATACGAAACACCAAAGAAGGTGATCTACAAACTGAAAGAATTTGGCGTGTTTGGTGCCACTGTATCGAATGACTACGGAGGACTAGGATTGTCTTTAACCGAGTACTCGAAAATCATCGAAGCATTTGCTAGACAACCATCATTAGCAGCTAAAATGATTTCCCACAGCTCGGCAGGTATTCAACCGATCCTCGAGTTTGGCACTGACCAGCAAAAGGCCAGTTACCTACCAAAGTTGGCAAGTGGTGAATGGATTGCTGCATTAGCTATGCACGAATCCCAGTCTGGCACGGATCTCGCAGCCATTAAAACAGTGCTGAAAATAACCCCGGACGAGAGTCACTATACTTTAAACGGTACAAAAACCTACGTGACCAACGGTGAAGATGCAAACATATTTACTGTTCTTTGCAACATTGATCTGATTGGCACTGAAGACAAGCGGCTTGCCGAGACGCCAACTACCGCTGTGCTTGTTGCACGGGATCTGCCTGGTGTTAAAGTCGAAAAATCTCCCCGATTGCTTGGTCTCAATGGCGCCGGAATTGCGACCGTGACGTTCGATAATGTAAAACTATCGACCGACTGTATACTGGGCAAAAAAGGCGAAGGCTTCCAAGTAGCGTTGGCCGTACAGAATTACGTACGGTGTCTGATGACAGCCGCTACCATGAGCACTGCTCGCGAGGCACTAAACCTCGCTATAAAGTACGCCATTAGGACTCATCGGTATAAAAAGCCATTGCACGAATTTGAAATGATTGGCAAACGAGTAGCTACCATGACAGGTGATGTGTACGCGATGGAGAGTGCCGTCTACATGACTTCAGCGATCGCTGACGTAGTGCAGGATCCCGACTACTCTTTGGAAGCGGCTGCAGTTCGTCTCCTCGGTACGAAAGGGTCCCGTCGAGTGTTAGAAAGCAGTATTGACTTGCATGGTGTCAATGGGTTACTTGAAGATGGTGATTTGGTCCGCTGGCTCAACGACATACGAACGTTTGATGCGTTCGAATCAACTCAAAATCTGTGTCGCCTTCTTATTTCTATGAGTGGTGTTCAGTATACTGGACGTCTTTTTGCAACGGTGATTCACATTCTCCGTGATCCGTTGATGTCTCCTATGAAGTTCACAAAGTTTCGACTCGCTCGTTGGCGAGATGTAAAGGACACCCCCAAACTAGCTTGTGAAGTCGAGCAGTTTATTCATCCGTCACTAAAGAAGGAATGCCAGCAGCTCGAATACTGCATGGCTAGATTAGGATTTGCTGCTGAAGTCGCCCTCGAACAGTGGGGCGCCGAGTTGTTTGAAAATCAAACTATTTTGGATCGACTATCAGACATCGCCATTGATGTCTACACGTTCGCGACAGTTCTTGCACGAGCTTCAAGGTCGTATTGCATCGGCTTGCCGAACTCGGATTACGATATTAAGTTATCTCAAATTTATAGTAAAGAAGCTGTTGATCGTGTGAGATTTAACGTAAATGAGATTCAATATTGTTCAACACTATTGAGCCAGAGAACCCTTCGCGAAATGAATGCGAAGATTTTCAACGACAAAAAGTATATAGCTGCACATCCATTAACAAGAAACTGGGATTAGTGAAGTAAATAGATTAAGAAAAATTTGCATGTACAGTATCCAATGTAATTGATCAAAAGTGAGTGCTAGTACTGCAGTTACTGTTCAAGTCGAATGTCTGTCGAATAGTGAAGTTTCTATGTTAGATAGTACAAACCGACTGACAACGAAGTGAAGTTATATATATGGAAGACGTTTAGGCTGCAACTTGTATCACACATTGCTTGTATAATACAAGATAATTTTAATAAAACTGATAACCAACAGAAATAGATATGTTTTACGTAAAAATTTACCTGAGACTAATATCTGTTTTAATTAGATGAAAGATGATTTTATACCGAGAAGTGGGAAAACATTTAGGCTGGTTATAACTATGAGGTTAGATTCCTCATAGTTATACTGTATACATATCATGATGGATCTGTAATTCAATCTAATTATATATCAATATGTAAATGCTGAACTATTTAGCTGAGCTGACAATATTTTAACACTATGATTGTCCTTACAGTTGCTGACTATCTTATGAAAAAAGCAATTATCATTCTTGATAGTTATTCCTGATGCGGTTATAGAAGGTTCCTGATGCATGAATGCGTAGAAAAAAAAAAGCGAGAATATATTGAGCTAAAAATCTACAACATATTACTTCCACGAGTAACTATATCGCAGACTTGGTTCGATTTTAGTAAGAGGTTCCTAATAATACAGTAAGTGCTAATAAACTTAAGAGCAAGATAAGAATTTTGTTACTCTCTATCCACTCTGTGCACAGTTATTTCCTGCCATTTGAACTAATTTGATTGTGCATCCCATAAGATTTGTTTTTATATTAAAAAATTGTTAATGACAAGAAAATATATTAAGAATAGGGGATAGATTAGTTAATTAATTTATTAAAACAGTTTTATAATATACAATTGTTGTATTTTCCTTCCATAAATGTAGTAGCATTTAACTTCTTAGCATGTTTATAAACTATTGTAAAATTCAGCTGAGCGTCTCCTAAGCCCCGTTGAGATTGAGATAATTTAACCACATTCTTTTCGCGCAATTTCATGAATAGAAAACGAGAATTGAGTCTTATTCAATTATATAATACTATTATTAGACATTTGATTTTATCGTATATTCACATAGCCATGCCATATAGCTGTTACTCTATGCCATGACAGATTTTTTGCCTTCACAAGGGTTCAATTTAGAGAGAGGAGACGAACTTATTGAGCGGGCAAATATGTTTAGAACTTACGTAATCCTATTTATCGCTAGTAAGATATTCGACACGAACGGACGGTTTTCACAAGTCATTTATACGTGAAATTTAGTAAGCCATATTAAGAAATAATAGTGCGCCGAATGTGAAGTTCGATAGCTACGACATGCTTAACTGTGAAGTTACCTGAAGGGCTGTTTTTAACTTTTTTTTTCTCGGTATTTGGTTACATATGTCAAATTCAGTTTTTTTGGTTACATATTCAAATTGAATGTAGAGATTCAAAGATGCGATGTTCGGACCGAACAAAATGCTTTAATAAAAAGAAAAAATTCCATTTACATGCCAGTAAAGTCAGAGGGACGCGTGGGAGTTAGATGGCTATGAGGCCACGAGCGCGTAGACAAGAGAGCGTAATTTGCTTTCCCGGCGGTCGGGCAAAAACGAATAGCCTAAAATTAATCACGGTTGTACCGTGCATTTCTTCGGTAAGATACTTTTGTTACTTGCCTGGGCATCACACGCACACACATACCCATTTTTTTGTTATTCGTTCAATGAAATTGCCTAACGTCATTTCGGTGCTTATGCAGTGCCCTGATCCAATATGGCCTACGGTCTTCCATCTTTCCATTTTCGTTTGAATTTGTCGGTTTACTAATGGTATGATAAGTATAATAACGAACTTACATTTGTTTCAAGTTCCCGATGCTACCGTCTTCTCCATCACGCAGGCATGGTGTGCATGATGTTGTTGAAGTTAGATTATTAATTAAGGCACATTATTTTATAATATTGCCTATCACATCTCACGGGAACCTGTTACAGTTATTATGTGGATTTGGTTTTAGGACCTTCTTAGTTTTAGGTAACCGAGCCTTTACGTTTGACCTGTGCGAGTATTGTGGCACTTGTTATTCTTTGTAGAATTCAAAGCGCTTATTTAAAATTTATGTTCCTGCTACACCATAGCCAGTGCTGTCTATAACGGCTCAATAGGTATTGAAAGTTTTTAAAACTTGGAAGAAGATACACTAAATTAAATATTTTTTCTTAGCCAAATAGTGCTTAGCAATTTTACTCGACGACGTACCCAATTTTCTTATTTTTGCGTTTAAAATCTTGCGTCTCGTTCTGTAAAAACTAGTAAATCAACAAAGACAAACGGTCCCATGGCATGCTATGTCTCTTCGCCGAAGGTAGCACGTGAGTGAAGATCGTTTCTTCATTAAACAATTATGTATTCCCTTTAGCCAAAAATTTTTGCATGTAATGTTGAAGAACTCGTGCAGCCGGGTTTCTATCATTATTATCACACGCACGGTAACTAGTTTTATTTGCCAATAAGTGAAAATAGTGGTAGTCCACTGGCGCGAGATCTGGAGAATATGGCAGGTGCAGAAAAAGCTGCCAGTCAGGCTCCTGCAGAACGGCTTTCACGATCTTTCCTGTACACGACTTGGCATTGTCGTAGATATAATGGCTTTTTCTCGTTAATAGGATGTTTTCTGCTGGATAGCCTCGTTCAATTGGTGCAACCGGGCTGCGCGCAGGTTGTGTGAATCCGACGTCCTCATTGACCTCAAATGGCGAACTAGGTTGCGGTACATTTTCCAGGTCTGGGATTCAACCTTTAAATTTAGTAAACCCCTTCGAGCAGATTTCTCAGTAGTAGAGTCTTCACTGCATACGATATACAATATTCGGCATATAATATTCCAGACAGCTTTGGCAGCCTCTGACCTCGGTAAAATAACTTAAGGGAAATAAGTAGTCTCCGTGATAGCTTTGGGAATAACGTATTTACCTGTTTATCTTAGACGCACGTTATGATCTAAGTCTGAACCCGAGCATCGATAGACAGAGTTCGTTTCGTATTGGCCAACTGTCTGCAATGGCGATACCGGACGTAAAACTCAAAACAGAAGTAGAATAAGTAAGTGCCGAAGACTCACTTTTTCTACCTAGAACCTGTATTCTTAAAGCCTGAACTGTAGCTCAAAACTCCATTCGTTGCATAGTGAAATTGCAGCGTATTTGTAAAGCACTTTCGAATGGCATACAGAAATACACATGGAGAAAAGTAATGAACAAAAAACCTAAAAAAAACTACCTTTATTAAAGTACCGATTCAAAATAAAACTGACTAAGTTAAAATCGCAGAGAATTTTTATAAAATGATATTTACTATATTCATTTTACGATAAAGTGTATAATTGAGTTTATTCGCTGGAAACGTAATACAGTACTAGACCATCCACTTGGCTGACAAATGATTCATTTAACGATGGACCATCTGAGTGACTTACTTATGTCGTCATACTGTCGACACATAAGGGCAATTAACTTAGCCCCTTTCATACAACATGATTTACTTGCGAAAATCGCATTTGCGTAATGCCATTCACTTGGTGTGTATACCGGAGAAAACTTTGCAACTACTGAAGGTACTACTAGGATTTACTACCTAGATAATAGATAATCCGATTTTCTAAAAAGACGACTCAAACACTTTTTAAGGTATAAGTATTAGCCTACCGTAGATATGGATATACAAAAAACACCTTCTGGCTAGTATCTTGCAGGAATCACAGACCGCAATCATCAAAGTCGTTGAGGTGTTGTCGCGACAAGATGCCTATATTTGGGCAACTATTGCGTGTTGATTGCTATCACCTATTGAAGTTAAAAAAATACGGCTCATGTGACTGCGGGGCAAACCGACTTCTCGTTGGCTGTGTTCGTCCTCAAACGGTTAACTGAGAACCTAGTAAGGTAATGGAAGAAAAGAAACCACTTATGATGGAGGACACAGTAACAGCAGATGCAAAACGGCTGGATAAGTATGACCACAGCCAACTCTCCAAACCTGCTCTGCTCTTATGTTACGAGGAGGTCATTTATTCTGCTCCTGTCCCGTGTTGTCTTCCGATGAGTGACCTAACGGGACCAAAGACTCTTGTCCCTTTTCGTCTAGTTACATAGGGTTATTTTAATTTAGATGCAAATCCAAACGAAGCAAAGAGTTGGCCATAGGACATGAACGCAGCAGTTAGTTGAAGGCGTAAAGGCGGCCAATGCACAAAGTGCGCTTGCTTGTGCATGAGAGTGTACGTGCCTGCGTGGAGTGGTTAGCGCCGGTTTGAGCGTCGGGGTTAAAGTGACTGCTAGACGTACGCAACGTTGCTTGCAGGTCAGTTTGATTCTATCAACTTTATTATCTATTTAACTAGCAGCAATGGGATGGGATGCTAAAGAGAACAAAACAGAGTGGGCAATTTCTAAAAAGCGACACGACATCAAACAGTAACGGAGAATCGAAGGCCTGTCACCGCTTGAGACAGCTGCACAATATAGGCTGTAGTCTATTGACATTTGTGCTAAGAAAAACGTGTGCAACATGTGACTGATACAGTCGAGAGAAGGTGATTAATTAGAAATGACTTGGACGATGTTAGAGTTCATAAAATTGCAAGGCGTTTGGTTTTTTGCGTCAGGTTTGTCTGACAAATAATCATGCAGAACTGTACTTGGGTTAATTTTCTGATCAACGTTATACTTATCGTCAAAGTTCCTTATTGCCTTATTCTTTCCCTTATACGATTTACTTAGCTGTGTAGCGCAAATGAACAGTGAATACAAATACAAAATATGTACAAAGAAAGTGTGTCGCCTATCTTTAAATCATGCAATCACATATCATTTATTGAGATAAAAGTTATAATAAATGCTATGCATCTACCAAGCGAAAAACAAGTCACACAATCGGAAGTACTAAATTTAAATATTTCCCGTTGTAGTCATGGTTCACTGCTCATTTCCCCAGGCACAAAGTGCGCGGAGTTGTGTAAAAGATTTAATTTTCAAACCGTTTGGCCCAATACAATCAAAAGACCGGAGTATAATTCCATAACCTCGTAAACCCCGTAATCTGGCATCGTCCACTGCAGCTGCTGCCGCTATGGCCCTGCCGACGATTCCAACGGTCTCAGGAGGAAAACCTTCTTAATCTCCAACTAACCGGAGTCTGGCCGAGCCGGCTGCCACTGACTCCCTGTTGCGTTTGTTGTGGTAAGGCAGTAGCGCTAGGGACTTGGATATCTCCAGCTCATCTTATCCGAATACAAAGGACTTCGCCCGACAAACGGCGGTCTCACCCAAAGAAGCTTCCTGCTGGCCTACCAGCCCGTCTTTCCTTCACGAGATACAATTCTAATCCCTACGTGATCTTGAGCTTCGCAGCTCGACAAGGAGTCCACATCCTTCGCGACTAGGCCTACTAGTCTTAGCCGCCCTACTACCGTAATCAGATTGGCGTGCACTCGAGACCCACATCTGGGTTGTTACTGACTACTGACTGGCTTTGTCGGTGGGTCTCAGTAAGCACCAGCAGTGCGAATCCTATCCTACCTAGTAGGGCAGGTATGACTACAGATTACCCCCAGTTCTGGTTGCCTCTCCATTTTCCCTGACAGCGGAGGTTCTTGGTCCTCGGCGTGCGTCAGCGGCGGCACCCTTGGACGGAGCCCTGTCAGGTTTTGCGGGTGGTTAGGGGTTGCGATTGCGGCCCCTGGGTCAGTAGTGGGTGAATGCGATTTTTTTGTGTATGAGCAGCGCCAGTGTGCCTGTTTTCTTCAGAGAATGCTGTGACGGGCTAGAGGCTTCGCGACGGTCACAATGCAGGTAGGTCGCCCAGCGGAAACTCGTTGGTTATTCGAGGAAAACATGCTAGCCTAAAAAAGGTTTTGCTTTAGCAAAACGAGGCTTGACTATACGTACAGATTTGACCTACTAGAATGTTGAGTTTGACCGTTGAAATAGGACCGCTCGTGGAAAAATACAGAATAAGGATTAGCGTTTATGGTCCCATGGCATCTGTGGGACTGTGAAAAATGGTGCTCCTATAGAAGAATACGATATTCCTCTCTGGAAGGAAATTATGCCTCTCAAATAATAAAATACAACAATATTCTCAAGTTAATATCTAGTTACAAGAATGCCACGGTAGTCACGAGTCTACTCTTATTCTGAAATATAAGGTAAATCCGTGAAAAGATGGTCTCGTTCGTTCCTATTGTTCGTTTATTACGATTATTCTGCATTAAATTTGTTTCCCCATCTCATGTGGGCCCTCATAATGTGCCAGATACGTTTTTACCTGCTTGCTTTATTTGATAGAGTCCAACATACTATAATTTGTTGTTAAAGCCTTACAGTTATGCATATAAGCGAGTTGTGTACTGCAACAATGCAAAATCAATGCAACTCAATACGAAAGCAACCACCAGAGCTGAAAAAGAGGTATACCGATGTGAACAAATGAAGGTTCAGTTGATTGTAAATAAGGAACCGCATCTGAGCCAGTGCTGCTTGTATATAGTAGTCCGACGGCAGGTGTTAAGATTGGCTGCAATATGATGACGAGAACAAACTATGTCTAAACCAGCATCAAAGGAAGCTCGCTGTTGGTATACGATATGTTGCGTGAAAGTTATACTCCAGATAATTCCATTAACACTTTGAATCTAGGTACGCTGTGAGGCGTAGAACTGGAAACCATGGAACAAGCAGAACATAGCATCGTTCGCTTGGGTGAATCAACACTTACGGCGGCAGAAATTATTCGAAGATATAGATCACATTACCGCTATTCAGTAGACAAAATGCGTAGTGTAAATTTGTGCGTAAGACACCTAGTACATCCGCCATTCATTTGTGAATTTGGACTGCATTTGGAAATACCATTATTGAGAAGAAAGCTGCTATAACAGACTGCTAATAGCTCAGCATACCCATTATTATCGTTAGATCATACGAAGAAAAAAGCAAGCATAATGCCTAAATAGCTTGAAGATCTTTAGAAAAAAAATGTCACCTAGGAGCCATTTTGTTACAAACACGCTTGCAACAATACCTAAATATTCCGTCCAATTAATCAGTCACATGGCACTTGCTTGCATGATTTCTATAATAACATATAGCACATATGTTAATAGAAATGTTACTAGAGAAAATAAGAAAAAATAACGAAGTGAATATAACATACTGGAAATATAACTTAGTCCTTTTAATCAGCCTTATGCCAGCACTCACCTCTTTGTAAGGTCATGTCAAACACGTTGATGCCTCCCTCAAGCGTACAGTTCCAACGTTCATGCCGAAACTGCTCCTGGCATTCGATAATGCCTCGACGCGCGCCTTCTGATATGGCCAGCAGCGCGTGAGGATTTCGATGACAGAGATCGAGTTGTGACTGGACTAATCCAGGTACAGCGCTGCAGAGCTCTGAAAGCCGGATGGCCAACGGGTCAACTTGTGGAGACAGTGGCGAACCGTCAGATGATACCGGTTGATCTCCTGCGAGTCGATCCAACGACCGTATGGACTGATAATCAACCAATCCCAAATACCTGAAGTTTAAAGTTAAAATATCAGTAAAAAAAAATAGCACTAGTAACAGTTGTTTTACTTAGGTAAGTAGTGTAATAAAGTAGGTAAACAATTAAACGATGTTGTGCACGTGGCTGAATATGAAACATCAATAGCAATGTATATGGCTAGAGTTTTATGAATACGCATACTGGATAAATAAACGTTTGAAAAAGCTGCAGTAACATTTCGTCGTGCGGAGTTCTTCCTGGGTTCTCGTATCCGATACAATTCCGCTGACTTGTATCAAGAAACTCAATTGAACTCACTTCATCTGTGCTCGTTTGTCAATTCCAAGCGTCAACTCCAAGGATTTTATTGCTACTGTGGCGGGCTACCCTGACGTCTTCTGTTTACTACCGGGCATCTGGTTTTAGCTTAGTTCTACCATTTTCTCATACTCGCTTTACTTTGTCTCTAAATACCGCATTCCGCTCTGCGAGTGATCCTATCAGACACCGTTCAGCCAGTGGGAATAGAACCGGATTTCAATGAATACTTATTCCAGGTATCTACCATTCGCGCAGCTCTTTATTCACCGCATCCTTGCGAAGCAGTGGCATATACAGACAGCAATTGAGTGGACTTAGTCTACTCCTTCTTATAAAGGGAAGGGTGTGTTTGTGCTTAATCTGTGCCTATGTGCGTTGCAGATCGATTTTTTAGAAGTGGTGCGCTCTTCCACTATCTGGCAAACTTTTTTCTCCTTCGTTTCCTCCCGGTGACTGTCATCGAAGCCGCATTTTTGTTGGAATTGCTTTTGGTGGCCTGCCTCAGATCTGATCTCTGTTCAGTGGTTATGCCCATCGAAGAAGACAGCAACTGCGGTTCAGTTTTAACCACTCTGGTCGCACGCTGAAGCAGCCGCGGACTCGGAAGCTGTTTCTCATCTTAACAACTTCTATTGCTTTTGCTGCTTTTACAGCTTAATCCAACGCACTCCAGTGCAGTTAAAACTATTCTAAGACAGGAGTGGGTGTCCCTGTTTCACAGAGGGCCAGCGAGAGCCAAGTCTTATCTATTTATTTCTGACTCCCCCTTTTCTTTGGTTTCGATATAATAGTGTTTCTGCGTACCTCGCAGTGTCTCCGTCGATCCTCCTTTTTTTTTGTCAGCCCCTCACCGTCCCCGGTCCTTGACCGCCTCGACATCCGTTTGGTCGGCTTAGACCGCGAACAATAGCGATCCACTATCAAAGAATAGAAGTTCGCTAGGGATTGGGAAGTCGGATGTGACTGTGCGCGGATGTGTCTATCTGCATGTGCACAACTGTGCTAACGTTTCGATGTGGTGGCAATGATACAGAGACGCGAGTTCCATATTCCCGCCAAACACTAGCCTGTCAAAGTTCGTTGGGTAAGTCTGGCGTTGAAAACTATAAGTCAGAGTTGCTGGCAGCAATTGCTGTTCAAGGCTGAAATCGCTAGCCAGCAGCAGAAGGCTTTTGGTAAATTTTTGATTTCGACCACAAAAAGGACGAGTAGCAATAACAGCAGCGGCCTTTCTCTTGTTCGTTCAGACGTTGCAATGAAATCTGACAATGAAGTCTGGGTGGGAGTCTTTTCAGTTAGCGACTTGTATTCTGTCATTGTCGATATAGGCATAGATTTGCAACACTTTTGAATAAAAACGTGATGTTTTTTAAGGCAGAGCCTTTTGTTAGATTGCTGTCCTTATCCGAGACAGCAGAAACGTAAACGAGTTAGTTGATTTAACTCATTTAAATGTGGTTAGTTGCGTATGGCTGAACCTAGCCTAGATTTTGGCTTAGGGAAGCTAATCAGAGTCTTAGGCCGAGCTTAAACGAGACTTTTTTTTTGCATAAGAATGCTAATGTGTTTGGGTTAAATTTATTATGGGACAACAGACGTAAAGACGACAGAACGGCCTTTTAGGCTCGCGGACATTTTGCGGACTTAACTAAACTTCCGCTAGTAATTCTTGCGGCATGATGGTTGGTCTACACATATATGTACACTAACCCACGTTTAAAGCGTCCCTCTGTGATGAACATTTCGCAAGGTTATATCCCTTACGTCGGCTAATACCCTTAGGAATGCTTTTCTAGGTTTGATTTGTTTGCGCCTTTAGTGGACAATATTGTCTATTGCATGCGTGACGCCAAGTAAAGATAGCTTAAAGATTTATTTCTATAAATTAGTTAGACGTCTATAATTTTGATTATTACCAAAATTATTGTGGTTGTGAGAAGCTGAGTTACTCATCACCGTTGGGCCAACCTTAGACGCATTATTATGTACGCAACAGATCGTAGTACCACCTGTAAAGCGGTGCTATCTCTATCTGAAGCCTCTACGTTAAAATTGAAATAGGGATGGTAATTGAACTTTTACTATTAACTATTATTGTAATGGCATTGGCGCACGTCAGCGTTTCCAGGCTGTACAATACATCCGATATGCACCGCTTGGCTTTAGCCGGCATGCAGTTCGGCATGACGCCGGTTAACTGGCGTCCCACTCTTTTCGCTTCTTAAAGCAAAAGTCTGCGAAGGTATACCAAAACGCCAAAACACGAATGCTTGAACCGCTGTGCTTCGCCGATCTTTGCCATTACGATGCTTGGTCAAATCGTCGTTGCGTACGTTTAACGGGAAGTGAACATAAGAGGAAACAGAAGGCGAGGTGCAGTGAGGTACTCTGCGCCGAAGAAGGCAAATGACACAAAAAAGGAAAAAGACTTGTTCGACCGCCTTCCGACATTGCCGTACGCTCTGCCTATTTGCAAACGAACGAAACCAATATATCGAGAGTGCATCGTCTTTTCAAGTTGAACGACGGTAACCCTGGTGGCAACAGCAGTAAGCGGCAGGGTCGCGCGATTTAGGACCGATGGCGGCATAGGACACTATCGTTATGTGGATGCTCGGCCTGAAGCACAACACCGGACAGAGGAGAAGCCGAACTTCTATTACTGGCAGAAGTAGTAGAATGCATGGCTACATTTGGTCGAGCCGAGGGTCCTAGCATTTAAGTACCATTGAATATTGTGATAGCCTGTGGGAAGAAGGGAAAAAGCCTCAAGGAAGAGACGGAGTAACTTCAAGTGCGCTTTTACAGTCTCACACGCATGGCTCTGTTTAGACACCAGATTTTGTTCAGTCTACCTAGCTATATCGTAGCGCGACACGTTGCAGTTGCAAGGCCAGGGTAGCGCAAGCCAAGATGATGCAAGTGCTGAAGGCCCATAAGTGACCTTCTTTATCGTATCCGCCGGAGACTGGCGATAACGGTAGGAACTACCCATAATCATCGCCATTGCGTTCTTGAAGCTATCCATTTAGCCAGCCAGTCAAGTGGCGTGTCATGGAATGGCGAAATGCACGACTACGCCAGACAGGGCTGAGCTGCGGTATGAATCGAGAACTCATCAGGCAAGCAGCCGCTGCACTCGTCTAGTTCTTCTATTTCCTTGTCTCCCGCTCCGCTGCTTCAGACGGCCCCTAGCAGGAAGCGAACCCACAACGACCCAAACGACTAGCAACGGGTCCTGAACTTCAAGTCGAAGCTACTTCAGTGCTATCAAAAGGTATGATGTGCGATCAAAGTTATCAGCTAGCAAGGGTCAATTGACTCCGTTACTCACCCTAAGGTGCCATAGAATGGCACGTACAAGCAGACAGTCATCCATATAGACAACCTCACCAACAAGCACATCGTTGGATTTGTCAAAAAACGAAGAATGTGTGCTTGAATGCACTCACTGGGAACACCCAGTGGGGACTTAATTCAGAAAAGCAGCAGCATCAATCAGCTCGCACACAGTTTTTTTTTTTATTGTGATTTTAATTGCACTCACAAATACCACGTACTATCACATGGATCCAACCGTTCTGTTTTTTGCAACTTCTTTACATTTGCTGATCCTGCTGCTGTCACAGCCTTCTACCGTAGCCGTATGCCATTCGTGAATGAGTCGTTATTGTCGCAGTTGGCCACTGCAATAGCATAGAAAAAAAAAAACAGGCTTCTTCAGTTGCTAAGTTGCGCAGATACTTTTCCACAGATAGATCTCATTCGGACCTAAAATTACCTGTCGATGTTGAAGCTACAATTGATACTGCTGCAGCTCACATAATGGGCAAGTTATATATATAAATTTGCAGGCGGGTACACAAAAGGATACACTTCCGTGATCCGCAAAGCAGCTGCTATTTGAAGTTGACCAAATTACCGATGATGAATTGACCCATGCGTTGTAGAGACGAAAAACTATTTGTCTTAAATTATTCCTGATCCATTGGTCGGGTACCGGGGATGATAGGTGCTGTGTTTGAACCGGTTGCATATAAAGTTATTTCACTTCTCAAAAGCCGTATCGCTAATATAATATATACTTCAAGAGATACCCATTTTCTTTTTGGAGACAATTTAAGGGGGCGGAATGACGACTTGTATCAGGGTTTTGCCATACTATTGCAACACTATTCAGTAGGTTCCCTTGCCAGTCATTATCTGCAAGCTGTTATTTGAACGTGACCATTCCAGAAAATGATATTGATACACAGTATCGCTAAATACGAGTAGTATAGGTCAGCGGCTGAGTGACTAATATCTGAACGCCAAAAAGGAGGTGGCAAAAACTGCGCCGCCTGCAGGACGGGGCTCAAGCCTGTAATACCATTATGCGTTCTTGCTCTCTATTGCGACAGGCCTCAATGTTGAACGATATTCATGCGAGCTAGAATATCACGTAGCAGTTGTATCGAGTGGAATAGACATAGAGTTTGGTGGTGACGAGGAATTGCTTATTTGTTCATCCATTACACAGTGGATAAGAGATCGCGGTATAATACAACAGGCGATGATAATGAAAACGGTATTACAGCTGACTTTTACAAACTAATCAGCTAACCCGAATTTTGAATTGACGTCACGCATATTGATATAATTTCGAAATTCGACGAGAAAACATAACATGATGCCGCCAGCAATCATTACTAAGTATAGATATCAACTATAACATGTGCAGAAAGGCATTCAATGTCCCAGTCGATCGACGTTTCTAACGCTTTTTTCCACACTTTTTTTGTGCTTCCAATGAAGCGGTAAACGGTTAGTTCAAATCGTGGCCGACTTCTTCTGTAGGCTTGCTCTATTCCAAACCTAGACGGAATCTTTAGCTCATGAATAGCCAGTATTATCAAAAGCTAATGAAGCTCTATGACCACCTTTTTTGTACACGCAGACCCACATAAAGCGTGCCTTAGATGGATTTATATTTATTTTCAGAATGTCTGCTGGCTTAGCTAAAGAGCTCTCAAGAAATACTAAAGTTTTAGATCGAGATAAATTTCTATTAAATATGGCATATGATGATTAAAAAAAAATGCTAAAATTTCAATATCGGCGCTAATATTTTCTGCCTTCTTCACACTAGGCAATATTTTTCTTCAAAATAACATAGGAATCTTTTTCTATCTGAGTAATTTTAAGTTCGTATAGACATATTCAGTGATAATTCCTGTAATCCTATTATTTGTGCGAATATTCCTCTTCCAAAATACACGAATAGAATTTTAGAAAGGTATATTTTAAAATAAATAACCGTTGTCCTCTTTGTGCTATGAAAGCAACCAGATATGGCAGATTGTAGAGATGCTATAAATTACCAGCTATACAACGAAGCATCATACGGTGGCCGAGTGTGACCGCATAATTTTGAAGCTAAGTGGTGCCCAGATGCTTGAATTGCCCAGGGCGACACTCAGTCATGGCTCACTTTAATTCGGTTTTTGAAGCTGTTAGTACTGATGTTGAGGAAAGGACCAGAGTTTCAACATTTTGGCCTACAGCCATCATCCTATGCCCCGGCGATAACTGTAAAAGCAGTAGCACAAAGTTTCAAGCTAAGCCTCTAACAATAAGCTGAAAAGAACACTGACGGCAAGTACGAGGACTCTCTGTGGCCTGTGTGAGTCTATGGCCAGATCGACAGAAATAGAAACTTTACAGTGTGTAGTAATAAAGGCACATCTTATTTTTACACATAAGCAACATTTGACTTTCTGCTGTTAGCTGAGACACAGCTCTAATAGATGACGCTTACACAGAAAGGCTAAGGACGGGATCAATCTTGATGCTTGACCGCTTTAATTTATTGTGTAATACGAAAAATCAAGCAAAAATATTTCATTTAACTCGGTATACCGTGACTCTGATATGACGATTATACAATAAATATAGACGTATCTATCTGATCTAAAAAGTTTCAGCGCTAACAGAAATTAATTCATTTAAACAATATTCTCTTGACTGTTCCCTACTCCACGGCATTACGGCGTAAGTGCTGCAACAGGTGCAGTTGATAAGCTGTTGATGCAGATAAGACATTTTTTTTTAATATACCTTACCTGGCAGTGAACTTCATGCACTTGCTTAGCTTATATCCGCAAAGCATGTTTGTCTTCCAGAGAGGCAAAGGAATTTTAATTCGATTTCTACTCTTACTATCGTATACATTCGTTTCCTGCATAATCCTATTATATTTATTTGTATATGCATACACAATGAGGCTTGCCCCTTCCAAAATTTTCTGCTTCCGCCTGCTCGATGCCTCGACGAATATCTAATACTTATTATGGTAACTTCGTTTGCTTCTATTGTAATTAATTCCGAAAGCTCAAACCAGAAAGTTGCAACATTTCTGACAGCCTGAAGTGGCTGAACGAGTAATTATAGGCGCGTGATCCGCCTGTTAGAAGTCGTTTCAGCCCCATAGGCTCTAGAACGGGTGGACAAAGTAAAATAGTTGAGTATAAACAATTTATATGGTCAAATACATAATATCAAAGGTAGATAAGGCTAGGTGAGTTGATATACTGTACATAGTCTGACTAACTCCGCTCTTAACGTGCTAGCCTAGGCTAGTACTGTGTCGAGAAACCGACAGAAGATTTCTGCTCTCTCAAATCCGCTAAAGCTGACGATTACGCCAAATTTGAGAACCCCCAGAGAATATGACACCAGCTACTACTTACTCCTTATTTGCCCGCTACTTTCGATTTGTCATTGCAGAATTGGAATATGCAGATGGGACGGTCGTAGGCCAGCAATGAGCCATCTAGAGTTGCCATTGCACTGATTCTACTCATCCTTAGCAGGCCCTTCTGATATAAGCGAGGCTATGCAACAGAGGGTAGTAATGGTCCGAATTGAAAATCAGTGTACTATGCGCAATTCTGCCAGTGTGAAGAGGAGGTTGGCTCTACTAACGTGAGTAGACCTACTCGTTGAGGCTGTTAGAATTTTTGGGAGCACAAATTGTAGAGTATGGCATATTTGGTAGGCTTGCAACGAGGGATCATATTGGAATATGATCATCGCCGGAGTTGACTTGAGGATGATGGCTTATTGAGGAGCGGCTTCTAGTATGGGTGAATAACTGGTTGGTCGACTCTGCGACGGTTAAGTCAGGGGGAGCCGGACCAAGTAGACCCTGGGGTTGTGCCACAGACTCTTCGTGCTGTCTTGCGGCTAATGCGATCAGTGGGCGAGTCTGAAGTCTCGTTAACCCTTGTATTACCAGATGTCTTGATGAAGGGGAATAGAAGAGATGAACCTTTGAAATTCGAAAAAAATCAATTTGTATAACTTCATAAACCTATTCGTTTAAGGATGAAACATTAAATAAGTAATACAAATACCGTAGACACGTGATTGGGCGCACGCTTCAATGAAACAGCATAATGTCAATAATCTTTAACTATAACTGTATTAAATAAAACTAAAACTGTAAACTAAGTAATACTTCTAAGTAAGAATTGGAGGTGACATAATCTAACGAGCTATTCCTACTGGAACGCACTCGTGGTACGTCTTTAGAAGAAAGAATGATCAAGTTAGATTGAGCGTTGAAAGAGGAGACATTGTATAACAATAAATAATCAATCTATAACAAGATGATAACGACCGCATCGTGTAAGCAGAAACGGCCGTTATACGTGTTAGGTTAACTCATCTCAAAATTACGGAGATAAAACTTATAAAGTACTACCCTTAGTATATCACGCTAAAAAAACCCAAGGCTTTTTACACTCATTAAATGTCAGATAGCCCAACACTAATTATTCTAGATTCACATGCATTGGATTCGATAATTACAGCCTAAACATATGGACAACGTTAGCGTATTCTCACAAAACACCCGACGGCCAGCCATTATCAATACCTCACACATATTGGAATTCGATTACATTTTTAATAGTTGATCGAAACAACAGCGGGACAATTACCGTATGCAAAAGTATTTGTCATCGAAAAACGAGGCTGTCCGTTGTGGCTGAACGCCTTCGTACTCTTTGTCCATTGTTATTGGCCAGACAACAGATCAGATAGGTCGACAAGCCAGGCAGAACTACGAAAGCTAAGCGATACAATGAAGACTGTTTAGCAGGCGGATCTTAGATTAGAATTTATTGCGAGGCACAGGGCTACTTCTTCCTTAGGTTATCGGCGATCGTCAGCAAGAAACGCTAAATCGAGGGTCTTTGAAAAAAACACCTGGTCTCGACCTAGCGCAAGCAGTCAGAGAAACAGATCTGAGACTGTTCGGCAATTCTGTTGAGATTTTATAACGATAGTACAAATCGCTTTGCAGAGTAACATAAGCTGGCTATGAGGCAAAAATTGCAAGCCTATTTACTAACTTGCTTTTGATTCTTCTAAGTTGACTATCGAGGCAGAATAAAAGGCTACAATTGCCAAAATCTTTGGTCGATCCTACTTTCTTGTTTGTACAGAAACCACACATGCAGGTAGGGCCATTTAGTAAACCTAAGTTACGCAGGCTGTTGGATATAGTCTCTGGAACCAGCCGCACACGTTAGTGCGTACTATAGTGATGTTCTGTCAGAAATTTTTCATTTCGTGTCGTCAACTAAAGATCATATGTTTCTCTCATAGCCCTGTGAGTTATACGCTAGACTTAGGGGACAAAAACGTTTTCCCCTTTTCAAGAAAAGATGCTTTTCATGTTTTTCTTCTGGTAATGCTAGTAAATGCAACGGTCGACAGCTCGAATCGTTTCGTATTTCAAACACCATCAATAATAGTGTACAGGCAAATATTTAGCTCACTTGTCCAGTTTATAGCAGAAGTACTTTAGTCAAATAACAAAAGCTAATAGCTCTGTTTGTTAAACAAACTACTTGTTGTTTCCTTTCTGTAAATAAAGTCTTTTCAAAAACTGCGTTTCACATATTAAGTTCATTGTTGTATTTGCGCAGAAGCGTTTCAGACAAAATAGCATTTCGCTCTGAATGAATGCTGAAAATGATAAAAATGCCTTTTTTTTTTTCGCTGGAAAGAAGGAAACTAAATTCTTCATAGTTCCTCAGCAAGCTTGTTGGGTAATTCAATGGATTTTTCAAGGACTCAAAAAATACGTGGTAGATTTTTTGACATCTATGTTCACAGCAGTGGCTGTCAAACGAAGTGAATTTGTATGCTCCTATTTACGGCAAAAGTCAGGGTAATTGCCTGTCCGGAATATATATTCGTTTATGCTAATGAAGTAATGCCGCTATGAAGCGGGAATAAAAGGCTGTACACGAAAAGCACAAATTCTATCCCCTCGCGGAAGTCCCTTTGCAGAATAAAGCCCAGCAATTGGCTTTAAAATAATGCTTCACTCGTCGAAACAACTTTTCTAAATAGCACAAACCTCTCAACTGATTAGTTGGCCGGCCCCATTTTACCCTTTGCAGTAAAATAGGTTCCAGTTCGCCTCGTCTATGGTGACACTTAGATGGGATGTTTTCAATAAATTTCCCATTTACGTTAGTTAGGTGACCCCGGTTATCGCAGGCCCTAGGACTTACTTTTCAGATCGAGTAAAACTATACTATATATGATACTAATCTACTACTATGATACTGAAACACGATCGAACGATACCGATCGGCGCAAAACTTAAATTTCGCCTCCACAGTGCCAGCTTAAAAGTATTGATATAGCAATAAACTATTAGTAGTAGTATAAAGTAGGAAATACAATATTTTTGGTAGATTATGCCGGGCAAGTTGGTCTGTATCTAGCAAGGAGTGAATATTGTATATGTCGGCTTTACAAATGATAAAGGTCAGTATTTATGCCGCCTTGTTACCCTCTACTTCAAGGTTAGAAGTTTTCCACTTGTTCGTTACCGAAATAATTCCCATGGCTCGGCTGTAACGCTGACCTATACTGTAATATTTAGTAGAGTGCAGTCTTTTTTTTTATGCTGAGCTAGCTTTGAACACATGTTAATTCACATGTGCCGTTGTTAGAGCAGCTAAATAACAATATAATTTGCTAATTAGGATAAAAAAATGTTTGCATTAATTTAGTTATTGGTTCTCGCGCGTGTAAAACAAAATGCCGTTTGTATCGCCATTAAGAGGTGGTTAAGGCATCTATAGGTGGTCCCGTTGCATAGACTGTTTTGCTACTGCTGATAACCTGTACAGCAGACGTTCGAAGTCTGTTCTAAGCACCCGGTGAGCTGACCACACTATTAATTGTTGCGCAATTACGTTGGTCGTCTCCATCGCGCACTTTCTACAGTTTGTTTAAGCGACAAACATAGAATCATTTGCTATTGCGGCGGTGTTGTATAGCCGCGTCGGTATCGGCACTGTGCAAAAGATGTGGGTCAGATCAAATCAAATCAGAAGCCATAACAACGGTGGTCTGCCATTATCCTGTGTAAACATCGTTTTGCTCTGTTCTGATGGTGACGAATGCGAAACCAAAGGATAGCAGCTGGAGTTCAGTGAGCAGAATCGGTAAGCAGGTTGGCTGGCTATCTGCCTCCCTTCTCCGTTTCGATGTTTCCTTCGACTGTTTCACCAAGGTCAAGCGTTGGTTACAATACTGGTTGTTGTGACCACAAACAGGAGCTTTTCTCATTTCGTAATCCTTGCTCACTAGTTCTTGTTACAGTTTCCTGTTACGTTGCAAATCTTACTGTTAACTAGGTGTTGATGTTTTCAGTTTCCCTAGATTGTACCTTTATGGCATAGTATCTCTATTCGATTCTTTTAGTTTTCTCTCCTGTATGATACCTTTCGATTAATTAGTAGTTGAAGCCAGTAGATGGCTATGATTGTTGCAGGCTTGTCGGTCGTCCGTCGTACGCTTTTAACCGTGGCCTCCACATATCGTTGTCTGGAACAGCCGAATCCAAGTGTCCTGTTGAGTTGATCACTGCTACTGCGTCTGTCACTGTGATTATTATTAGTACAAGCGGAAACCCTAACGGTATAAGGGACTTCCCGCTGATATGCAAATCTCCAACTAATTCTCACCTCCAGTACACGGCCACATATTACCGCTTAGCTCGTACCACGCATAATATACCTCTTGTGGTCTACTTGCATTTAACCACTAATAGCATGGAATAACAGACTATCCTTTTCGATATCTTTTCCCGTAGGTGCTCATTGTTAATGCTAGCCCGCCAGGTGCCATATCTTCTCCACCGCAGTTCGTTGGAGTTAATCCAGTCATAAAGCAAAACGCAATCGTACCTCCCAAGCATTTCTTTTTCCACTGCGTACCCACATCGTGCGGGGGATCATGTCCGTGACGCTCTACTTCGTGCTCTACTGTCCGCATTTCCGCTAACTGTGTCAATGGTCAACAATAGAAAGTAACGATTTGATGAGGGCAAGCGGCGGCTGAGATTGGCCTGGTAGATGCCCTTCTGTATTTCCTTTTCATCGCCGCGATTGGCGAAACGTGACGGCGAATAACTAGCAGAGACAATACGAAAAAAAAAACGCTCGTTACTTGATGCCGGTGACTCTTTCGTATGTGCTGACAAAACTGCCAAATTGCAAAAACCAACGTGTGAGTGTACAAGGCGTGTGGGGAATAGGCTATGGAACTGAAAGCTGTGCCTGTGCAAAAAGCATCCGACAAGTTGATGCTGGACTAAGCCATCCGAACCCACCGCGACCTAGGACAAATATGCAACGTCCTCGGTACTGCAGCTGCTATCGGGATAAAGCAATTTGTGGTCATCTCTCTTTAAAAGAGGTCTGGTATCATAGAATGCCAAAGTTACGGGTCGAGCGTCGCAAAGTTATGAGACGGCCAAGAAACTTATTACCACTATCGGACAAAGGCAGACAAAATATACACACACACACACATAGAGAAACGATTCTCACTTTAACAAACACGATTGTTAGAAGTCAAAGGAGAAGTCAGAAAGTCCGAACTCGGAGGCGACTAAAAGTTCCGTAATGACGTGACGCTTGAAGGCACAAAAAGAGCTGTGGTCACAGAGGGTAATTAGGGTGATTACATATGGAGGACCAAGACGATTCACCGTCCGTCAGTCAAGCAAATGAACACTCGTAGATTATAAGAAAAGCTACTGCGACCAATATTAACCTCAGTTTCTGGCACCTTTCGTGTATGCCGGATGGCGGCTGCTCGCAGGTTATGGTGCGAAAATGACGACAGGCCAAGAAGAAGCTGTCTGACAAGTCCAACGAGGACAAGTCGATGTGTCCGCTGGTTGCATTTTGCTAACAGTTTGCAAAGATTGCGAAATAAAAAAATAAAGAATAGTTAAGCCTGTGTTACAGCTCACAATAATCCACAAGACACACGCTGTCGCAATGGTGCCGTGGGATGCTTCTCACTGGGTCTTCCGCTGTTTGATTGTCAATCTTTATAGTACTTGCGCCTCATGCGGTGCTAGGGCAATTCATCAACAATAATCATATGAGAAGATTTTTAGGGTCAAGTCAAACAGTGGCTAGACGGGTCATTCACTTTCGAGTTTTGCGTTCGGTATCGCCGTTAAGTATTCCATCGGACGGCTGGCTTTCAGCACGAAATAAAGCCTGTCGACACCCGAGTTCTAACTCAGACCACAAAGTGTTCCGAAGGTTAGCAGGCAAATACGTTACCCACTAAGCTGTCACCGCTACCCTGTCTCATATTATGTGACTGTTCATAAGTTTCGCTTAGCCTGGACCTCAGTTTTGGACCAAGTAGTTGAGCTAATGAATTAATCCGAAGTTAATACTTCTCCCTTCTGATATGAGAGGAATGTATCTAATCCTTGTGATTAAAAAAACTATTATAATATCGTGTAATCGGGCGGGGATGCTGCGGGAGTGGGAAGGCACTTGTTTGATGTACCACGTGCATTTTCATAATGTTCCAAAACGCAAGTTTTGATGCCAGCCGTTTCACGAGATGAAAGCAGAAGAAAAGAGAAAAAAAAGTTTTTGAAGTTGTTTCAATGTAAAATAAGTTTGCTGTGATCAGTGAAATTCACTTAAAGCCATTTTATTTAAAGCATATTTTTGTTAGTGGACGGCCTAAGCTGACGAAAAAATCTATAATGTTTCACAAAAATCTCTGATTCGATCTGATGTCCCTACAGTGCTCCCGAGAAAGCGCTGTAAATCATGAAATTAATGGCCTCCTCACGAGCACGCGCTGAAGAGTCCGCTTTGTTGTAAGGGATAAAAATGAATATCGAAGAATGAGAAGTATATTATTACTTTAGTTCAAATCACCGAGCGTTCATCAAAAACTAAAAGACCGTAGTATAGGCTGACTCGAGGTGAGCTAAACTGGCTCAATTTTTAGATATCATTGTCATGACACGAAGTAGTAAACTTTGTATTAACTCTCCTATAACCACACGCGCTAGCGGAACCTCTTCATAGTTACTTTCCAGTTTTGCAATGTACCTTGGTCCTGTTATCGGACCATTAATACATTAATTATTTAAAAGCAACATCATTTCAAAGATGGATTGTCTCATTCTTAAATAGGTTTAATTTCTATTTTTCTGTCTAACCATTTATGTACAAGAATTATATAGAAGATAGTAACGGAACTCATTTCAGTGTTCGAGAACTTGTTATTGGACGAGATGGGTTCACTGACTAGATTCAATTCCTTCTACTGTAACTTGGCCTACCTTCAGACTTGTCATCGAATTCTGTGTCAGTGTAGAAATGCGTTGACTATTCTAACTATCTATAAAATATTTAACACTTACATCCAGCTGCCTGACGACGCTGATCCGGTGCCTATCAGGCCAACAAGCATCAAGGCTAGCATATTCACGTGCCACTTCATCGTCACTGTACACTTATTAGAGGAACTTATTCGTATAAATCATCCACCACGGTACTACTCATGCAGGGCCACACAAAGCACTCCAATTGCAATTAATACCACAGTCGTTCTGAGGTAAACTCTCAAACGTTCTCTAAGTTAATTTTACAATAGCTTTAGCCGTTGAAAACTCAAGGTTAATGTTTACTTAAAAAAAAAGTACGTTTAGTGCTTATTCACTGACACCTGTTTGTTCAACAGTCAACCGCGTAAAGCTATTTCCGTAGCCTATTGATTCGGCATACATCAGCACCCCGATAAGTAGATGTGTGTCTGCAAAAGCCAAAACACGAACACGAGATCAAATATATAATTACTGTTGTATAAGTGAGTCGTTGACGTAGTCGTTTTGCGCCCATACACGCACGACTCTCGCCGGCCAAGAGCAAGGACAACGATGCGCTCCCGGCGGAGTGTAAGCCGCGACTGAGGACAACACGGTGCCCCTTCCTCTTAGGATTTGCTCAGGAGGCCCTCTCCACTTCGGCTCTCCTGAAGGATGACCACGTATCCTCACACAAGCTTGTGGAGTCTCTGATTGGCTGGGGAAGGGGCTCGGATGCCGGGTACTCGGGTGTCACCTGGTAGGAGTCGCTCCTCTGGAGCAGAGCGAATTTCGATGATATAGCTGGGGTTGTAGGTGATACAGGTGTCCTTTCTTTACTTCCAAATATCGCTGCTACTATGGATACAAATGACGACACGTAAATAGGGCTTAAGCTAATACCTGTGTATTTATTTATTATTGGCTACATATTTTGCTATACAGACGTTCTTATATGTAACGTTATATTGTAACGCAATACTGGGCGTATAACTAATTTTAACAGGTTTGGTTAAACACTATGCAAAAACCGCTATTGGTAATTGTGACGATAGAGCCCAAAGCATTGTTGAGGTTGATCATTAGTGCCCCACTTTCGGTCGAATAAATCGATGGACGATTCAGATTAATAAGGATTTTGTTGATCCCAGGCGGTAATCTTGTAAATTGCTTCAAGTATACAATTTACAAATGACAGTTTCACTATCATATCATCATTTCAACATATATATATATGTGTGTGTGTGTGTGTGCATGGAGTTGCTGGACTTTGTGAGCTACGCAAAGGCTGAACAAGTGTTTATGGGAAAATATCGTAGAAATACGATGTTATTAACTCTTCTTTTACTTACCACATGGAGTACCAGAACAACACGAGCATACCTAGCCTCAGCAAATACACGTGAGCTTGCTTTGCCAATTTCGGCAACGTGGGATTGAACTGGGGCTGTTCAATAATGTTAATTATAGACTAGATTTCATTTACTAATAAGTAACTCTTACTTCAAACTTACAAATTTTAGGCCAACTCATTTATTCTGTTTGAAATGCTGTTTTTCGTATCATTAAGATCATTCGACGGATTAATGAAAATATTTTCGGAGTACACAGATCATCACTTTTCTGTTATGATTAGTCTAAAATTGAAAATATCAAAAACATGCGTTTTTGAAAATCACATTAATATCGTTTACTGAAATTTTGGTGCATACGTGCGGTTCTACGGGTGCAAAATAAATCCCCCCAAAGCTAAAGTCAATTAGTTTCATTACCTATGCCCTGCTTCATCCGACACAATTTTTTGCTCAGGTATTGCCATAACGCGCTATGAGTCTCATATTGGACTTTGCCGCTGCTAAAATTTTAAGTATCCACTATAAATGTCGGCTATCGCCACGTATCTACCACCAGCTTCTTAACGCCAGATCGAAATTTCGCCTAGAGCGAGTTGCACCGCATACGTAAGTCGATTACGCATCAGCTAGCCAACTTCGAACTCGAGCTCTATAGATACAACTAGGCCAGTCACTTCGAACGGTATACATTCGGCAGCCCGATCTCGATGCATTCCTTCGGCTCCTATCCGTTACAGGATTTCTTATTAAATCTGCAGCTTTGCCTCTCGGCGTCACAGGCAGACGGTTTGCGTGTCAGTCTACCTTCGAAAGGAAGGAACCAATGAGCAGAAGCAATAGCATGGAATGTACTTACCAACTCGATGTACAGCATTGGAGCGAAAGTTTGCGTCCGTGTTTTTTTGCCTACCTCCAGTACTATTGCATTACATGTATACATAGGTGAACTTTTACCTACATGGGCTCTCCTAAAAGGTGCCGCCGTATGTGAACCCTTCATGGACCTAACGCTTTGCGCCTCGTATGCCGTATTTACTGCAGCGTGCAAACGGTTCTCCGTTAGGTCCATCGTTGTAATTCAAGCGTTTTCCTTAGCCACCCATTTTCCTACTTCTCCTTCCATAGGCATCCTCTAGTCCGACTTATCTAGTAAGCAGTACGCCGCTATTGCGAGTACCGTAGGTGGAAAGTGAGATGTGACTCGCATCAAATCGCTCTTAGGAATCCGAGTCGACGCACGGACGAAATCTTCACCTTCTTGCTGAACACCAAGCAGACCCCGGGATTGCCTGCGCAACGTAGCGCATGGTAGCAGTGCGTTTCGAATGCGCCTCTGCTGATGCAACGGAAGTTCGGCACCCGCCTTGTTGCATCGCTGACGCTAGTAGCGGAGCAAAAGCCGGAAGTTGAGCTGATTTCATCTATTGCGTGGAACATACAGCCGAATCCGGCTAGGTCTATTCGAACGGCCTAACACACCCTAACAGTATTGCGTTGGCATTCGTGTCATACTCATGGTGATGCGTCCGCACGAAAAACACGAGCCGGAAGAGGAAACGGACAGTTCGACGTTGGTCGCTTGAGGATTGCCAACGAACGAAAATCCGTAGCTAGTGCAGCTGTTGTTGCTATTTAAGTGAGCGGCGCGAGTATTATCAGGCTCTTGGGGTTTGCCAAGGTGGCGCCTAGGGGAATAAAAGACCAGAGCAGAATAGACGGCACAGGTGCAATCGGGAAGAGATCTTGCAGCAAACGCTGCTAGGTAAATCCGACTGATCTACGAAGGTGGGTTAGCTGCCTCGCGTATTCTATTCCTTTCTGCTTATGTCGTCCCTTCATGTTGCTTTAATTATAAATGCTAGCAGAACGAAAAGGATAAGGAAGCGACCTTCATATCCAAACCTGTAGGCACACATGAAGCTGATATTGAGAGGGCAATGTGAGCGTTCTCTGCAGACGCTGAATTTGATTGGGGTAAGGTAGAGTGAAAACACAATGTTATGAGTAGGTCGTAGCGACTATTATGTTAGGGAAGTATTTTCTCTATTAACGCTTGTACAACCCTCTGAATTATTCACCTGTTGAGTAGGCACAGAATGGGCGCGGAACGTACTGGTGTCTAAAGGAGGAGAAAGGCAACATGTACTGCATTCCTTGCAGTATTGTTGATTGCACTGTTGTGATACTAGTGTAATCAATGTACGAAGCAGCTGCACGATTTACGAATTTTTCCTGTATTATGATGTATTTGACAATGTCATCACAAAAAATTCACCATATATTCGCCTCATTTATACTTTTCATTTCTAACCTATTAGCAGGGTTATTTGTTTCCAGAACATGGCCACTTTTTGCTGCTGTGGCCGAGCTGCCCACTTACTCTATGTCTCAAGTTTTACGCCCAGTTTCGCCGTTAGGCATAATACCATCAGATAGATTAGATGCTAACTTACTCTAACAGAAAAAATAAATTTCACTACAGCTATAGCACATATAAGCGCGTTGTTAAGTCTCATTACTGCTTCATTAACTATTTACGCACAGCTTCCTCCAAGCCAGCTGCTTTATACGGAATTTACGCTGCTTAACGCTCGTTTATATTTCTTTTTGGATTCTGTTGATTCAGTTTTCATCTACTATGTACTTAAATATCGCATATTTCTCATTTCATTGATTTTAACTGTTTGTAACTTGTTGTATGATGACAAGACTTTTTCATTTTGGCATACTAAACCATTACACGTTTCAATTTCTACATTTTCTTCGTTACCTGAATACTATTACATTAATCCGTCCGTGCGATACGGTGTCACTTTCCTAACTGGTCGTTGGTAAGTGTATTTAAGGACAGTGCTCTTTTTTTGTTTCTCTTTCTACGAAAGATAGGGTCAGCAGCTCACAAGATCCTATACATGTTCGTAAAGACAAACACGCGCTTGTCGACTGAATGACCAATCGCGAATTGTGTAGCCACAAGCGCGCTTGCGCAAAAAAAATGGATATATAAAAATAATGGAGGCCAGATAGTGGTAGCGCGCAATGAACACTTATTTCTCTCGGTGGTTCCGTTCACTTCTTGTGTCAGTCCATTCTAGTCATCTGCAAAAGGCAAAATGACAGACTGCCGGGCTATCACATCCAAGCCGGTGCTGCTGGTCTGTGACTGCTCGCTTGCGGAATCATAGATTCATCTCTTATCGTCTTGACAGACGCCTACTGGAGCTCCGTTACCACTCATTCGATCTGTCTGTCACCGTGATTTGCCGTGGTGATCGCGCAGCAGCACGTCGTCTGTCGATGCCGTCAATCAGCATCGCATAGCCTCAGCTGGAGTGGATAACCTTCTTTCCGTAGCGCGATTCCTGTGCACCAAAAGAGTGCTTCTTAAAAAGGAGCTACACTATGAGATGAAGCGAACGGACTGCTGTACTATAACAAGTCTTGTTTTGAATTGTCCGGTTTAAAAAGATCGGTTCGTCTGCTAATAGCGTCCTTGTCAAGGGGACAGTGCAAGATCCGCTTATCTCGAGATGCAAAGAGAACATTGGTGGTTCTGGTGAACTTAATAGTCGCTAGCGTAGATCGGTTCAGACAAAGAAAAAGTTGAGGTTATCTGTAAATACGCGCTGCCATTCGTGTAGCTGATTTGCCATTCGTGTAGCTGATTGAGTCTGTCTAATTTCATTCATGTGACCAAGATGCCTCTCTGCGTTCTTAGGACAAATTTAAGGCATTCCGCTTTTGGTGAAGATTTTCACCGGTTATTCTCAAAATGCGTGGCTGACGCCCTTAACAAACCCCATGAGGTATGTATGTGCTGTGCCGTAATATGACATGCATATTGCATAACATTAATTTGAATCCAAAAGTTTCTCAATGTGTCGGCTTACCAAACATGCAGTTAATCACTCACAAGCGGCGATTTTGTCTTCGTCTAATACGAAACATCACACTGCACCTTCGTCGTTAAGGCCATCCGCAGTGAACGTTGGTGTGCTCGGATAATATTCCGTTATTACTGAGCGGGGGTTATTGTCGTGCAATGCATGTGGCCTATCTGTCGTTAAATCAAACCTAATGAAGAACCAAACTATGCGTTCGTAATATGGAGAAATTACGCCTCATAACGTATACGTTACCGTTAGTAGAAGATACATAGCATACACTTGGAACCTAATTTTCAACTAGATGGGCGGTTACAACTTAAAACACATAAACATGAATATTTTGGCTAAACGGCAGACTCCAACTGATCTTGCGTCAGGACCATCGGGTTATGACGCATCAACAAAAGAAAAGCACACATTCAACTAGTAAAGTATCTGGCTTTCACTGTCAGGTTTGTACGCTAGGGTGTGCCATACGTGTGTAACGATTTGCGAAGCAATGCTTAGCGGTAGTAGCGGGCGTAATACTCCAATCTCCATTTGTATTGACTTAAGCTGTGCTTTTATTTGTTTCTTAACCGCTCGGAGTATTGCGTAGACAGTGCCAGCCAATGGTTAAATGCGGAGATATTTAGTTTTGAAGCCTCTTTCAGACTTGAAAAATGCCGCATGTCTCGCTAAATTTCTGCACAAAAATCAGAAACCGTGGAGAAAATATAGGCGTATTTCCCATGAAGTTATGATTGTTTGTGGAACGGCGTTAGCTGTGCGAATAATTAACAAGGTAACATGTTTACTGAAATTAGTAACCACTATTAAACCTAGTTAATGAATAATAACTAGGCCACGGTTTGTTGTTTTCAATAGTCATGTTATACCGGTAAGATATGCTCCTTTTGAATACTTAATACTTTACACCCTAAGGTCATCAAGACAACAATTCATCGCAAGAGACGGAAGCTATATTGTCTTCCGATACAAAGGCAAGGGCAGCGAATTGAGCAATAAGCTAGTTAGCAGGTTGATTATTATTAAGAGTTAATATTAGTTGGAGTTCATAAAATTGTAAGACAGTCATTATAACTGGCAAACGGTTCGATTGCTTCCATCATAAGCATCTTTCAAGGCCCTAACATGATTCTGACACATGGCTATTTCAGTGCTCATATCATCACAAACTTTTATACAAAGCTAATAATATCCTAAATATCTAATCTTAAATGTCTATGCTCGGTCTTATGCGCTGATAAGAAACATTTGTTGAAATACAATTCTGCTAATTTGGCACCCCCTTGTTGCTCTGTTGGCCAATTTCGTGTGTTTATAGAAGGTCACTGTCGTTCTGGAAAATGAGGCGAATATGTCCCGAGGGGGCAGTAAGGAATCTACCGTTTGGCTGACAATTGAGTCAGTAGGCGTGTTTTCTGCAGAAAAGAATAAACAAATAAGCCAAACACTTCGAGCGCATCTCAGAAACTTGATTTTGGTACCTGAAAACCGGTAAGTTTAAAGTCTACACTGACTTAACCTTGTGAAATGAACCATTTTTTCTTCAATTAGACACTATTCTTTATTTCTATTTTCTTGGAAAGTATTTGTTCTATACATAAAGGTGCGTATACGGTTTATTCATGCTAGCATATTCAATATGTTTTTTTGCATTAATCACTTTCCTTCTGCCATATTATATGCGTTGAAAAGTATAAACTCAATCCACACTTGCAACAATTGATATAAAATATTATCTCGGTCCTGAGATATTGTTTTTAATTCCTTATTTCTAGCAATATTACAATTAGAAAACTGTCTTATAAAGACGATTATTGCTATTTAGGTCATCTAAGTCCGGAATTTTTCGTACACTTTGTTTTTGAATACAAAATTTATTTCGTATTTCAAAAAACGTATTTCAAGAAAAAATTTGCATACGATAGAAATGTCGCTTCAGACAGCCTTTTTTGTTCATGTTAGCCATTATGTGTTGTGTTGACTCTCATCGGACTCCCGCCCAACAACATACCATACATCGTAATCCTAGGCTGCTCAGTAATCATATGTGCTTATCTTAGAACTGCTCATGTTCCCAACTAACCGGTCCTGCATTACCTGACTAGTTTAGGACCGTATCATACATGGTCGCACTGTCCTTCGTAAAATAGGTAGATCAGATTCTTTGCCAATGTGTTCGCCTTTGTAGAAGAAGGATAATGGTATGAAATCTCCTTCACTAAATAGTACAATTAGAAGTTGGACATTGCCCGGAAAATTGCCTTTATCCGTAGTAGGCACAGATTCTGTAGATTGTGAACGGTGAATCGAGAAAGCGATTGCTCGACATCATCTCGGTGTTAAAGCACTTTTTCAGCCAAAAGTTCGTTTACATCCTCCTTGTTAATTAATACCAATAATAACTGTTTTGGATAAAGGCGTTCGTGAAACCGCAAACGGCCATTTGAAAAACTCCGGATTTAGTAGATCACCCGGTATATGCATGTCAGCAGTGGTTAATGGTATCAAGACACACACTGCGCACCTTCTAAGACGACTGTTTTTAAAGTAAAATAACAGCTCTTTTAACCCTTCTTTGAAATGTTTTATTTGGTAATTAAACAAAGAAAATAGACATTAATTAAATGAATAAATGTTTTGATACACGTATAAACGATAAGATAAGAGCATCACCTTTCATAATAAACTAGATTAGTTTAATTGTATTTTTCATGCATTTCAGAGTTGTGATCACTCTTCGTGATTTACCAAAAGACGAGCTGGTCTAAGGAGTCTGGAAACGTACCTAAATTTTATTACGCGAACGGCTGTTTACTTTGTCGTCAGGGTTCAATCAGTCAATTAAAAAATTCAAACAAATAGAAAATTTTCATTTAAACGATTTTACACTATGTGTACTATGTTCGATCTATAGATTGTCACCCACAACTATTATCTACGCTATCTTGCATTGTAGTTATCTCCTAGTCTAGTTACCTAAAAAGTGCATCTATTTAAGGTCTAACACATGCATGCCATATGAGTAAACCAAAAATAAGTGATGACAGAAAACTATCTTGTTCGGTTGGGTTCGACATACAAATAAATACAAATAAAATCGTTTCAAGAGCCACCAGTCTCATAGAAAAAGGTTTCTGTAGTGACCCACATGCTAAAAGACCTATCTGAAAGAAAAAGATACGTGTCAAATTGAAGTGACAACAAATCGTACTTTTGTTACAGAATAATGCTTCAAGAAAAATGTTTGAAGATCAGATTCTGCGAGCTTTGTCATATCGAGTAAGAAAATAAACCGAACTGCGGCCGAAAAACATTTCGATCATCTACTTTTCTATAATGTAACATAGCGTTTACTGGTATAAACATCTTTATTTGTACCAGTGGTTAGAAAAGTTGTTAAAGACAATACTGTTCTTCCTTTTTTCAGTTCAGTTTTTATGTAACGTTTATTTCATAAAAGGGAACAACTAATAATTAACACAGTGAAAGCTAAATGGAAATTTACATTATTTTAGTAACTACGTCAGCAAATCCGACTCATTCAACTAGGACCCATGAAGTTAGAGAACTATTTTGGTTCCTACAGAACCGCTTGACCTTGTTTGCTTGTTAAATGGTGATTCGTATTTGTTTTCGATACCACGGAAATTTTGAGCTAAAAGATAGATTTCCGCAGAGTCGTCTCGTGAGGCAGGAGGCTTGACGTACCGGACATTTTCAAATAAATTTTTCAGATCCTGACAAAGATCCGTCTCCCTCCTTCCGCGCCAAATTTTGCACAAAAATGTGCCTCCTAAAAACATTGCAACAAGTGATTTTTTCACATTCTATATTTCTCTGTGTATACGATTAAATGATAATAAATTATATGAATTGATTTTGAATAATACGTCCTCTTACGATGATAGTAATGATAAGATTTCGATTAGTTCGAAACGTGTTAATAAAGCGTAAAGAGGTGAAAGCAACAACAGGGAGAATTTTTATATTTCTGCAAAGCAGATGCAACCATTTTCTAATAGATTCTTGGCAGCTTCTAAGGTCTTTGGACACGCCTACCAAATTAACACAGTAAAAGGCCTTCAATTATATTTAAAAAAAAAAATCTAGAAATAGTATAAGGTTATGGGTGGCAGGAATACAAATGCATTTTGGTCACTTAAATTACAGAAATTCGAACATTGAGCTTATTATACCTGTGACGAGATGTAACACAGTGAATTTGAGTGCCGCGTAACAAAGCTTTATGACATTGTCATGGTCTATTTCCTTGTGGCCTGATGCCGATGGACACATGTCACTAAGGACAACATCAACAAAGCTAGATTTATTAAAGTCATTAGAACCGCTTCGCGCCATCATTATAGATGCTAATTTCTCCGTACATTCTAAAAGTAAAAAGCCACACAAAAACACAATATTATTCACTTGGAAACCACACCGTAGCATTGGGTGTGCTTATCGGGTAATTTTATATTTCTTTACAAATTTAAAATATAATACGTCGCTACAGATCGACGTATTACATAAAATTATAAAGTACGTAAACGTCGATATTCTTTTTTCTTCGATATTTGTTGCAAGATTAAGGTCAAATTAACAAAAATTCTATTAAAAGTTTGCAAACTAAGATTATCTGATTGTCTGATGAAGTATTTTCTGTATATTATTGTTAGGTGCGGGGATGCAGGACAACGAAAATCAGTCAAATAAATTTAATGAGTTTTTATTAATTACAATAGTATATGTTTTTTTCTATGGAAATACCTAGTATACGTTTTTTAAAACAAATTTACTTATATTGCTGCGAGCGCGCTTTATCTGAATCAGACATGTAAGTCGGTACTAAGTAATCAACGGAACTAACTTGCTCCTCAACAAATGAGGAATAAATTAATCTGGGATGTTTTAAGTTAACTAAAGTTAACTAGGTCCACAAATAATATGAGCGTTAATTATAGGTAAACTCACCCTCACTAAAGATATTCATTTCGGGCAGACAGATCGCGTGCTGAACGGGCTCAAACGGGATTATATCCAATGCAATAACAGTTCCCTGAAGAAAGCGCTTGCAACCTGTTGAATCAAGAAATTAACAGAATGACGAGGAGTATATATTAATGTTATGTCTTGTTTCAGTATACGTAAACAAAGTATCACTGCGGACGAAGCCCTTATTCACATATTTACGGCATTCCTATGGTTACTATTAATTAAGTCTTTGAATACTTTTCCTTTTAGTGCTTTTGAAATTTCACAGACATGGTAATATGCGATATTTCACTTTTTCATCGAAAAATCATTGTTGCAAACCTTAATTTAATAGTGAGCTGTAAATAATTAACAGATTGCATAAATTCATATTAAATCATATAACAAATTTTAATTAAATACTATTTGCGGTATTGGAACAGGTACTAGTTGTAATCAATAATATAAGCAGTTGTTTTTGCACTCGCGGTAAGCTCCAAGTCAAAAAAAAGTTTAACATACGCTTTCTACGCGTAGTATTTTTAGCTTTTTGCTCATTCTTAAAATTATAAAATATTTGTCGCGGACAGGGTTCAAAGGTTTACAAACGTGTGAAAAAGCCGTATTCTAGTTATAAATTCAACATTTTACCTATGGAACACGTATTATGTACTGACCCTAGCTGTCGCTGCCTAGAAATAAGATACACTAAAATACCTAGTTGAGCTGTTAGAACACTTTATATAGAATATAAGGCCTCTTAATAACATTGTCAGTAGCGCAGGGAAGTGATATCTAATTATGTAGCGATCTACGCCAGCTCTTCCCTACCGAAACCACATAGTCGCGCTGTTGATTTTATTAATAGTCCTACCTGTCTCCCTGAGATATTGTTAGAGACGAACAAACATTTGTTAGACACTTAGCTAATGACCCTGAATATGACAATCTGGTGGAGCGAGTAGGGGCGGCCGGAAAATCGTGGCACAATCGAGTCTTAGTCTGTGAAGAGCGAACACAAACGAGCGAACCCAAACGAAAAAATGTGTATGTACATAAATATTTTATCTGTTCAGAACAATGTAAACGCTTTGTCATTAAATCTAGCAGGTCTATCATCTTTTGTAAATACTGCATAGTCCTCTCACTTTCTGCTGGTGCACATACGTTCAAGCAATCTACCAAATTCAGTCGGTTGCGATTTGCCAAACAACGAGCAATTGTTTTATGCGAATATAGTGGAAGCAATCAAAATATATGTACCAGCGTAGAATATCATCTCAATAATAATAATAGCTTTTGTGATTTAGTTCATTGTGAAACGAAAATCATAATGCTATATGGCAAAAAAGTGTGTAGAGTATTGATATATATACATAAGATAGGGCATGACCCACTCATACATCTCCGCGCCAACCTCGTCTTGCTCTCCTAACTGTAGGGTGTTTTCGCACATCCTATTTGTCTAAATATAATAATTTTCTATTCTGTTGGATTTTACTTTCGTGGCCACTGTTTAACCCTAGTTATCTGAAAACGTATCTATCGTACAGTTTTTCCTGTGGCTGTGTTCGACAGTCATTTTTACGGTTGACGAAAAAAACCAACATTGATTTAAGCTGAAATAGTAATTTGCATTATATACCTGATAGTTTTTATCGAAAAAATATATTTGGAAAAATGCAGGTCCAGCCTCGGAACACATGCCAAAGAAGCATCTCATGAAGGTAAATGATAAGTTGTCTAATTAAATTTTTAAAAAAGATTATCACTTATTAGGGAAGTAATTTGAAATAAATAAAACTAATAAAATGCGTGTCAAAGGATAATTTGGGTGATATTTTTGTACAAGCATGATATAAACGAAATATTTTTGGCGGTAAAACAAGCCAACATTTCAACATGCATTAATTGGCGAATTAAGGAAAATTGCCTCCAGACGAGCTTATAGATGACAAGTTAGAATACTGTGGTAAAGGTATATATAAGTACAGTGGTGCCATCTACCGTCCTTGTATCATTAGAGCGACCATTGAAATACTGAAAAGGGACGAAAGGATTAATGACTTTCTTAGGGCAATCAAAAAATCAGTATTATCCGAAGTATTGCCTTAAATCAAGAAAAGCCAACAATACCGATAGCATAATAGACCAAACAAATATAAGTGTTCCAAATAAAAAAAAAAGGAGACTATTTACTCCAGAAACCGGTGGCTGCCATATAAGTATATGCGATCGGTAGGCGAGCATAAAAAGATCATCCCAACGGTAATATATAAATATTTGTTGACGGAACACATCGATGAAATCATGTTGAAGCCAAATCATGCAGGTAAGGGTGACAGAAAAGCTGTTCCGGAAACCATAATAGCGAGGAAGAACATGTATGCATGTTCTATACAGTCTTGAAATGCAAAGATCTACAATAACACATTTTAGTTCAACATGTAGATAAGAGTGAGAACACGCGAAACAAGTTTTTACAAAACGCCACTTTTTATTTTCATGGTTCTTACATGACTTTTTCTGCCTATATTTCTCATTCAGCAGATATATTTTAGTGGGTTCAATCAATTCTAATTTACTCATATTTACAGTAGTAACAACAGTAGTTAGATTGTTTTACTTTGTGATTTGTCGAGTTCATGTGCCCAGTCCACACCAAATTATTATTGTCCTCTTCTTTTTTTCATTGGCTAGTGAACGCTATTTTTTTATGGCGGGACGTTTGCACTCTGACGAACAGAAAACAAAGATGTGGAGATGAAGCATCTCTCAGGAGGAGTCAATAAAACCAACAACAACAACAACAGCAACAACGATTCGTCGTGGGAAGTGATCGACGATTGTTGCGTTTCCCGCCTAAAATGTAGAGTATTTTTTGAGGCGGATGCAGAAGCTAAGGTTGCAGCTACCAATTAACAATGTGCCATTTTATGCCGCACCATCAATATGGTGCTTTAATAATAAACTGGCACGTTTCTAGCTTAGATATCGTTTTATTATAACTCCTCTTTCACCATTGGATCATACGAACATGATTATTATCACCATTATCTTATTCAGTTTCTGCTTTTTTAATTTTTTCTTTTTTTGAGCAGTTTTTATATATACGTTGTAGTAATTTTGATTATCTTTTACAATTAAAAGGTTTTTCACATTTTTTCAATTATGTAAGTTTTTCAGTGCTTAGTTGATGTTTTTACATGTGTATGTCTATGTAGTATACTTAGCTAAACGAACTCAACAGATCACTTTTGATTTTTTTTACGCAAAATTCTACGATTGAAACTTCTGTATCCTAAACAACTTGTAGCAAAAACACGCCCTTTAGACACAGAGACATGTTTAATTGCCACCATACTGCCACGGTGCCATGGCATTACACGTTTCCGACACCATGGTAAGTTAATAGTTATTTTTGTTTCATTTCTCTAGTTTTTTTGTTAGATTTTACACAAGTCCAAGCTAAACGCTTCTGATCATTCGTATTCGTAATGCAATTTATGTAAGTTGTGAGTGTTTACGGCGGCAGCTGTTGGTGGCATGAACCTAGCGGGCTGAATCAGCGGTACGACGCGTATATTAATAAAGAATTCGGAGGCTTTGAAATGCCGTGTAGTAATCAGATTGTGTAGGCTAGACCCATTGAATAACAACCTGCGGCCCTGAAACGCCCGGAGCAATTATCCATCCGTTTTATTCAGCCGACCACAACTGCCCTGACGCCAATGGACCTTCGGTCTATGCAAGCATAGGTTAGGGTTCACTGCCTTCGGGTCGTTTCTTTCTGCTAGCTTGAATGTTTGCGCAGCATATCCGTTTTGTGGGTCATTGTCAGAGGGTTAGATACACAAAAACTCACACCCATTGCTATTTCGGATTCGGGTCAAAATTATTTGTTAGGCCAACGACACTCAGTATGAAATTTCGGGCTTCTGCTGGTCCCACTGTTAATCAGCTATGAAGCGACCTGATTCTTCAACTTAAAGCACACCATTATCGTCAGTCTAGCTAAATACTGCTACTTTTGCCACTTAAAAAATTCGCCCGTGCACATTCCGTTCAAAATAGATATAAGCTCGGCACGTTTTTCATCTAAGACGGCGCTCAGCATTTCATATCAAGACCCGAGGCAAAGCTTAGAAAACATCTATCTTTATGTCGTTTGAAGATTATGTGATTTGATGTGATGCGGTTCCATAGCGACGCCATCGGTGAAGTCGTCGAACAGCAGACGTAACGGGTCGATTCAAGTTGTCTTTGTCATGTCAAAACATTATCAATTCTAGCTTTTGTAACCAACCGGGATAAGTTCTACGTCATCATGTTTTTTTTCTAAAAACTTCAGCTGGCTGCAAAGCTAGAAGTAGTTCTCCGAAAAATAAATTGATGGCGCTTTTTGCCTTCATCGGGTCTCGGAGTCGCATCTATATAGCAGCACAATGGTAATCGAAGGAATGATGATTAATTCGCTTAGGAAACATACAGTTAGAAAGTATTTTGAGTGTTTGATAAGCGGTATTTACGTCTGTGTAGCGTAATCATGTTATGCGGTCGCACACTTGTTAAGTTTATCCGAATTCTTTATTCTTAAAAAAAGAAAACGCGAAATTTTCTTTTTAAAAGAAGCCAGTTCTTTCGAAAATCTACAAATTCATTCGTTTTCCATTCGTCATTTCCACTGCTTCGTTCTGTATCAATATAAACAATGCGTAGAATCGGTTTGTCGTCATGACAAAGATGGTCGATCTGATGACAGGTGCTTATTTACACTTTTTGAAGGTATCATAATTTCAATTTTTTCAACAACAGCTATAAGCACGGCGAAAAGTATCCTCTTTTATGTTTCAATAGGTACTGTGATTTTTTATTTTTCTCTAATTGATTATTAAATAGTCCCGGTTATGAAGAAGTACTGTTTAACAGACCTCTGTATACATTAGGTATAAATACGAATGGGACTTATCTAGTATTAGCCATGTCTTTAAGCTGATTCATTAATCGATGTACTTTTTATATATAATCATGCTAACAATTTAGTAACTTACCTTGATTAGTGCTTTCTGATTCTTTTTCAGCGGATTTTTAGGGCTCGCTGGCTGCATCTTAATTGCCGTCTTTCATCTGAAAGCTTTTTTACTCAATTTCTAACCTTCCGTTCGACGACTCTTTTGGCGTTAAACCACTTCTGTCAAATCATTCCCTGTCGGTTTTATACTCAGCTACCGAACGTCATTATGTTTCTGTTAGTTTAGCTATGGCGACAAACTGACCGACGAGCACTCGCTTATCGCATAATTTAATGCCCCATGGCACGATGCAATCGGCAACAACAATAACACGGTAACTGTTTTTACACCATACCTTAGCCGGTCGATTGCGTAGGGCCATTGACAGCCAGATTATCGCTAGCAGCACAAGCGGAGGTGATACAATGATAGATTTTATATTCGATACATTTTTAGGAATTTCGGTACATGTTCATTGCGTATTACTTTAATGCCGTCTATATCTTACCATCTCCTACGAGATGAGGCGTCCACTAACAGCTATGAAGCCGTCCTGCGGACTATACTGGTCCTGTTCTGTTTGTCTGGGAGCATCTGAGATATAACGGCAAATTGAGTAGGTTGGCGAAGAACCGAATTAAATGTTGAACATAAATAATCTTACCGAAAAGATTGTTAAAAGACCACACGTACCCGTATGTTTTAGTAGTAAAGCGAGATAACTCCAACCTGAACTATTACTTCTACTAATAGGCCACTATAACAGGCAACTGTCGCAATTAGATGACCTCACCACATTTGTTGTTGCTAGAACAGATCATGCTCACCTTCCATTTCTAGTTTCTTTTTTTCACGAGACCATCACTTTCAAAAGATAGCAACCTCATGATAGGCCAACAGCAGCAGCAGCAGGCTCTTGTTGCTACAGGCTATCCTACGTTAACTTCTAGCCATGATCTCTAACCATCAAAACTTGCAGCCCGCGTGATAAACAGCAAGCCCGTGGAGACAACTCCGCGCTGCAATAGGTGTACAGGTACTGTAGAGGTTTCTACATATTTTTTAATGCTGTTGTCGCCATAGATTGTATTTTTGGTGTCGTTCAAGCCCCGTTTCTTCAATCGCTTCAACATGGAATCACTGAGCCAGCCTAGCAAAGCTACAGCGTCAATTTTCTCTAGCTCGTCTCCGTCTTTCATTCGGCGGGAATGTAACCCCACTGTGTAACGCGATGGAACTTCGACTATTACTACGCCCAGCACCACTATCATAATCAGCGTAGCGGTAGCGGCACTGCCCTAACAAATCACCGTTATAACTGTCATCACAACTGCTATTCGGGCTTGATGGCACGAGGGCCAAACAACAAACAGTTGGAATCCGTCGGGTAACAACACCAGCGACGTTCAAGTGTTTGGCTATGAAAAGGGACAGTGAAGAAGCCGTTGCCGTAGCCAAACGGAGTCGCCGTCAGAGTGGCTATAGGAATCTGGAAGTGATGATCAATCGACGCACAAACAGCAGCAGCGATGCCGGTTTGACGCGGGCCCGGTACGCTAAGCCCTGCCAAAAGTCATCGATGCATCAGTTGGAAGGGTCGAATTTCGCGTGTGAGACTCTTGCCGTTGCTTTCCTGTCTTCGTCTCTTTCATCACCATCTTCGACTGCTATTCTACAACTA
Organism: Varroa destructor; assembly: GCF_002443255.2. Classification (NCBI taxonomy): domain Eukaryota; kingdom Metazoa; phylum Arthropoda; class Arachnida; order Mesostigmata; family Varroidae; genus Varroa; species Varroa destructor. Next base: position 48,572,850 of record NW_019211455.1, on the reverse strand, counting down.
TTGAGCAGTTTGCAAGAACACTCGCCTTCAACGTAACCGCCGTATCCCTACAGCGATTACGGAATGGCCTTTTTTTTCGTTGGCCGCGGGCTCTGATTTGGCCCATAACGGGAGCCCGGGCATCGCAAGAATAGCTGACTGTAATCAGCTGCTGGCATTCGGTTGGGTGGGCTCTGTTTGCTGTGTGTGTATCTGTTTATCGATAACGTCATGCCTGTATGTGCCTGTGTAACCAACAAAGTAGAAAGTGTGTTTAAACTAAACTGCGTAGTTCTACGGCATCCTCTCAAATGGGTGAATGCATCGACACAATGAGTAGATAGATACTCGGACTCCACTTTTTTTTGCAGATTTTGTATCTTCTCAACTAAATACTGAGTCCATATTGCTATAAACACTGCCCTTCCCCTTTTTTTACTAGTAAATATTGTTCTGCATTCGTCTGTAGCTTGCGGACTCAGAGCATCTGGTAGCCATCTCTTAGTTGTTAAACAGTAAGAAAAAAATTGAGCATCAACTACCCGTATCGCGTCACACGATTGGTTCGTACCAGTACGTAAATTATCCCCATCACGTATTAACTTGCAGCTTAGTTTAGGTCCTCTGGGTAAATGTCTATTTGCAGATGCAGTGGTTCTACACACAGCGAACATCCTATGTAATTATGCCTATCTATTGACTCTAGCCCCTAGAACTACTGGATTGCTTGTTTATTACATTTTGTCAGGAATCTTTGACTAACGGCATCACAGTCGCCATTCCAGTGGCTATACCAAAAATAGAAAGGTTTTGTTTACAAAGAAGATTTCAGATAGACGAAGTTTAGAATAAAGGAATGAGGTTACTTATTTCTTTCAAGAATCCTATCTGTGAGCGTGATAAGGCCACGTTTGAAAGGCGAATCAACCCAATCCTGTATAGCTGCCACTGCGGCATTCGCGTAAGCTTGGGCTACCTCTCGGGTCCTCGCCAGACCGCTTGATTGCTGCACTAATGCGAAGGCTCGATCCACATCGCCCACCTTGGAAAATCTTCGCTCAATGAGCTCATTGAGCTGGGGATATTCCTGGCAGGCAAACAGCACAGGCCCCGTAGATAGGCCCAATCTGAGATCAGCTGCGGCCGGCTTTCCTAGAAGGCTCTGATCCGCAACAAAGTCAAGTACATCGTCGATGAGCTGGAACGCGATACCAAGATTCCTACCGTACTGGTACGCGGCTTCAGCCATCTGGTCATCACAACCTGCTAACGTGACCACACCTTTGCATGTGTATGCTAGCAGGGATGCCGTTTTCAGAAAGCTCTTTTCAATATAGTGAGGAAATCGCTCACTAATCTCGGTATTTTCTAGTTGCATAAATTCACCGGACACCAGATCGACGAGTATTTGTGATATGTAGTTGTTGTTCTTTACGCAGCCAATCTGTGCGAGCATTTCAGCGCATCGTGCGAGCACAAAATCGCCTCCGAGGATGGATTTCTTTTGGCCCCAGAGGGGCGTGGTTGAGGGCTTCCCACGACGGGTGTCTGAACCGTCGATCACGTCGTCATGTAGCAGAGATGCTGTGTGAATCATTTCCGTGATTAGCATAATTGTTCGCTGACCAGGAATAAGTTCAGGTTCGTTTTTCAGATGCATGTTGGCTGCGCGCCCCATTAAGCAGACGATCACAGGTCGAATTGCTTTGCCTTGCCCATCAAAATAGTACCTGAAACGATGCGAAAGTGACTAATCAATATGGATAGTCCACCGTAACGGGTTAGCAACTTCTTGACCGCAATCAATTATGATCGATAATGAAATTTTTGAAAGTACGTTTAGCTGATCCTTGTTTATTTTTAACGAAATGATTCTAATATTTATTATAATATACATTATGTCTGTTCGTCGTTATACGATAGGATCGATAACGATTTACGTAATACATCTTTTATTAGCGCTCCCATTAGAGACATTGGCTGAGTCGTAAAGGTGATCACAGTAAACTGTACAAAACGGAATTCTCTAGTCCTGCATAAACGCTTGTTTAAAACGAACCTGAGCATTTATTCAGCTATCCTACAAGTATTTAAATTGATTTTCTAAATTCTGAACTCTCGTAACCCGCATAAAGGGGTGTGAATGCAACACAGATAATTTAATGTCCAAACATCAACAGTGACTTCAAGGTGCCGCATTATTTTAAATATATGCACTGTTCTGTAGCGAACAAAGAGTTAAACATTTAATTCGATATATTTCATTAATTGGGTGAATAGGCAATAACTATGAAACCTCATTTTCTCATATAGAAATCTCATATAGATCGCTTCAGTCTTTTCTTGTCATCTTGCACAAAAATAAATCCGGAGCAAAAATCAGCATTAAGTCAATAGTGTTTGAAGATTACAAATTTCGCTTCAGCTTTGATAAAGTGCATGCGCCCACTGTCATTCATTCGTTACGGGCGCTCTTACACATCTCTATATACAAACCTACTTAATTGAATAGCGTAATATTTGTGAATGTTCAACGTACCTGGACAGGGCGTACAGTTGTTTCATTTCGTTCTCCCCGTCGCGACTCAGCTCGACCTGGATTTCATCGTAAAGTGTTCTTATGTCATCTTTCGTTAGTTCAAACGGGTCGTCCTGCTCTTTTGGTAGAGGATGAGCTGTTATCGACAATCCCTGACATTGTATAAATCTTGAAGGCAACAAGGGGGCTCCTGAGTTCGAGCGACTGCGACAAATCCAAAAATTACCGGCACACGCTGCTGTGACAATTGCAGCAGGGGAAAAGGCTTCGGTTGCAAAAGTCGAATTTGAACGGGCGGCAAGTGCCACCATCTTTTTCAACTGAAGCATCTCCGTACGGCCAGATCACGCGTCGAGAGCTTTGTTCTAGATCAGTCACCAGAACAATCTTCAGCGGAATCTGTGTAAATCTTACACGCTGATGACCGCAAAAATGGACAGTCAATTATGAAACCACTGATTCCGCACTAGAATTGATTACTGTTATTAACTTCCTAAGCCAGCTACACCTTTATTTCTATTTCACCAAACCGTCACTCTCTTCTATGCATATTTCTATATATGTAGATATATTGTATAATAGAAGGTTAAAGTATATCCACGCCTGCCACACCTTCACTGATGTTTTTAAGTGATGATACGAAAGTAGGTTATCTTTTCTTTTTGGTGATGTCCTCCGTTACTAATTTGGCACCTCACCTACTATCAATAGTTCAACAATTTCACCACGGACCTACTGCAGCAACAACAAATAGCTACAGACCGATCGATCACATCACAGCTAATTCAACTTCTTTTTAGAACTTTAACAGGTGCCTTCTCGATAGGACGTACGAGATTATGTTTCCTGTTTCAGTAACTAATAATAAGCAGTATTTGCAGGTGAATTTTCAACGGTACTGAACGTTCTGCAACAGGTAAGCTGTCAACAATGCTAGTAATAAGTGGTATTCTGCTAGTGGCCGCAGTGTGTCCAAAAGAGCTGGGATTCCGCAAAGTCGGAGTAGTTTAGTTGACGTTTAGTTATCTCTCTCTCTCCTTTTGATGTGAATGTATGTACCTTTCAGATGTACCTGTGATCGTTTGTCGTGGGGAACGCACCTATTCGCCAATCATTTCACACTTCCTTCCGTGGGCTTTCGCTCTTCCCTAATGTCAGATGTTCTTTTACGTTTTCTTACATAGTTTGCACTCTCGCCAACGCCTATTGCTCTCCGTTGAGCTCTCCCACTTGTACGATGTATTCTCCGCACCTTTCTTACTTTCGCCTGCCTTTTATATTTCGGGGACGTTCTTACGCACATATGCACGCACAGTCAACGATGCAGCACACAGACACGCTTCACTTTTACACACATACACAAAGGCATGTAACAGCTTCGGTTTCTCTCGCCTATACACGTTTCGCTGACTTCTTTTATAGAAAAATTTCCTTCTGCAGACGTTGGGGCTGTCTTCAGCGCTTCTCCAGCAGTCATCGCTGCCGTATCCACAACTACGGCCGCCTCTGCCGCGGAAGAAGAGAGGGTCAAACTAAACCGGGTCACTTCGCCGACAGGACGACAGTAAAATGGCCAGACAGCAAGCTGACAAATCGACAGCAGAACTGATCTTCGCAATAGCCAGCAATAGCACTCCTCACATTTATCTTCCCTTCTGAATGATGATGCTCACGACGGTGTTCAGACAAAGCTTTCCACTCCAAATCTGCTGTCGGTGCCGTCAAAATGCGTTAAAACGAATTCTTACAAAAAGGAAAAAGCTTCGTTGTCCCCGACAGAGGCGTTGCTAAGCGCTGCGATGCAGAGCTTCGGATCGCCAGCAGTCAAAGCCAGGTACCCTCAACCCATTGAAGTTCACCACTTTCGACTTCGGAATTGGCTCTTTATTAAGTGACACTTCAGTGGTTGTTATAGGCAACGGTACTCGATATTCCTACTGTTCTACTGTTACTGCTGCTACCAGATATCTTTGCTATTGTGATCAGGCACACGACATCGCACCCATGATCGCTTATCAATGCTTAAAATTATTACAGTATCAAACACTAGCGGTAAAATCCTTTCACTCAAACAAGATAGCATAGAGATACAGGATTAATTGACTAAACTCGGCTTTAGACAAATACGATGAAAATCAATGCTTTGGGCGCTCTGTATCTGGTGGCGCCCTATTGAACGAATTTCGTACAGGTTAAATTCGCCCATGCCCGTGCGGCTCGTGGGGGTACCTTTAATTTCAACTTCTCCGGCTCTGTTTAGTTGCTCTGTTTATCCTCAAGATCTGTCTAAGGTTGGCGCGAGGCTAAGAGTCACGCGCCTTTCCGTCGTGGCATTCTTACGCCTCCTCGTTACCCCAGTCTTTAGTTAACCCAGCACCTTCACTAAGTTCTTAGTCGTTTTACCGGTTACCGCACATGTCGACGGGATATACTCGAACGTGGCTGACACCAACTAGTTTCCTGCTAATTTTCTGCCAAACACCAACGGCTTATCACAGCCCAGATGGCGGTCACACGTAAAAGTGGATAAAATTCATTTCAGTACAGCCGACTCACACGATTGTTTCCGTTATTTTGATCTCTGTCCCCTCGTGGTGCGGGCGTATTGCAGGAGCAACCTTGTTCTGGCTCAGTTGGTTGCCTGCTCCCGGGAGCACGTTCACACTCACCCAAAAGCAAAACAGATGATGACCTCAAAGTGATTTCGAACGACACAAGAGCAACCAAACAGATGGTGGCGCAGACCCAGTTGTTGCACCCGGAAGTGCTAAGCAGTGGCGGGCAACTGAACAAGCGTACTTTCGTCGCTTGAATTGGATAAAGTCAAGCAGTGGTACAGAATAGAAACAGATGTTTCACTAGATTTTATGACAAAAAAAGACTTCCTTAAGACTACTGTATGAGTCAGAAAATTAGCACGAGCATACATCATTTCCTGTAGTAAAATAGAGCTATTCGTAGTATGAGCTATTAGTAGCATGAGACTGCAGTGGTTACATGTAACGCGATGTCTGCAATTTTTAATTACACTGCGCCACGAGAGACATATGGGTCGACCTTACATAATAAAAAGTTCCATTAATACACCATAGAAGCCTTTTCCAACGAAGGAAAAAATAAAAATGCGTATTTCTTTTCGTGACAGTATATATGTTCGGTTTTATATTGGGTGTGAATATTAGCCAGGTCGAGTTAAATCAGGAGTTAAATAACTCGTTTTCAATTTATTTTTGGATACGTACCTTCCATTTTCCCGTCTGCGTTTACCCTTTGTACAGCCACCTTAAATTATAACGTAGAAGATGCATTAGTCTTTTTTCGATGTTAATTTTACCCCAGTGTACTCACGTTTACTTTTTACCCCTTGTTCTACTACCAAGACTATTAAGGCACAATTTAAGAGTTACTATTGTATTTCACGGCCAATTGTTCCTAAGTTTTCGTTCATCCTATGAAGTTCCTATATTTGGAGGATTTTATAGAACGAACTTCAATGACATTCATTTTGACTTGTTTTTTAATCAAATGAATCAAAGCTGTGATTTTGTAATAAGTTGATCACCTGTGTCCAACTTCCCGGCGCGGCCCCGCAGTCGACGATAGACATTCCTGGCTTCAGAATTGAATACTTCGCATCGATTTCGATCAATTTGTAAGCGCTGCGCGCGCGGTAATTCTCATAACTGCGAGTGAACAACAATACATGGGCTGACTCAAAATAAGTAGTATATTCGCATGAAGAGTTGTTAGTTACCCTTATTATACATAAATTTAAAATTTATAATATAATCTGATAATGGTAAGACAGCCAACGTTTTTGCAATGCCAAGTATCTATGCTTAATAACAATATGTGAGTATATTGATAGTACGAAATGTTTTTGTATATGTATTACAAAGTTGGATCGGTATTTAACGCCCCACAGTGCACCACAGTCAGCAGCGTACGGTGTGCTGGCACGGAGTCGCCGCAATTGTTAAAGTACGGTTAAGTACGGTACCATCAAAATGCAAGTTTCGACAAAAGCTTTTAAAATTTTATTTGATAGTGCCATATCGATTAGGCATTGTCAACTTACCGAGATTTTTTCACGTACGGATCGTTTAGTTGTCGAGTCAACCAGTCTTGAGCCGGTTTACCTTTTCCTTTGAGATTCTTCGGTACGACACACAGCATTGGCGAGCAATGTAGATCCCGAATAGGATAGACTCGAGGCTGCACAAACGGTGCTAGATGATGTAAAAAATACACCCTTTGCCGACCTAGCAGCACCTTAGTTAATTGTTTCTTTAATATCATTATTTTTCGCCATGAAACGTATTCAAGTACGACAGGCTTCCAATAGTGTATATTATCGCGGATGTAAAAGCGGTGCCTTGTAAAATACGCAGAGCTGTCAGAGGTATACTAACGTATCGCTTGACGAAACTAACACCACCAAAACTGTTTCCATAGAGCTCACAATATATCAGTAACACAGGCTATCTGATCTGGATGTCACTGCAATCCCAGCCCTATGCAAAACATAAACGCCTTTATTGCGTCAAGTTAGCTTGTCTCTGGCCGTAAAAACGGTTCTCAGCTGTTTCTCACCTGCAAGAAACGTAACTTTGGCACAATTTCGAAAGAGTATAACAGATTCTAGTAAGAATTTCGAGGTATGTCTTGAAGCGTGAGGCACATGGTAATATTTTCATATATTTGGTATTTTCGAATGGTTGCCGTGAATAGCATGATTGCGGGCTCAATTCAGTGTTGTGTACGTTATTTAAATTCAATGCTTTTAAGTTAAAGTTAATTTAGGCACACCTACAGAAACGTATGCCTAGCAATTCGCCGTCGATGGTTATTAACGTCAAACGTTGCAGAAAATGAAAGGTTTACTTTGTCTATCAAGTACAACTCTGTCGTAGTAAAGGAGAAAGGCCGCTAGTTCTTCACAGACAGCTTTTGATGTCTCGATTATGCGAAAACGCGTATTGGACTTTGTATGTAAATCAACAATAGGGAGGAGTCACGAAATAATTTACTGTTAAGTAGCGACTGAACTCCTGAAGACAATCTCTTCATTAATTGATTTACATAGATTTTACTGCGGCGCTAAGGCTAAATAAATTTGGCGATTCATTTTCATCTCTTTTTTGCTAAGCATAAGGTTTGAGGTTACGTGCCTTAAACCTAGACCTGTAGTTGCGTGTCTATCAATTTAACTCACCGGATCCCCACAAAAATATCTAATTTCCAAAATTTGCTTCAATTATAGACGTATGAGGACATTTGGAGGTCTGTTTTTTTCTGTCTGCGGCTGTTGTTAACTCACAGAGCGTTATGTCTTCACGACAGTAGTTTTCCATCAGCTTACATCACCTGTTACTGCAAAGTGTGTATTTGAGTGACGAGGCTTGAGTCATCTACTGCGGCCTGTACATATACCATTGACGACTCTCTTTCGGATCCAAAAGGCATCAGCAACGTATTCTGCTCTATCGCGGTTCGAGTATGGCTGGCTGTCAATTTTGCAAGGCACCATCACCAGCCTACGTTTGCCCTCGATGTACGGCTCGATTTTGCGGCTTAAGGTACACTGCAATGGCGTGAGAATTGATTACGTGTTTATCTCATTATTTTTGACTTCGTTTCTAAATTCTACAGAATCTAGCGTGCGTATTGTAACCACTGAGAGACTCAACGTGTGCATAAAACTCTATTTACAAAATAAAAAATACGCGATAATCGCCGTTTGTGCTACTTGAGAGCTTATATTGTCTACTCGAACCAATACGAGTTCTGGTCAGTTTTTATGAAGGCTGTATAATAAATTCCTTTTATACATGGTTAATGTGAAAACCGAAGTTGCTTCTCTGTCACCTTGTGGGCACTGTTTTTCTATTACAGATGCTACAAGTGTCAGGAACACTCCAACTGCAGCGAGGGATTCTATCGAGAATGCGTTGAAGCGGAAATGAGACAGCAAATTCCCGATCAGCGAAACAAGGAAAAGGTTTGAGTTAGAGAAATGTTTGTTTGCTGAGATAATTTAAACTAGCCACTTACCTATTGTTAACAAGATGTTGTAATTCAATGTCGGATAAAAGGTTCAACTAAAACGTTGTAAGTATGGGGCAAAACTCGTTCGTGTTAACAACTGTATGTTGCTATATAATGAGGTGTGATGATTCCGTAGTGACTTGCACATTAAATATCAGAGAGAGAAGAGACCTCGGAATCAACATGTGTTAGATAATATCCGTTGTTAAACTCTAGAAGCATGATTATAAATACAGCATATCGAAGTGCGGTTACGCTTATAGGTCGACCACGACGGGAATCGTATGGGAGAATCTTCGAGATAATTGTACGATACGTCTTTAACATTACTATTACTGGGCTAATGTCACTTGTTAATTAGGAGGCGAATATCAAATTAATGGATTTATGGGATATGTAGATTTATTGAGTTTGCTATTGAATTCGCCTTATTGACTGCCCTCAGGACGGATAAGATCTCCATCTCTTTTCAAGCGTATCCATATATGTTTGCATAGACACAAGATGCAGGTACATTAAACGCATTGAATTTTTCTAACATTATTGAGGGGCCGACTTAAATAGTCACAGTAGCTTCGCATATATCATAGTCGTAATGATCTCTTAAATTCTGAAGTAATTCTAATAATAATAACATTGTCAGAATATTTAATTTATAACAGGCAAATATGACATGATAATCGTATTTAAGCATACATGGAATACGATTCCGTACATTAAGAAAATCATCCAAAATATTTGTGCCTGGAAAATTTACTCTTATTTTTTAAATATTATAGGTGCAAGAAGCACTTGTTCGAGAGCGGTTGACTGTATCTGATGATGATGCATTGGAGAGCAGATTAGCCTCAGTCGACCTCGATAATCCCGACGAAGTCCTGCAGGTAGGAAAACTACCGCTGTTGTCTACAGTTTCGCCTGTATACTAAGGTCTTTTTTGTTTCGTTGAAATTTTCGTGTTTGACTTCTTAGTTTACAGACGTACAAGACGCTAAAGCGCTTATCACGTACATTGGCCAGCTACTCCTTTTTGAGAACATGTTATATAGAAAAGAAATTTGAATATATCACAGATATGTCTCAATGTCTTGACATTTTTCGCGGAACGGTCGCAGCAGCGGAACAGCATACATTAACGTTTGCTTAAATCGTATTTTGTCCACCACTGTTTCAGGTTTTGACAAATGAAGAGCGAATGACTTTCGAGAATTTAATGAAATCAAATGAAATCGGCACATACATTACTGTATGGAGACCTTGGTGGACCGCAGCAAAAACACGTATTGAAGAAGTACGCATAATTGTTTTACTCTGTTCATTGGTACAATTTCCAAACCCGTCATTCGATTAGGAATGACTTTTGTCTAAACATTTACATGTTTCTAAACAATATCACAAAAGTTGTTTCTAACGGCATAGAAAATATCGCTAGTATATGCCTCTACATAACTACCGTATTTGGTCATAGGTGAAACCCTATGCAGGACATAATGAGCTTGCAAAGTTCAAGCAACAACGCAGGGAAGCCCGACCGAAAATTGGTGGACGAAAGGTGCAGAATCTGAATACCAGTACGACTAATACTGATTCTTCTAACGATGACAAGAAAAGCAACGTTTGGGATAACATGATACGTGATTACAAATCCAACGATGACAGTAAATCAAGTGGAGATCCATCTACGAACAAAGTGGTATCAACTAAAGACCTCGCAGGTGGTCTTAATGAGGAAGTTCTTGATGAAAACATGCCTAATATACTCGTTGAAATAGTAATGCCGGATACTGATGGTTCTCGGTTCGAGAAAAAGACTCGTATAATTGATAGCCGCTACCGCGGCAGGAACTGCATTGTAAGTGACGCCATTTGCAGGGAAAATACTGCAGAGAAACACACGGCAGTAGAGTCCGAAATTTCAGTTAGAAATCCTACAGAAGGGCTTCCACAAAAATGGAAAAAAGGCGGGCACGAAGTTTACGATGGCCGTACGACAGACATACAGCAGTCTATTGAGATAGGCAAGTATACCGGAGATTTCAAAAGCGACGCTAGTGAATTAACGGATGCGACTTCTGCTAATCAGAACATCCTTTTAGACACGTGGATTGAAGATTCTTCCGGGTCGAAAGTGTTTCCTGAATGGGAAAATCGAGAGAAGATTCTTGCCACAAACATTGTAAACTTGGTGACCGCATTTGCATTTACCTCGAGGTAAGTATATATAAAGTATAAAGTTGTTGTCTCTACTATAAACAAATCTATTACTAGTATTTGTCGAAATTGAGTACATGTCTTAACACTCTGCAATATTACTGCCCTAAACGAATTCTGTATTTTTCTATTAAGACAAAATTGTGTTAATATATTGTATATTTAACTGGATGGGAAATAGTTCGCAAAACAATTTCTCATCCAGTCAAATCCATTGTGAATACATTGAATTCTTTATAGGCTAGCTTAAAAATTGTCGAAAGACTTAAATTACGATCTAGGAAATAGTACAGTGGTAACGTGGGCATTGAGTACCCTGGTAAGCCAGATCCAGTGCCGTATATTTGCAAAAATAAGAAATTTTCAAATGAGCCCGCTAGATGTATAATTGACGAGACGTGAGACTAAAAAAAATTATGAGGGGCATTCCAGATTCAGTGCGGCTCGTATAAGGGGTCGTCAGGCCGCATATTATAAAGCAGACTCCATAAAAGAGTATATATATATATATGTTGGACAAAGAAATCTGATGATAAGTGGGTCTTCCTTTTTTGCTTGGAGTAGACTGTCTATGTTGTTGTCAGTCTTCATGCGGATTTTAAAAAATCCATGGAAATTTCCATGAAACAAACTGGAAGATTCTCAGTAAGTTCAAAACTTAAAGGGTCCAGAAATATATTAAAATGGTTCAAAAATGCCATTTTTGACACATTTGGATTTTTGATACAACAATTAATACTTTTTTAGAGGAAAGAATACTAGTTACCAATATGCTAATAATTTAAATAAGCTTCAGTGTTTTTGAAACTTTTATGCCTTTGTAGTTTTTTCGGTCTGCTATCAAATTAAAATGTGATCGTTTGGACGTCATAAAAACGCTACATTCTTTTGTATAAGTAGCGTGTTTGAACAACATTCTAACGAAGGTACACCTCTCAATATCGTCAGATGCACTGTTAATGTTAAAAAAATATATTCGTATAAAAGAAGGAACATTTTGAAATTAACTAGTGAATAGTTTCGATCGTGATTTGAAGAGGCAATCTTGGTAAATAATGGTTATATTGAATAAGCATTTTTAGCGCATTCTTTAGATACAGTTCCACCCATAACAAAAGGTCTTGTTTAGACATATATTGAGTTGTCGAAAAACTATTAGCTGCTCTTCTGGCTAGACTGCTTCAGAATGACAGATTTCACGTAATGTAAGTCGCGTCGGGTCGGTGTCGGTACTATTTGAGAGCTGAGATGCCCTCATTCAGACTTACGATAAAGCACTTCAAAAATGAGTGAAATTCCTGAAAAAATTCGCCGTATTTAATTACAATAAAGGCACAAATGCTGTCCAGGTCCATAAAAATGTGGGCCATTTATGATCAAGCTGCGTTATCGAAAGAGAAGGTTCAAATATAATTTTGCCGCTTCCGTTTTAGAAATTTCTATGTGAAAGTGCTTCCTGTAGTAGTTGATCAATTCAGAAACAGTTAATGAAATCATTGGGGAAGTTTGAGAAAGCTGGCACGTGAACAAGCATAATGTCACCAAGGAACCCAAGATCTACCAACAAATAGTTGGGAAAACCTAGTCATATAAAGACATAACCGAGTTTACTCAATCGTATTTCTGTGTACTGAAACGTCATGGAATCGAGCTCTCTATGATGAAAAGTATGAGAACATTTGGAAACAAAAAATTATCATCTACGATCTATTCCAACTTTAAATCGACGGCAAAGAAGTTACGCTATGTGTTTGGTGGAACTGGAAATGGATCATGCATTATGAGTTACTGCTGCGTCAACGGAACAATTGATTCGTAACAACAAGGTAAAAACAAACCATTGAAAAATATCTACCGGAATTTGTGAACTGACAAAGCGCCAAATTTTATTATGGTTGTGTCAGACCACGTGCGTCTTTAGCTACATTGGAAGAACTCGAATGGGAATGCATTCGCTGTTTGATCCGGATCTTGCACCATAACACTTCCATCGTCTACTTAATCTCTGCAGAACTTCTTGAATGACGTTAATTTAGTTCCATGTTTATCTTAATAGAAAGTTACAAAAATCAATCGTTACATCCTTTGGCAGTCCTACAGAGATGAAATTAGGGTGGTGCGAAAAAATGGCAGAAGGCCGAGCAATAGTTTAGCAATATCATTCTAAAATATACGAAATATTTTCTTCATTTTTAGTTTAAAGCGACCAGCGTTTTTTCAACAGAGGGATATATACACACATACGCCTGTAAGACCAATATGTACTTAAATTTATTTCGTTGTTGCTTTAGGTTTTTCAATGGTGACGCACTGGGCATGGAGGTCGATGCCGCCGTCACTCTAGAATCGATCTGCGCAGTGCTCAGAGGACGAAATTTCCAAACGGTAAGTAATGAGATCATAAAAAATCTAATGCTTAACGTTGTAAGAAGCAAACTTTTAGAAACCGGATAAGGCTTAGCTAGCCTTGAATTTTTGTATAACTCGAATTACGTCGTGCAAGAGTAAACGCAATGCCGTGAACATAAACGCATCCAGTCAACGTGAAACGGAGATTTCTCGTCATTAATTGCTGTAGGACCTTCAATATTTATAATGCGACGAATAGTCTGTGATGGGTCCGTACCCCGAAAAAAAAATACTGACAAAAGCAAGTTTATTTGGGTGAAATAACTCAACTGCCTTTACGATACTGCTGCCTTATGAGTTGTGTGCAAGTCCTTAAGAATTTAGCCAATACAAATTCAGACCGGATTATGTTGCAGATCGATACAGCCGTTGGTGATATCCTCCTGCAAGATATTGTTATCAGAAACGCTAATCCTAATGTTCTTGTGTCTGATGTCAGGTAAGGCAACATGCAGATAAAACAGAAATATTTATTAACAAAACATCTGGTCAGCTTTTATTGGCTGATTAATTATCGCCACCGGAGTATTTTCGATTGCGAAATTCACCCATATTTATTGTATCCCCTGGAAATTCTATCAATCAAATGAATGTCTTAATAATTTTGAGAGTTTCACGTTTGGTACCTCCGCTAAATTCTGCTTCGAACGGCTAGCTCCCAGAATGAAATGAAGCCTGTCTACGCTCGGTTTCGAACTCGAAGGACCTTACGTATCCCTCAGCCTAGCACCTGTACTGCTTCATGATGAAGATATCAAATAAACACTTCAACAGTGATATGAGAGCAACCAAACTATTACCGTAATTCTGATTAAAAAAAAGCTTTCAATTTTCTGCATTTAGAAGAAAAATTGCCTGCCACAAGCAACAGTCAATCAGCCTGTGTTAGATTAACACTGTTTGTATCGGAAGTAGACCTAACAATAATAACGTGTATTTCAGTCTAATACTCGATACCGCCGAATATGTTGAACGAGCTTTGTTCGAAACACGGAATCTATTAAAAGCTGCACGACGCTCATTGAAGAAGCAACCATTGTTAACTAAATCCAGTGAGATTTCTTTTGAACAGCTTCGAAACAACTCGCGCATCGACTTGACTGATGCTTTGCTACACCATAAATATTTTAAGCTTCTCATGCTTAAAGTGGATTTTTATTTCGATTGGGCAACGAAGAATACAATACGTTTGCGGGAATGGACCCTACCTGTCATTTCCCTGCAAAAGAAAAATCGACAATGACTTCTGTAAAATGAAGAGTACTGCACAGGCCGAAGAAAAATGAATTCGTGTTTTATTAATACGTTGATTTCGAACATGCTGAAGACACTTTAGTAATCTACTGTTAAATTAATGGTTTCCTGGTTAACGTGATAACGACTCTCCTTTTTTTTTTTATGTAAATGTGTTAGTGTTGTGTAAAGGTAAAGCTATGTTAATTGTAAATAAATTATAACAATTTTGTTTGACCGTTGTTGTAGTGAAGGTTGTGTAAATGTTCATGGTCTTTTTGTAATTACTGGTCGTCTATTTTAAGAATGATACAACACATTTAACCTGTGAGTGCAAACCGGCGAGTGGTAGATAAAGGTTGGACAAGGTAAGAAAATGGTCTGTCTTCAATGCCAATCCGTCCCATTAATTCTTCGACTTGTTCCAATGTGTGTGTGATTTTTGTGTTATGGTATGTTATTATGTTAACATAGATAAATGCTCACAGGACGAAACGAGTAAAAACAATTGATGCTATTGGCCAGTTTTGTGGAAAGTAGTTGTTTTCACCCAAGATAATAGTAGCAATATTTGAGTTGTTATCGGCACGATGGCTACTTTGCTTGTCGATCACCCATAATTTATATTTAACAAATTGTAGCATTTGATATTTTTTAGCCATAACAGTTAAACATTAAATGAGTGAAATATCGTCGTTATGCAATGCGTTTCGACAAACCGGCTCAGCGCGTTTCCCTAATGTTATTTGGTTGAATGAACAACTTTGGACGATTCGTGTTTTCTAAGATCTTTCGTGCTACCATAAATGAGTTAGAATTTTACCAATTACTAGGTGATTAATACTTTAGGATACACTGTTATTAGCCTGAATTCTGAGGTTTTTACATTGACCTAGGTATAAGCTGCTCTTGCTGGTTCCACATTCTTAAATTTGTACAAGTACTGCAAGATAAAATGTACAGACAAAACGGGACTGCGATATTTCGTTTTCTCTTGTTTGATTTTTTTAAGCTTATTATTATGAGGTTGATTTGCTAGTAATTGTAACGTTTGTTGTTGTTGTTGTTTAGAATAAGTAACCAACCTTAGCGAGATACGGTTTCCGCAGCTTTAACTGCAAAACGGCACTGAATTACACATTACACATGCATTCGAGTTACGTAGAAGCAGAGTTTTCTAGGAAAGAAACCTAAAAACTACTTCTTAAAAGCCAATTAGCTAGTTTCACATGTTAACTGGGGTTCACAAACGAGTGCCTGAAGTTCACACTTACAACATCTATGGCAATATATACTACTGGCGCATTGTTGCTAGACATTCTGTCCGCGGCTTTTATCATGGATTCTCTAGATAGACGGCGAATGTTCGCTGTAAGTACCCCAGTCGGAGGTGCATGTCAGCTACCCAATTGAGAAAACATCTCGTTATCTTGTTGTTCCTATTTTCTACTGTTTACTGCAACATTCTGCACGATAGGTTTGATAAACATACGATTCGTATTAAACTACTGGTGGCAGCCAGACAGTTATTTAGGAGATGTTCCTTAGTTGTGCTTTTAGTGAGGTCCGGGGGTGTATGTTTCCGTTATTCTCGGAAAGCTCGGTTTTTAAATACTCCACGCTATACACAATAAGTATGATGGCTGAGAGCTATGATTGTACGAGATGTGTGTTGAGAAGAAAAAGATTTCATGTGGCTTCGTATATTAATTCATATCGCGAGGGAAGAATTGGTCGATAAGGGCATAGAGATGACGCACAGAGGCTTAGCATCATTAAGTCTCGTTAATTTCATCACTTAGCGGTTGAAGGTTACCTGAGATAACTATTACTCCATAGTAGTAGTTCTCCGTATCTTTATTAAACTAAGGGTCGGTGTCTATTTACTGCTCTTTGATGTCTGATTTGTTCCCTGCAGAGACTACTCTATCGAATTATCATTCACAGACATTTTATGCGCTTGCAGCATACGTATATGACACGAGTGAAATGTTTTTTGAGATTCCATAATCACCCCCAGAATTAGAGAAGGATTAGTGATGACTCCAAAAAAATACGCGATCTTAAACCACCCCGACCCATTAATTTTGGATTAATCAAACTGAACTGGTGTAAGCAGTCAGGCTACCGGGCACAACTGGAATTCCAATATAATCCCGGCAATGACGATTTCCAATAACTCTGCTTTTTGTGCTAAATCTTTAAATCTGTCCTATTGTGGGACAAAAATCGCTACAATATTTTTCCGTCTCTTTAACCGCGAACTTTTAAAATACAATAGCACGCCATTTCGTGTCCCTCTAAACACTTTCCCAGAAAATAATAAATTTATTCACGTGTTATTCAAGAAGAGGAATTGTAAAGTATAAACGTTACACCGTCAGCACATTAGCAAAGCTATTTTAGGTTTGAGCCTTTGCCATTAATAGGCATTTCTTTCCTTAAATCTTTATACAGGCGATTCAATAATCCTATTCAGCTAATACTTTATAGGTTTTTTTTAACAATAACATCTCTAGCTGATATGCTCATATATCAAAATTGTAGGCTTCTTTGTGTCTACATTATTTTTTGTGTCAGATGCTAGACAGTTCCACTGGATGACGACGGAGCTTAAGCACAATCGAATCGCGTAGTCTTGTTTCACGTGTGCCTCTCTTAGGTACTTAAAAGACAGGACATTTGGACCAATCCCATAATATTCTTCACTAATATAAGTAAGACAACGTACCTTGCAAAGTTTAAATATGAGAGTTTTTTTTCATTTGCGCTCTACTAAGGCGCCGAACGTTCTCAAAATTTAATCGGTTAGATTTGTAGTTTCTTAGGGGAACTGTTGAAGACTGGGAGTGCGATGTAATAGGAATAAACTGTTACATAGTATTAGGTTAGGGACGGTGAGGGATCTCTAATGCCTCCAAACGTTTCACGCGTACAACGTTCTGTCATTTGTGTACATAACACATATATAGCCCTTGAGAAACATTCGCAGTAAGATTTACGTAGGCTAGAAGTGCAAAAAATCGTAATGCGCACCCCCGGCTAAGCTCTCTTTAGCAGCAGGCAATAGGTCGCTCATTTAAAAGAATTATTTGAATGCAACGTGAAATTTATTTTAGAACATCGAATTATCTCTGCGCCGTTCGACACGTCGCATGCTGATATAATATGGCAGACTCATCATTCATGGAGATGTCCTACGGCGCATGGCAGTGCTTTCGGGTAGCTTTCAGACTTAAAAAGCTGAGTAATTCTGGCTGATATGCTCATCTTGCGTCATATATTAATAATAATTCTGCGCGCTTGTTTCCTTATTGTAGCAGAAATATTACTCGAGACATACGGAAATCTCATTGTCATAAGACCCCCCGCGCGATTTCGTAGAGTACATAATGAGCGAATAATCGTTGTGTAATAATAAATCTGTGTTACATAATTTCCTACAGTTAAATTAATCAAATCTATATAAAAACAGCAAATTGGTACAGCCTGCTGTGAAGAGTCTTTTGCCTGACGAACTAACAGGGACATCTTTATGGCTATTTGTTATAGAGTCATAGTAAATTTAACTGTTTCTGTTTTCTATACCTCATTTCAAATATTTTGCTATCTCACACATCTTTACGATAAATATAATACTGGTAGATCAATATCTCATTTCTGTTTCATATATTTTTAACGGATGGACCGTTCATTGGGCTCTCCAACGGAACCGCCACGTACCCTTGAAGTTGTGGCGTTCTTGAGTGAATGAGAAAAAAGGTGTCCAGCGATAGTAAATATACATCACAGATGGAAATCTACAGGTCCTTTGCAGGTATTGGGTCGGAACTGGAGCCACTGTATAGAACTTAGTGATGAAACTTTAACGTCAAAAATGACACCCACCGCCAGATCTTACAGTTACGAAACACAGTTTTGCATGTTCAAAAAATCAAGTAAGAGAATAAAGCGAGTTATATCAAGGTAAAAAAAAAAAATAAACATTGTGTTCGTTGAGGAAAACAAAGATGAGGTAGAGAGAAGCAACAACGCGAAATTATCCGCGCGGTAGCTTTATAAACATATATAAGCAAAACACGGTCAGAATAAAAATAAGTGCAGCAATAGCGAGCCACCCCGGTGGACGTTGACAATGATACTGGTGGGCGATGTCAGCTTCATCACACAACCTTATCCCCTGATTCAATGAAACATTTTTTCAGCGGTAATTTCCGACTGTAAAGCTGTCGTCAGGTTTCTTGGTGTGAAGCCTATTATTAACAAACCAGGTTATACCCTTAAGTATTTGTCAATATAAGTTCAGTTGGTAACTAGAGCGGCTGTATGCTCGCTGAATACTTTTATATCGATACAAAAATTAATGCCGTTATAATGATATATGTGTATGTTTACGAGTCAGAGTTTACGAAGAGTTGACATTAATGTTTTCTTGGCCGCTCTTAGGCTTTGAATTCCTTATAGTTTCTAGCTGTAAAGTCTTTAGACTTCACTACAACGGAAACTGTAGTAAGATGCACGCACTTGGCCTCAAAGCCACGCACCCCCCAAAATATGTATTTCGTCAGCCTTATTGAAATACCCCTCATTAAAATTCTCTACCGCTGAGGCGCTTTCCCTGTGGAAAAAGATTCCGTGAAACTGTATTGGGAGCATATCCGAATTCTAACAGGCGACTCACTCAAAATTTGTTTATGCTATCAACCCCACCAGCACCTCGTCCATCATCGGAACAATGAGTTTGCTTACGATGATCAACGTGTGGTTCTTGGTAAAGGGCAAACCTTTATATGCGGGGGAAATATTTATTTTGAATTAAAAAATCGATACAACGCTGTGAAGTAAAAGCAGACATACTCGTTTAGCTCAAAGGTGCACAGAGAATACAGAGAAGGTATGCAGAGATACCTCACTTCCTTTCCCTCCTATGTGTCACTGATAGGTCCATGATCATAGTTAGAAGAGACGTTTTTTAGCTTGTCAGTAGTGACTCAGCGAAAATAGCTCTTTCCAGACTTCAATAATAGAGAAATACTATTTTTAAATTGTTGCAATAGGTTAATGAAGTAGCACGATTTCATTTAACATTATTCGTATATTGGAGAAGAAGTCGAGCCTTTAAAGCTAAAAATTCTACGTTTGTTACTACCGACCCAGTAAAGGGACACCACGTAAATAATTATTACAGGTGCCATCTGCCAATCGGTCACATGGAATTGGTGGATTTATAAAATTCGTTTATAGCGGGAACCAAGGGTGTGTAAACGCATAGTAGGCTGGTTGCATAACATGCGATGTTTTGCATTTAACGGCATATATTCATAAGAAACTATTAAAAAAAAAAACTATTTTACTCTATTTTTTAGTTTTAATTTTTATTATCTACTTAATATATTTTTTACTTATTGTTTCGATCGCAATGAATTCATATTCAGTTGCAAGAAATCAGTAAAAAAAGCTTACAGCTTCTTAGGTTTCTCAATAAGTTTGCTAAAAAAGTAAGAATGATGCTTTAACGCTTTTTTTTTTTCTCAAAAATACGCTACAGTGAGTTTTCTGCAGTTATGCTAAAAAAACGTATCCAGTGTAAGTACGATAATTCTAGGAACTGGGTAGTCTACCTTCGAGTTTTAGCGCTGCTACGGCTCGAAATGTACCGTGTTCATTGTTTCCATTGACAAGCAAAACGCGATTACCAGGATTTGGTACGCCATCATTTTCCTAACACATCACTGGAATAAAAACGCGGAGTAATTACTGTTTGCATATAAAACCGAAAGGTCACTGGTACGTCTGGGGATAATGAAAACAGGCACTGTTAAAATAATAATTGCTGAGAAAAGCTAGAATGTCCTCTTTTAAAACAACTTTTAACTGACTGCCATATAGATGCCTTTCGACAAGGGCAGAAAATAAAGTTAGGATTAGTGCATGCGGTGCAATTGACCTTGTTTTCCCGTTTTTTTTTTTAAATTTTTCCTTATCTTGTAACTATAGAAACGAGATCATTTCTGCATTCGTCTTTCTTGGTTTCAATTCAAAAATATCTGAGATTTTTCTTGGGTTACTCCGTAGCTCATTTACATTCCTTCAGTTCGTTTATAGGCTTCACGGAACTACTGCCCAATTAATACCTGCTATTTCTAATATTTGCTCTTCAACATGCGTAGAAAACGCTAAAGATCTTTCCAAATTTGTTAACAGGAAGTCAATAACATACACAGATTTTTGATCTATTCTCCCGCAGCTCTTACATCTGTTTATTTCGATTTGAATTTGTATCGCTATCAGCAGCGGCCGTTTCAAAATCTTCCGCGTCACCGGTGCTTTTTATTCCTGTGCCATGGTTTCGTTCTCCATTGTAGCAGCGGCTGCCGCCGCTGCAACCTGCTGTAGTCACGTGATAGTTACATCGAGGACCCTTTCCTGCCTTCCGAGCAGGCAGTCGTTCGACCTCATTTAGAGTCCGCTGTTGGTAGTATATACAAAGTGAGGTGGCTATCGAAACACGATCGTCACTAAGAGATTATTGGATCGACGTACAGAGTTTATGCTGTGCTGTTTTCACCAATTCTAGTGCCCGATTGTTGCTGGTGCTCTTAAGTGCATTGTGTTCGAATCTTCACAATTCATTTGAGATGGCAGCTCTTCGCAATGGCTCTCTCCTCATTCCCAGACTGGTTCAAGCTCTGCGCGAGCGTAACCAATCATTTTTCGCGCACGTCGAGATGGGACCCCCCGATGCCATTCTTGGAGTGACCGAAGCCTACAAGAAGGATCCCAATCCCAAGAAGATGAACCTCGGTGTCGGTCAGTAGTCATCTTAGCGTACTTTTTATTACTGTCATTCGACAAATATTGTGGGGGAATTTGCATATAGCTTCGTGGTGTCAAACGATTAGCTTACCAATTTTACATTTGTGTAACTTGAAAGTGCTTCTGTCGTGTGGATATCATTTTGCGAAGTCATGGCTAACGGGTATATGTATACCAGTGTTATAAACCGAAGCACCTTTTCATTTCGAAGATCACCATATTTCGCTAAAGATGCAGTTCTGCTTGAAATAGAGTGCCCTTTAAAGGACATCGTTTGTAGAACGTATGCCGCAAAATGCAGACAGAGGATATATCTTTTAAACGCAATACCAGTGCAGTATTTGTCTGGTTTAGTTTACTACACGTGCTTCGTCTACGTTTGTTTAGTATTTTGTATGCTTTTATTATTCTGCAAATTTTAAACTTCGAGCTGAGCCTCAAATTTTCGGCGCGCGTTTTCTTTTGTTTTTTTTAGATGTTGTATAGACTTCATGAACGAGCTAATACAACGCCAAAACTTTAGTTCTTTTTTCAAATCTCACTTGAAACATGTGCTAAACTCTGCACAGCATTGAGGATCATTTCCGAAGTCTATCATCGAATCCCGCACCTCATCAGTCTGACCCGCTTTGAGCTTTAATCCTGTCATTTGATACATCACTTGGAACCGCCTTCGATATATAAAATAATAATAATGATAAATGCACCTAGTAAGGTAAATGATGCGATGCTTTTGTATTCAGCATTGGGATATGTTACATAAATGGTCGGTACACTGTGATTACCCGGGTAACTAATCATAGCTTGTTAAGTAAGGTGGTAGAAACTCTAACGGCGCTGTTTTTCTTAGTCGCAGTAAATGCTTTGTCTGCTCAGTACAAGCGTCCTCAATAACTTGTAACTGATGTATCCTATGGACGTGTCCGACTCAATTCCACGAGCAAACTCATTGGCCATCCAGTAAAAACTATCATAGCTTGTCCAGGAACGGGAGGGGCGATTGACTTTAAAAGTTGAAACGGAGAAAAAATATTCTACGATAACCCGGTAGTAGTCCGGTACAGTGCACTTGTGTAAATGTGTGACATGACAATGTCCTTCATGTGATCCCGTTTGAGATGGTCGGTATTACTGCACGGTGTTAACGGCGCGTGGAGTTCGACTAAACAGTGGCTGTATCCATTCTATCCATTCCACAAATGCAATAGTTGTTTATCTCATTGTGAACCCCATTGAGATTAATTAGGACAGAGCCTATCCGTCAACGCTAACCTTAAACGGCTTTGTAATCAAAAAACGGAACTTCTAAAGAAATTATTACGTTAGCTAATGAATGTATGTACACATCTATTTATCTGCAAATAAACTACAGGTTTTAAATGTACAGTTACGATGAACTTCTACGCAAAGCGAAACTTCTTTTTCACACACATTTCAGCTAGCAGATGAATCAAGTTAATTACTTGATATGAAGCGCATTTCATACTCTGTGGTTTTTTAACCACGTTACCCTGGCGAACTCAATGCACTAAATCGTTGAACTATATTTTTGTGAGCTCGTTTAAACCACTGTTGGTGAGGGCATTTGTGGTGGCTTGCCGGGGGTTTGTTGTACTGCCTCAATGCTGTTCTTAACACGCGTAGCGGTCAACGTCATTGTACTAACTAATCTTCACAGAGGGACTTCTGTTACTTCCTTCATCATTAAAAGTTAATTATATTATATATATTAATAAATAAGTAAACGGGGACATACATCTTCGTTGACGGTCACTGCGTGTTTATCTCATTCTGGAGTAACAAGAACTTAGAATAATTTTACATAGCGCACTCTGTTCTACAGTATGGCTATGTAATCTTATCAAGCTCATTCATCCGTTCGAAATTATCTTGATAGCATCAGCAATTCTTTCAGCAATACGACGGCTAAGATTTGGCTTATGATAATCGCTTGCCGTTAACTGCTTTGAACTGGCTATCAGAGAGCCGTTGAACTGGTTCCCTCTAGATTGTTTTGACAGCTAACCTATCGTGAAATAAAGGCGAACGGCCTTAAAGCATCCCAAAGTATTTAGGCGTATGTACGGGTAAGTAGGTAATGATATAAATAAGCCGTGCTAACCGACAACAATGACAAACCGATGAAACCTCTCACGAAACTAGAGGTCAATGAAGCGATGGCATAGTTCGTGCAAGACCAAAAGAAATACTCGTAATAATTGCCGAACTACAATTATGGCCTGGTCTGTAAATATATAATAGCTCTTAGGGCTTTCGTTGAAGTAACGACTTTTTGGCGTCCATCCTTGCAGCTTCAATGTTGCGCATTTTAAATACTTACTTCAAAACAGTATTCCTATGATAGTTAAAATATTCATTTCATCTTCGAGATTTTTGTCTTGATTTCTTACGTAGTCAACAGTTCACCGAATATACTTTAGATAGCCATGATATTGCGGTTTGAAAATGTTTTTAATAGCGAAGTCGTTGTGAGATCGCTTACTTGCCGTACCTTGGCTAAGCAGGCAGCGACCTGACCGCTTTGCTGCAGGAGCTTCACGTTGCTCCTTGCTGCCTCCTACATAATAGAGGTATTCGATGTTGTAAAAACAAGTGAAATTTTTCTATTGTCTTATTAAGCGGACAGTTTTCAAGAACCCCGGCTTCGAAATGGTGACCATACAACTGCACAAGCCACTTAAATATTGCTACGGAATCGCTGAATTTGTTAACTTTTCGTCATAATAACTCCAATTACTCTTCTTCGATCCAATAAAAATTATATATATATATATATATATATATATATAATTTCAATTTCTATACGTACCTAGCGAAATGTGAGTGAAATGAACGATCTGTAGTGATGACTGCAAAGTTGGTTCGGCCTTGAAACGGGTAACTGAATTTTCCTTCGTATTTTTCATGTGATTTTCATTATTAGTAGTAATCTAGTATTGATTTGTATTATCGATCGGTGATCATTTTCCATTTTGATTTTTCATGTGGTGCATGTCTACAGGGGCATACCGCGATGATGATGGCAAACCTTTTGTCTTGCCATCGGTTCGAGCTGCAGAGCGGCAGCTCATGTCAAAGAATTTGGACAAAGAATATCTACCCATTGGCGGCTTAAATGATTTTTGCAAGAACGCGGCCATTCTGGCTCTTGGTGACAATTCGGCAGTCATCAAAGAGGATCGTAACGCCACTGTTCAGGTGAGCATTAACTAATGAACTGAATGTATATGGAAATAAGGTAACATACATTTGGCTGTGCAAACTTTTATTCACGGTAGCTCTTTTTTGAGTATACCGTCTGCGTTCAGTTTTTGAGGGCGTACCTTTAGAGCTATGAGGAAACGTCTAGCAGAAAAGTAAATGTTTCTGCCGCTTGCTTAGTTAGTACCTTCGAATATGAATACGTAACATACCCTCATTTCTAATAGTACTGTATTTATTTTTTTCGTGATAACTGTTGCAGGGAATTTCGGGCACTGGCTCGTTGCGAATCGGCGCAATGTTTTTGGATGAGTTCCTGAAAGGTAACAAAACCGTGTACATGCCAAACCCGACATGGGGCAACCATATCCCTCTGTTCAAGAGATGCAACTTTCAAGTAAAACAGTACCGTTACTACGATCCGAAGACATGCGGTCTCGACTTTCAGGGAGCCCTTGAGGATATCTCGAGCATCCCCGAAGGTTCAGTGATCCTTTTGCATGCCTGCGCGCACAATCCAACCGGTGTCGATCCTCGGCCCGAACAATGGACAGAGATCGAGAAAGTTGTGCGTGAACGCAATTTGTTCCCATTCCTTGATATGGCCTATCAGGGCTTCGCGACGGGAGACATCGATCGCGACGCTAGCGCTGTGCGCCTGTTCGCTGGTAGCGGCCCAATGTGCCTTGCCCAGTCGTTCGCTAAAAACATGGGCCTGTACGGAGAGCGTGTCGGCGCATTTTCGCTGATCTGCAGTTCAGCGGAGGAGCAAGCTCGTTGCATGAGTCAGATCAAAATCCTCATTCGTCCACTGTACTCGAACCCGGCGGTAAATGGAGCTCGTATTGCTAACTTAATCCTTAGCGACCCTCAACTGCGAGCGCAGTGGCTTAAAGATGTCAAGGGCATGGCCGATAGGATCATCACAATGCGGTCCCGGTTGAGAAGCGGCCTTAAGCGAGAGGGCAGCACCCATGACTGGAAGCACATCACCGAGCAGATCGGCATGTTTTGCTTTACCGGTATGACCGCCGAACAGGTGACCAGATTGATCAAGGACTACTCTGTTTACCTAACGAAAGACGGTCGTATCTCTGTCGCCGGCATTTCTTCACATAACGTTGACTACCTCGCTCGAGCGATGCATGAAGTTACAAAATGAATTCACGCAAGCTAAAAACTCTTTTGTAATACAAACTTTGTACAGAAATGAAAAGACAAACGGTGATAGTATTCCTAGATGAAACTGCTAAGCAGCAGAACATCATCAAAACGATGATCATTATAATGATGATTTAAGGAGACATTGGCGCGGGAGAAGGCCGGGATGATCATGAACCACTGGCAGAGAAGCTCCTTGGGGGAGATGACAAGAGTAAAAAATCTGGACGCATGCTAAACGGATCCTAAAGCTTACTCGCTTACCAACAATTGCTGCTTTTAGTGGCTAGTATTGAGTTTGCTATTGCTAATGAGTTGGGGAAAAACAACTGGGAAATGTCGACGGTTAGCTTTTACATAATATATAAACCACGATATAAAATTATATATCTACATACAGACTTGTACGAACGTATACGAAGACAAGACGAACAGTGAACAATTTCATATAATTTCATTAAGAAATTCGATTTTAAGGCCATAATAGATAAGCAAATGCATAAGGGCAAAACAAAAATGAAGCAATTCCTATTCATAAAACAGGTACGAAATGTATATAGCAGCCCTACATTATAGCGAGTGTATCTACGAAGCTGGGTCTTGTAGTTTTGAGATGAAGGATCTTATAAGCGTGTATCATTTCTGTTGTAAAATAAAAAAAAAAAATTGATCATGTAACATCTTTACAGTGAGTGTTTTTCATTTCAACAAACATGTACCCATATAATTAATTTCTCTCTCTGAATAATGTCTGTCATCAGGATCGTTTTGGGACTAAGCCAATTGCAAGATTTTTTGTATCTACTATTTTTCCTGAACAACAAGTCTTCTATATCGATCAAACACACCAATTAAACAAATTGTTAGCATCTTTAAAATCGATAACTAATACGGAGCTACAGCTGGAAAAATACCGCTACACTCTTCAGATATCCGTATTTCGGTAAGCTTTATTATGTGGTGCTTTATGCTCTGACACACCTTGTACGCATTTGTATTAAGTAGCACTTTTCCTCAGTTACCACTAGTCGCTTCATGTACTTCGTTGACAGCTCGTTAGCCTACTTGAATCTATGAGCGAAAAAAAAATATTGCACAAAAACTATAGAAACAAGGACGAGTCGTAAGCAGGGTTGTTACATTCAGGGATGCTTGTCTCGTTGAAAGTAACCCTCCGAGACTCCAAATGTAGTCGGTATAGATTTCCTTTGAGACACTAATGTATTGCAAGAGGCCACATATAAATAATCGCATCCATTAAACGAGTTTTTCGTGATTGGTCTTAGAAATAGTTTTAGAAAAAATAGAAAACCAGACGGATTATAAGCAGGAAAAGACTTGTAACACCTAATTGTTTTATCGGACAAGCCAACTGACTGACGTGTGTAATCGGACAGATATGAATAGCCGCTAAAGTTGTTAGAAAATTGCTTTCGCCATATATAAGCCACGCGGATCCTTCAACAAAGCTAGAAAAGGTTGCCCTTTTTTATTGAATACAAAGACGACCCATTGATTTAGCTTAAAATTCAGATTCTGTATTCACGATAAATAGCTAAAGTTGATGAATTGACAAAAACACTTACCCGAGAGTGGATCAGTGTAGTGATTCTTATATATAAACAGCCCAGGATTAATCCGTACATATCCTCGATCCTTACATACATAAAACCTATTTGAGACTTCAGAGGTATAGTTAAAAAATGTATCGATTTGTCAGCTCAAGCGACTTCTAAATTGCTTCTCGACTGACCCATCAGGCTGTAGCCGAATCACGATGACGGTTGAAAAAAGACTGTGGAAGTGAATTATAACAAAAAAAAAGGCAGTTTCGCTGTAGACTGCTTGGCGCTTTGCACATAGTCTCTTGTTCAGCGGAAAGTTTCATATAAAATACGTCAAAAAAAAATAGAAATAAAGTCTCTTTTCCTCTCAGATCACACAAATTCAACATTTTAACGTAATAACGTTTCCGAGTAATAGCTTCATCTGGTGCACTTTCCCCATTGTGACTGCATTTTTATTAGAATGTACTTGCGCCATGCATGCAAGACCTTTGCTTTTAAAGAGTTTTTTTTTTGTCTTTGGTTAGTTATTATTATTATTATTATCATTACTTTATTAAGTAGTATAGAACTGCTGTTATTTTTCATACCCAAGAACGTGTACTTTCCTGCCTACATCGGCCTAACTAAGGAACTATGTATTAAGCATACGTTACTAATGGTACTACTACTGGTATTGTTATTATTTTTGTTTCTATCGGTATCTTTACAGCTACTCACTAAACCCAATCATATCCCTATTGTTAGCTATATTTTAACTACGGTTGCTTTATACGCATGCAATTTTTTATTTATGCTACGTACGTAGCGCAGATTTGCAACTTCAAGTATGTATGTAAACTTCATGCAAATGCCATCCTTTTTGGTGGTATTACTGTGATGATAGGAGTGTTCCTATAGGTGTAGCCACAGTTCCACCACATACATATATCATTTTCTAGTATTTCACGCTATTCATCTGCGTCTTGCAAAGACTTCTATATCAAATTTACATTGCAAAGCTGATAGAGCTGGGTCAACTTTCCGGTAGCTTCATCGTAAGCTACATACTAGCCACTCAGATACATAACGTCATCAAATGCCTAAGACGGCCCTTTTTCCTTGACTATTTCAAGCGCATTTAATCTATTTTTGACAGATTTGTTGTCTCTACTAGTAGTTCTTGTGTTTCCTCTCTCTTGTCTTTATCATGATAATCCTCCCTAGTAAACATTCATACATAATGTCCGTACTGATATTTGCGAAGAAGTAGCATTCTTTTTTCGCTTTCCGTTGTTTCCAGCCTTCCAGCCTCACGCTAAATATCACCATGCTTTGCAGCCCGTATATAACTAGTTGGCTATATTAAGGGTTGGGGGCTCCAAAACGGGTGTAGCTGTTCATTGGATCCACCAAACGATCCTACCTCGGAAAAACTCTCGGTGGAGAGATTATCATCAGCTCCGCCATTTGCAGCGGCAGGTGCATTAGCCTCGGCTTCCATTGCCACTCGAGCATAGTCGTCGGTGTCAATTGATTTGCAGAAATAGATGGCGTAACGAAGTTTCTCTTTTAGCACGAGTTTACACGAATAACGAGGCATCTTCAATAGGAAGAAGCATGTATAGCTCTCCGGTAAGAAGTGATCCGCTGGTGAGTATTTGTCAAGTACTTGAAGAACAAAGTCTCGGCCACGAAAATCGGCGATTGTTCGCGGTAGGCGTGTACGACCCCACACGAAACGAAGAAATAGTCCACGCTCTTCTTGTGAGAGTTCTTCCATAACTTCCCAGAACCAAGCGACCAGAGGAGCGTCAACTTCTACGCCTGCAAAATTTGTATGACAAAGAGTTCGCATTGAAAATTGATAAACAAGTGAAGTAGTAATATGGTTTGTAAAGTGAACGTACTGTTACTACTTTAGCGGGTTTTACACTGTGTTAGCACATACTCGACTGCTTAGATATTCATTTATTATTAACAAAGCGGCATAAATCGGCACCTGCACTATTTAGTCTAATAAATTGCATTGAAACACGTCAGTAGAATTATAATAACACTACAACAATAGACCTTTGTACGTAGCGACTGATTTCAGGAGACTGATGGGAATATCTGGACTACCGCAAATCATGAGTTCGAGTTCACGGGCCGTAAATAGAGCAAGAAGTGGAACTGGAATCACGCGGGCCATGCCTTCACGAACAAGGGCAGCTTGCTCGTCGAACTCATGCAGCCTACGGTGGGATGAAAACAATGTTAGCTTCAACTGCTAATAGTTCAATTAAAAGGAAGGTCTACATCAAGTATTTAAACTAATATATTGGATAGATATAATATAGTAAACGGAGCAGACGCAAGATATATACTATGTGCATCTATTCCCCATGTTGTCGAATAGAGATTCAACACTATTTAGCTTAGTGGCTATCGAGGTGTCGCAGTTTCAATAAATCCCTGAACTATGAAACACATTTATCTACTAACCGATACTTAATGGCTGATTGAATGTATTCGAATCTATTTTCCAGGGTGACGTGACTAAACTTGGAGCTTAAAGCCACCTGATGACCCGCTGACGAGTGTGTCATAAAAGGAATGTTTTCGAGCCGCGAAAATGCCTCCCGGTCCAGATCTCTAATGTACATAAGACCCGGTACGTAATCGCGATCGACTTCGTTCAGATCTAATACGCTTAGTGGGTCGCCAGTAAGCAACTTCCACATTGGTTCAGCTAGTGAGAGCGACAACGGACTGCCAGTTCGAATAGCGATGCCCATAAGTATTCCCAGAAATCGCAGCGAATCCCGATACTGAGCTGTTCCGGTGGCATGCGGAGTAAATAGGAAACAATCTCGAGAGGTCCCTGCTTCTTCACGGCCATTTGGCGTCAACGTTAATAATGATAGATTGTTCTGTAATACAGGAACACACAGTGAACTAACACGATATGGCAGGAAATTTGCGAAAATCTACAACGAACTTCGCCGTTATATTATAGTTCAAGAAAAAGTTGAAAACAAAAGTAGGGTAAGTTGGGTCGGACGCAAACCTTTTGAAGTTCCTCGCACATTTCGGCAATGCTTTCGCTGTAGCCTCCACCGCAATCGTCTACGCTTTCTCCGACGAACTTCACTTTCCATACTCGGTGTGGTAGGAGCAGGCATTCCGGTGTCAGCAGCGATATCTTGGAAACCATCTGTGCAAAAACAGTTTTTCTCGATGGCGAATTACTCATTCGACTAAGCTCGACCACCGGGCCGTGTTGACGATCCCGTACCATTGTGTTTTGTACCACCTTACGGAATGATCCTTCTTTGCCGCTCAGCATTAACAAGCCTTTGAGCGAATTAAACGCCGAACCGGGTGCGAGATCCAACAGCGGAATACATGGACAGAACATTTCGTTGAAGAGATACATTAGACAATATCGGCTGCGTACCACGGAGATTGCGATGCCCTTCAAATGGTCATATTCCATTGGAACCTGACTAGGCAGTTGGCCTACGCTCTTGTGGGGCACCTTTGAGGTGGACCAAGCCACAGTATGAGCGGAGCCGCATGCTACACGATTCATCTTTTTGCCCTTTAGACTGTCCACCTGTTTCGGCCGTTGGATGGCGTTCGTTGAGCCATCGCCCAATTGGCCCTCATCATTATCGCCCCATGTATAGACTTCACCTTCGTCCGTAACGGCAACGCAGTGTAGCGATCCCACCGCAATCTAGAATCATACACAAGAAGGTGCACGATGAGCGTATAGCAAATAATGATAATAATAGTCGTCCTGATTGGCAATAAAACATGTTATAAAAGCAAAAAGGATGCAGAGGACAGCGTAGGCTGCTGAAATGAAAAATTAGCGTCTTTACCTGCACGACCCGTTTTCCCTGAAGCGCGCCTTCAACCGGTTGTGGCCGACGAACATGTTCCTCGTTGCCGTGGCCCAGTCGATGGTAGTCGCCTTTACCCCATGTGTACACCACGCCTGGGCAATAATCAACAAGAAACCATACGGAATTTATTCGACAATATTAGCTACTCATTAATGCCAACTGTACTCAGAAATGTGTGAGTACGCGCCCGATAAATAATCATAAACGCACTGCCTCTTTCTTTTTAATAGGCACAATTAGGATGTTACCTTGGAAAAAGGTGGAGTCAAGCGAATGTTGCTGATTTTCTTATTAAACAAAATTCGAAGGGGTGTATATCCTAAGGATATAATTGAGCACAGTCAACTACTACAATGTAAATTGATAATCGAAGTCACAACAGCAAGTACACATGTATAAGAATAAGGGACAGGAAATGATAATGCATACCCGAAGCTGTGAGCGCCACAGAGAACTGCGAGCCGCATTCAACTTTAATGACGCCCGCATTCTGAAGTGAATCGATTTTTTGAGGCTGTTTACAGCCGTCACTTCCACCTCGGCCCAATTTCCCGTAATCGCCATCACCCCAAGACCAAACGGTTCCGTCCCGTGTAACGCAGAGGGTCTGGGCATCGCCACTCCCACAGGCCACATCAGCAACACTATGCCCTATTAAGTCCTCGACCTTCTTCGGCTTTAGCTGATCCTCAGAATCAGCATGACCCAATCGACCATACCTTTGGTCAATACAGAACACACAATTTCAAATAATCAAGCGTCTCTTGTCTATCGCTTTACTCAACCTTAACGGTTTATTTATCGTTGGCAGTAAAATGATAGTTGAGCAGCAAACTGATGCCAGAAAAATTTGTGCAGTTATAAAAAATGGGATTAGAAACGCTAAGGCAAAGGTGAAACTATACAGTTGTTTCTGCGTACAAGAAGCGTTTAAGACCGCAAATTTTCATTGAGCACAATAATCTGATCAGAAAAAATGCGAGATACGAGAGTGTCATCTTGAGAAACTATTTGAAACAAATCGTTACACGTTTTTTGACCATTGCTGTTTAGGTTACTGACCCACCTTCCTTTGCCCCAAGTGTAGAGATAGCCGGAAGCTGAAATCGCAGCTGAGTGCGCACCTCCACATGCAACCATTACAATACGTTTACCACGAAGTGCCTCGATAAGTCGCGGTTTTTCGCAGTGGGTTTTCGTGCCGTGGCCCAGCTTGCCGTCGTCGCCTTCTCCCCATGAGTAGACGTCGCTAGTATCTGTCCGAGCCAAACAATGTTTGCCCCCTGAATTGACAGCTACTTGCGTTACGACAACATGAGTCAATGGGCCATCAATGGGTGTCGGTGTTGAGACGCTTTCGGTACCTCCAACGCCGAGGCGTCCCCCCGCTCCATAGCCGGTCGCATATACTTTTCCGTCGCCTGTGAGAGCGAACAGGGTCTGTTCACCTCCTACAATCTGTACGGGTCTATGGAACAGGACCACAAAGAAATCAAACAGAGAAGTTGGGAATAGAATCTTTTTGAATAGAATTTTTATGGATGATTGCATTATCACCTAAATGAAAGATACACAGGCTACCGTTTATGCAGAACGTACCTGAGTGCTGTGAGGGCATCACAAACGGTTGCTTTCTTCACCTTGGCGCCTTCGACTCCACCCAACTGTCCACGATGGTTATGACCCCAACCGTAAATAACCCCGGAACCGCCCCACGATAGAGTCCACTCTTCCGGACAACGGTTCACCCACTGAATTAGCTGCTCGTCCTGGGTAAAAAAATATAGTAAGGTAATTTTATTATAGGATTCAATTTACAAAATTCGCGAATCGCATTTTTAGCATCGCACCCTAAACAAAGTGGTAGAAAAATAGCTAAAATCAAAGTACAACGTCTGTCAAGTTAATCTCTTAAAATATCTATTACTTCGATGAAAATCGTATAACTTGCCAAAGAATAGAGATGTTCGCTTGTTAGCGTTATCGTCGATAAAAATCTAATTATCAGTAACCTATACGAATTCGAAACAACAGCCACCGAAACACCCGTCTGACATAGATCACATACCTGCTCCTGTCGAAAAATGGTGTTACTGTCAAAGCCCAGTCTTTCCTCAAACGGCTCATCAGGGAAAAGTTCCTGAAGTTTCCTCTTGACTTCTTTAATAAAATAGGGTGGAAACTCTCTTCGATTAATTAAGGCATGTGCGATACGGCTTGTCGTACAGTAGCGTTTAAACCAGCTCCATCGGTGACCTTCCGTGGTGCAAACATGATCGAGCTCAAGATCGCATGCGAGAGCAACGAGTACCTGTCCATCCAACGAGAATGAATAATTCCCAACACGGGCCTTTAATTGTTTTTTATGTTTCGTATTGTAATTATAACCTTATATATTTCATGCTAATACCATCTTACATACCTTGAAGAACTGGGTGTGCATCAAATGTTTCCCCGACCGCACGAGCGGTTCTTCATACTCGTATTGACGCAGCAACATTTCGGGCAGATGTCTAAGCAGTGAAACGAAGGCCAATGTATCGGTCTGGCTGGCGCCCGAATCTTCCGTCGCCTCTGGAACAAGCGGTATTGTGGGACTGATGGGACTTTGTGCCATGAGTTTGAGCCGCCGACCGCCTGCTGTTGAAGTGACCAACTGGCGGAGTTTTTCAAGGATCCACATCCGCTGCGACGAGCTAAGATAGTTCAGCTGGGCACATGATGCAAATGCTGCGGCAAGCCGAAGAACGGTAGATTTACGAGCTTTTGTAAGCAATACTTGATTCGGTGAGCTTAGAAGAGATACTACAAGTCCGATCGACGGCCGCGAAATGACGGCTCGATCCGAGACGCTTTCTAGTTCATGGTAGAGTGATTTATGGTTTGACAGCATGATCGGATAGACAGTGAATTTCCAACCCCAGCCATTAACACTGCCGTCGGAGCAGAATCGCCAGCGAAGCTCGTTGCCCGGTATAACTAGTTCCCCAGCCCAATCGGACCACTCGCGACCGGAACGATTTGCTACAATTCGACCGCACCAATCTGTGATATAAAGCGGGTCGTGGCGTCGTTCCGTCGAACATTGCTGATCAAATTCAACCCGAAGCGAGTCGGCTCCGGGAATTTTAACGTTGCCCGTCAGAACCGAGTCGTCCTATAACGAAAGCAAATAAAATATGAAGTTGTGGCTTCATTGCGAAAAAAATAAATACACTTAAGTTTTTCAAGGAAAAACAAAAATCAAGTAATTCAATGAGTGATTAACAAATCAGCACAAGTTATAAGTGGTGGCAATCAAAATATATACATAGATATTTGCTAACAATGAAAAATCTTAGAAACTAGAAAGGTACTTGTTGTAAATAAAGCCAGGAATGCTACCGTCCTCACCTTATAGGGATGTGGGCTTTCTTGAACCACCGGCTGCGGGAAACAATAATTCGCCCTAAAGTCAACGCAGACGTATTCCATTTCCGTGACGCACATTTCAAGCAGCATCTCTCTCACAGTCATATTGCTGGTCGCGAGGGTCAAAAGGGCACTCGTGAGAACATCGCAGCCTTCTCGGGGATTCATCCCGTCCCCAACCCTGAATGGAGCTCTACCGCATAACGTTAACTTAAGAAGATCCACGAGTTGACGCGTCTTGTCAGCTAAATTTCGAGACACGAAGTTGTCAACTTCGGTTTGTTGCGCGTCTGTGAGTGTGTCCTGGGGAAATGCGCAAATAATGGCACAGTGAACGAGCATATGTGTGTATATTTCAAACTTAGCCGACAAGTGTAATACGCATGTTTTTAACGATAAAAAAACCTGTCATAAGCATCTGATCAAAAACGACTTCATAAGCCATTAGGTCAATTGTGTTGTCTGTATTGCAGTCGTTGAAAAACAATTGAATGATATGATTTCGACAAGTTCGCAAGTAAAAAGAAGCGTAATTTGCATCCCTGCTGTTTATGACCTTAACAGAAAAAAACCTTTTCATCAGTAGGCGAAAAGGTGGCCGCAGCCAAAACGCTAGCAGCTGATACTCGGGAGGAAAGACTCGTCGAAGATGGCAATGGTGATAGCGTTGTTGATGGTGGTTCTTCGCTGGGCTCCCGCGAAAGAATACGCTCACTGCTTTCACACCGAGATAGCGACGGCTCGCGAGACAACCCTGTGGCCGCATTCGCCCCCATACAAGATGACTGGCACGCTTGTAACGTTGTAGCCTGCGTCTGAGGCGCTAAAGACGCCAATATAATTTCCCTGAAGGCATAAGTTGGTTATCATGGTGTGAGACGATAAAAATTATACGCAGTCGAAAGTGCTAGGCTTCACATTTTTCAGGGCAAGTTCAGCGTAGTTCTGTGTTCCAAGACGCGTTACACTTCTACGTGTAAACTTAGTAACCCTGCCAGATTAACCATCGATTGCAGTCGACTCCGCTGTTGAAATAAACAAATAGAAAAACTGTGATGAACCTCTCTTAATGCGACACACACCTTGCTGTTAGAATTTGCAGAGCATGGACCGCATGCAGAAGAGCGTCGATCTTCGCCTGGGGCGAGTCAAGTGATAGAAAAATTCTGCTGAGTGATGGTCGATCTATTTGAATCTGCATTCGCGCGGACCCTTGCTTGTGAACGGAAGCCTGGGAGAGATTTTCTCCGTGCTCGCCAATGCCATAACCTAAGCCAGCATCTTGCGTGCCGGCCTGATCTTTGATAAGCAGTGTCTCCCCAAGAGGATCTTTGACAATTGGAAACAGTATTGGATCATACAGTTTCTGTGGGGAATAGTCGGCGGAGAACCAAGCCACCGAGTGCGAGGAACCGCAAGCTACTTTGGTAACCCCCTCAATACCTTTGACCAAAGCTGGCTTTCGGTTTACAGTTGTGTTTCCATTCCCCTGTGAAACAGAGCCGTGCAAAAAAGCCTCATTGGTACATAAATCATAAGTATATAATAATTTTATGTAACGTAAATTACTCATATATACACACCTGTACATATCTCATTAAAGGGAACGTTTCAACAACATAGAAATAAATTTAGTTAGCATGCTATTATGCTGTCGGTGTCTCACCTGATTGCTGCGTTCTGTTCTTAGTAGTACACACTGATTACCGACTGTTTGTGCTTGTATTCGGTTTCTTTCTAATTAGTAGTAATTCTGAAGTTTGGTGCAAACTAATCATTTTCCTTACCTGTTGTCCATGATCGTTATCACCCCAAGCGTATACTTCACCTCGATCCGTAACTGCGATACAATGTAGCGCTCCGACGGCTACCTGTACGACAACCTTGTCTACCAGTTCATCAACCAACTGAGGCCATCGCACATGCGAGTCAGACCCGTGTCCGAGTCGAAAATAATCGCCTTTACCCCACGTCCAAACGCGGCCATTCTTTGCTAGCGCCAGCGAAAACTGCGCTCCACACTCCACTTGTACAATGTGATGACCATTGAGAGTGTCGATATTATGCGGCAGCGCTGAACCGTTGCTACCTCCTCGGCCAAGTTTTCCAAAATCTCCATCTCCCCAAGAAAACACCCAACGACGTTCAGTCAGCGCGAGGGTCTGTGCGTCTCGACTTCCGCAGGCCACCTGCACGACGCGTTCGCCGGCCAGTGCGATCACCTAAATCATACGGTCAACCGTATGTATATGTATATATATATACTTGTTCAAAAGGTGCGTGGGGTCCTGAGCAGGGAGAAGAGGTCTAGGACTGTTTTATTATCGAGACCAAAGACGCCAGATTATAGTTTTGAATGACATAACTGCACCCATCGTCATTGTGCGGTACTGCACCGATGTACCTGTTTCGGTTTCATTTGCGTGACGTTATCGCCATGACCAAGACGTCCATATTCGCCACTGCCCCACGTATATAGTTCTCCACTGGACGTTACCGCTGCCGAGTGAGAGCTTCCGCAAGCGACGTCTCTGATTCGTTTGCATTTTAGTGCTTCGACTAGCTTAGGTCTGTCGTACGATCTGCGTGAGAAAACGATAGGGACAATTAACGTAAAAACTGATCCGAATGAGTATGAACGAATCATTACTAGCCTAGGAATGTAAACATTCAAATAGAACGTAATGTGACTTCAGGGGTCATTATAGGTATCTTTAAATGTATAAGAAAATGTAGAACAATAAAACGCTAGCAGCTGACATTTTGTCGCCGTGGCCTAGTTTTCCGTCGTCTCCTTCACCCCATGAGAAGATTCTTCCGTCCATGGTAAGCGCGAGCGAATGCCGTCCTCCAGAATGTACGGCCACCTTCTTGATAAAGTAGGCACTTAACTCGACAAGCGGTTTAGGTGTAGCCACGTTGTGGGAATGGCCAAGCCCCAGACGCCCATTAGTACCTTCACCACAGGCGTACACTTTGCCGTCGTGAGATACTGAAATAGAGAAATGGACAAGATAATTTTTGTGCAACGTAATCGGATTACCGCAGACATAACATGTATCGTATTTGCAATGCGACCTGGCTACAGTACATATTTACATGCACTACGTAAACAGCTCGCAGAGACACTGTTGAGAAAGCACATGTGTATACGTATGGTTTAAGGAACTATTAATACTGAGCATTCTCGTAATTAGATGGAGTTATAGTCAACTCACCAATGAAGAGGCTCTTCGAACCACCTGCAATATCCACTGGTTTAAGGGCTGAAATGACTTCGCTGTATCTCGGCTCTTTGATCTTGCTTCCTTTGAGGCCACCGAGTTGATCTTTGTCATTCAGGCCCCACACGAAGACTTTGCACTCGATATTTTCTCGTACTCCTGTTGGGCCTGCTCGCCCACTGACTGATGTTCCATTTGTTGACGTCGTAATCCCTTTGCTTTCAATGTCAGACTCGTGAGCTAGGAACGGGTAATTCGCCGCATCGTTTGTTGACTGGATGTGACGTCCGATTATTATTAATCCAAGCACCTTGCAGTCGATTGCTACAATTCGACATTGTTTGATACGAATTTCGACAAAGCGGAAGTATTTGCTTTGATCCTCAAGAAGCGTTACCCTAGTATCTGTTGGCCCGATAAGCAGATCCTGAAGCGGCTTGAGATGTTGTAACGATTGGCCGGCTGACACCACGACAAACGATGGCATGTGAGACAAGTCAACTGGGTCTACGTCCATGGCCAGTTTTTCAATAGCCACATTTTCGTTCATCTCTAGACGAATCCAATGGGGGCATTGCTCCCCAGTACTCTGCCAAGCCTTCTGATTCGTTTCAAACAGGTGGTGCGCCGTCATTGTTCCTGAGGACACGGTAAAATTTTTTATGCATTCAGTCGGCTCGTAGAATAGCTCGCCTTCACGGCTTTGCGTTTTTTTCTTGCAACTAATACGGCTGCTAAGACGACGTGCACCACACGGACTAGTGCTGACTAGCTCGATTTCTCGCATTAACCCAATCCATGAATGCTGCTCGTGGAAGTACACGGTCACCCGTTGACCTTTAATGTCGACAAGAGTACCGACACTCGCGTGCGTTACTGATCCCCACTGATAGCGAGGGTTACTTATCGATGGCCTCACTCTGACTAGATCGCCGAGCTTGATTTTTCCGGGGACACTTTCAAGTATCTCAACATTGACGTAACGGACCCAGTAGCTATAATTTCCTCTCTTCTGCCAATTCACCTTGACATTAAGATCATGCAGGCCGTCAAAGTCTAAGCTAACCACATCTCCAACGTCGCCTTCCTGGATATTTTCAAAAGCCCGGCAGCACCGCACTGCCATGCCGACCTGAATGCAGTCTTTGACATATCGAGCATAGTCATGGTCACTAAAGAACTCAAAACGTCTCCGGTACATGTTCTCAGTATTCGCTATTCCAGTAAGGGTATCGGACATGTCTATCTCCGATAGACTGCTACTTGAAGAATGTTCTTCAAATGAGCTAGAATCGCATTCCTCAACTTGGTCTGAGTAGTTCTCGAATAATTGGTCCTGATGTTCAAGTAGCCACGACACAATACTCTCCGGACTAGGACTTGTCCCGGTAAGGCCTTGCATTAAGCAGGTTGCATTATCGTTTTGTTGAACTAAGAGAGCTTTAACCGCCTGCTCAATGTTCTTTTGAGAAAAGCCCATCTCGAGTAGTTGGGGCTGATTTATACTGGCCATCAAAGCTGAGTTTGGCCTGGAATGCGCACTTCGAGTTCGTACATTGCGACTGGTTGTGGGCTCCGGCGAAGTGCTTCTTTCAATTGGATTGACAGGCGCAAACATTTGGCCTACAAGGTGCTGAATCGTGGTTAGCACTGCTGTTTCAATTTCCTGTTTGGAGAAAACAGCCCGTAAAGGCGAAGGCCTAATGGCCACACTGAAAACCCTTTCCAGAATATCTTCGCATTTGAGAGCATTCCTTAACGTTGATTGGTCATATAAAAGACAGCTGACAGATCGCAGTAAGCTATACATATATTGTATCGGGATAACAGCTTCTGGTTGTGAACCTGAAGGAATATCTGTTAACGTGATAGCGGTTCGTAGTAGTAAGCACGTCCTTCGGTAATTTCCGAAGCTTTTACCGACGAAGCTTCGTAAATTGAAAGGAGGCGGCGGTAACACTCGAAGATTGGTTAGGAGGTGAGTACTACGTTCAAACCCTGCTGTTACTCCGATTTTTCCTTTAATTCCGATTTTGCAGACCGTACCCGTGCTCACTTCTTCCTCGTCCTCGTCTGAAAATTCGACATGCTCCACCAATGATCCCAAACGCAATCGGGAGTCCACCTAGAAGGCAAAAGTACGTCTATCTCGTACTCGAAGTTAGGATGAAAAGAAACCGTAGATTCAGTTTAGCTATGCTGTCATAACATACATGCTTACGTACATCTTTTAGTAGTACAAATTATTAGTTGCTTTCTATTGGGTAAAGCCGTAGATCCTGTTCGTACACCTTTGATGACACCCAACTTCTTACTCATGAACATGCATCAAATGGCTTCTTATCTACTAATTTGCTCTCCCTTCCTGATATTTGCGTGAGCTTCGGAAACCATCACTTCAGAAAGCGGCGCTTGCGTTCATACGTTATGCCTTTAATCGCCTTTAAACAAGCCTTTAATCGAAGTTTAAAATTGTCATTATCGTTATTTTTAGGCAGATACCCTCGCTGGAGAACTTACTCTTTTTAACCTACGATTTCTCACAGTTCGCATAGACAATCATTCTGCGGATGCAATGTTCCCTGTAAATCGAGCGTATGGCAATACACACGAACCGAAACGGCAATAGTCGCGCTTATGAGGTACACGTTTTTATCGACTTCATCCAAAATCGCTGCAAATTGCCTTAAGTGCGATTGGTCATGGAGCTTGAGATATCAATTTTTTTCACACAGATGCACGTTTAACCCTGCGCTTGATAACCCCCGAAGAATTACCTCCGTGGCATAGCTCAGTGGCAGTCTGCGCCAACTTTTCCTTTATACAAATAGGAAAAATAGTGTATTCCAAAAAGCTCATCCCGGCTTTCCACCTTCTTTCAAAAAGAATGTGCAACCACAGCTCAGGTTTGAACAAATTCAATTCCAAAACATTGCGACAACATACTTGAAGAGCAAACCGTGTGCAATTACGCCGCCACTCTTAGAACTTCTTCTAGTAAATCAACTGATAAATGTAAAACTCAGCATACCTGTCCTAAGAGTCCGAATAAAGCCAGCTCAAGTTTGAAATCTTCCCCGAAAGCCATGTGATTAAATTGAGCCGAACACACGATCGCGGTCATGTTGTTAGTTAGGAAAGTTGATATCGTATCCATCCAGTCTGGCAGCACGCTAAGTTTGCGCAGCAAGGCAATACATTCTTCAGCAACACTCGAGCTGTGACTGGCCGTAAGACAAACGCGTATTTTAGGGAGAGATCCAGGGGCAGCTTTGAGCTGCAGTGTCGGGTCTCTCGCGCACGCCTCTGTCAAGCAGGTCCCAACGACTTGAAGTAGTTTCTTAACGAACCCGGTGCGCTCTTCGGCCGTACACTGCCAATGGGGCACTGCCACCTCTAGCAAACGTAATGCTTGTATTTGCGACGTAAGGCTTGTAGGCTGAAATTTGGCGACCACAGAAAGGATCAGCTTTATCCACATCGCTGTCGCGAGACTTGCGGAAAAGGCCCGATTCTCGAAGCAAGCACGCACATAGCTTAAGTTGCACCACTTGTAGCATTGCTCTTCGAACAACCAACGATTCTCGGTGATCTGTAAGATCCAGCAGAAAAATGCGATTCAGTTTTTGGAAGAAAAAAACAGTTCCTTTTCAAAGCCGTATAAAACAATCATTAAATAGCTTCAAACTTCTCTAAAATTAGCTCTTTTGGAAAAATTGGTACGCTAAGCGAAATGTTGTGAACATCTGCTAATGCCACTCACTTTACGAAATCCTTCTACAATTCGAATGACACAGGTACGATCGAAACTTCTACTGATCACTCTGTGTTTAGATAGAACAAGTTAATCCTTTTAGCCTCCTCGGGCAGAATCAGTATTTCGCTATTGAATTAGCTTAGGGCAGGTAGCATAAAGAGTATTTAGTCGGAATCATAGTTTTACAGTATACACTCACCTCTGAGATGTTTGTAAAGCCGCTTGCAATAATATTATACAGCAGCTTAGAAAGCGCCCTGATATTATGCGGAGCCAATCTCCCATGTCCATGAACGGGAAAAGCTGCGGCAGCCAATGGGAGAGCTCGCAGAAGGTTAACAGTTGATGTGTGCAGCATCGTGATGGGTCGTTGGGGTGGCTGATACGTATCTTCGTCGACCAGCGAATCGGGCTCAGACGAGGAAGGGCTGTCCGCCTGGGGACCAACCTGTCCCAGCAAAAATCTTTCCGGACCTTCGGCTAGCTTCAGGTCATACTTACCGTCCTTTCCCATGCGATACGAGTTTGTCGTCCCTGTAGCCCACTGAATACGGATCCATCCGTCATCGCCCAGTTCGCCAATAACGCGACCTTCGCCTGGGGGTATTCCATCTTGGTTGCCCCATTTCCAGTCAGGGCCTCGGCGTACCCGTGTGCCAATCTTCATCATGGCAATTAACTCCGGGCCTGCAAAAGGCAATGTAATGATAGGCCGTTTACTATTAACAAATAGTTATGCACATGCGTCGAGTATGTGTGAGTATTTCCGACTGGAAAACGTATTAGCTTCTTCCTTGTAACACTTAACTTCTTTTCTATTAAATGGAACTCTTTCGACTGAAGAAAGGCCAGTAAGTTGCTGGTATATCCACTCCTTGCTATCTAACGTAGAACGCTTCGATTACCTTCGTTTCATATTGCCTAGGATGGCCATTAGTCAGTTTCGCTACGTCAAGCAGAAGTCAACACCAATCGCGCTTTTTACAATAGCTTGCAATCGTATTGTTTTTCTCATTCCTTAAATCATCTCTCTGTTCTGCCACGTGTCGAACTATCTCTCTATTTCCCGCGCTTGGTACACGATTTTCCACATCTCTTTGATAATTCACACACAACGTTATAACTCGTAACGTCATCGTTTTCTATTTCACGTTAGCCCGCCGCCCGCTTTGGCTGTACTTTGGACTACCCAAAGACAACATCTCATCGAAAGCTTCTTGTCACTTTTTTCGTCTGAGGCCGAACTGTGTGGACACAGTGTACAGACCGGTATATCAGTTTACGTCCCCCGGTGTCGACTTCCTTGAACTATTAGTTATAAACATAAGCTAAATATAAAATAATATTTCTTACTTATACAATAATTTTAAAGGTCAACGTTAAAGGTAATAAGGTACTCTACCTGAGAGGAAGGGGGCGCCGATAGCTTTTGCCCTCTTTTTGACCGATTCTTCCATAACCGCTGACAACGACATGTTCTGGGTGACAAATGACACGTTAGGGTCCGGGCCAAGCAGACGAAGCAACGTCAGCAAATGCGCCGTGATATTTTTTGAAAGAAAGAGATCGAGGTGACGAGTCACCCCCTTGAGGAGATACGCTAAAAGACATATGAGAAGTCTACATCGGGTGAACACTGCAGGCGATGTTAGTGACCAGCCAGTTGCACTATCCAAAGAAACTAATTTGCTTGTAGCGGTTTGTCGATTTGATGGACCGTAGGCACCGTCCGCACCAATACATTCGACGAGTAGCTTGCGCAGTTCCTGAAGACACCAATCGAATAGGTTCGAACATGTTTTTCGAAGTTGTCGCCGTTGCTTGGGGTAGATAAGGGTCAGTTCTGGGCAATATTGTGTCATTGACGTCTGTGAGATCTTCAGCAAATCTTGCCAACCGCAATGAAGCGCATACTTGGTCGAAGTGAGATAGTCGTTTTTCGAAAATAGCTGTAACATTCTCTCAAGACCAGCTTGTTGTATAACTGCCACTGCATTCTGTTTAAAGTAAAGCTTTCGGAGCTGTTCGAGGTCTGTCAGCTGACCGTCGCTCTGAAGCACGAACTCTTGCACGCAGTGCATGAGGCTCCGCCAATCCAGCTCAGAAGGAGCACTTTCGAGTTCGGGACTTCGTTGAATGTTTCGTATTTTGTCAAAAGCCCAAACCCAACGAGACCTAAGAGAAGTGCATGGAGCCGCCAAAAAGGGTTCAG
Organism: Varroa destructor; assembly: GCF_002443255.2. Classification (NCBI taxonomy): domain Eukaryota; kingdom Metazoa; phylum Arthropoda; class Arachnida; order Mesostigmata; family Varroidae; genus Varroa; species Varroa destructor. Next base: position 48,529,188 of record NW_019211455.1, on the reverse strand, counting down.
CCTCAAATGCTGGCCGTACCTCATACAGCAGAAAGCGGCTTCGTTCTGCAACAGGAAAACAGACCTCTTTGTATGATCCGCCAGTATCCTGGCGCGTTTTTATCAGCGACCATTTCAGCTGTTGGATGGTCTTGATAAACGTCTTCACAGCTTCGCTGAAGTCAAGAGGTACACTAACGCCCATGGCATTAATCGTTTCTCCCGTATGCTTAAGTAAAACGGCCATAAGTAGGCGCGATAACTCTTCAATTGGGTGGTTTAACGGGAGCTCTAAAGGAAGCGACAATCGTTCCTGTTTGGCGTACGTGATCCACAAACAAAGGAACCTAAAAGTAAGAAGTATTAGATATATTAGTTACAAATAGTAGCAATTTTTTCATACCTTCAGTACTTAATAAAACACGCTATCGTTGGTAGAAAGAACGTATCCTGGCCACGTATTGCAGTGGCCCAAGCACTACCTCTATATATAAAGGTAGTACCTGGCTAAATAATCGGGCGTTCAAATCAGGACAAGAGATTTAGCGGACCACTAGTTGTAACAGACTGCGTTTATCTGCTGCTCTTAATATCAAAGAACAGTCAGTTCTTTTTAGAACAAAATAAACTCCTAAAAATGACCAACAGTGTGTCGTTTTTTTAAATTTAAGCCCGCGCTCAAATGAAAAACCTCTTTTTTTCCCTTACACTGGACGGTGTATATCTCTTCTAGTTTTCACGATGTTTTTGAAGAGTCCGAAGAACACTTTCATAAAGCAAAGCAGAAAATCCTCAGTAGATTTTAGGTTTAAAAGGCTTGAAAATTAGTTTTTAGTGGACCTACTTAGGTTTTAAACACTAAAATTAAAAACTGTTTTAGGGAGGAGAATATTCATTGCTTTAATCCTAAATTGAACCTAAGCTCGTGCTCAGATGGTGATGATCATGACTGCCAAGAGTGATACTCCCAATACAGGCAAAATAATGTGTTGAAATACGGTTTTTGTATACATATAGTCTCAACAGTAAAGCAAAGAAAAACTTCTCCGTTTAAACATACCATTCTGTATATATATATATATATATTCATAGATGTATTTTTTTCTTGGGTATGTGAGATAAGAAATAAAATATACAGACCTTTCAAGTGATGGTATGGTGCCTGAATCTGAGCTCGTTGCTAAGGCATTCAGAAAAAGATCGCTGTCAAGCTGGGCGCATGCTCTTGATTGTTTTTCATCAGTAGGAGATGTAGAATTACTGGATGCACAACTTCGTACCTCTCCCTGAAAATAACCACACTGAATCTTATTACTTCGCTCTATCTACATATATACAACAAACGGTAAAAATATTACTGTTGTTTGAAAAATTTTAATCTTCAACCAAAGAACCGTAACTTAGAATTTATCGTAACTTACCTTCTCCTCTTCAAATTTCAGTTTATATAGGCCACCAAGAAACAGAGGACTCTTCAACCAATATTGAACATTAGTCTTTTCCGCTTCCGCATCGACCGAAGCAGAATTTTTTGAATTCAGAGCAAGATAATAAGCTAATGCGTATTCAGTGTCCGCCAAAGGTGAACCAAATGAGTGAACATCGCATTCGAGAACGGGATCGTTCTCGGAGTCAAGAAGCGTGCCGATCGCCATGCTTTGGAGGAGTGCCCGAGCTTCTTGAGAATGCGGACGCGCTTCGAACGCTTTACTTGCATCCTCGCCATTTAAGGCATTGATAGCTGCTTCGCCACAGGGTGGCGACAAGGCGCTGAAGGCACCCACGTCATAGACTAAACCCCGGATCACGATCCACACTGAAGTGCCTTCACGTTTCACATTCTCCAAATCAGACTTCCGGATCAGCCGCTGTGGCTGACTATTCATAGTTTGCTCCATAGCTGATGCAGCGGCGACCCTGCAATTATTAAATGGAATCGTATCGAAATCGACGAAGTTTCTTTTCAACTTAATATCTTAATATTATTTTAAAGTATTTATTATTAGACACTAGAGGCGTCGATAGATTTGATCGTCACTCGAACGAAAGATAATGAAAAATTATAGCTGAAGTCATTAGGGATTTAACCTATTCTAGGGCATTCCGATTATTTAAAAGAATACTCATAGATCAAAGCACAATATGTATTACTTAGGTATCTGTAATCCACAGTGGAACAGTTGTGCGTGCATGTATCCACCTTTCTTTAGCGCTGCAGGTGAGGGAGTTGAGGCCTGTCCAGGACAAGTTCTCAGCGTCCTCTTTAGATGCAGCCGGTGATCTTCCGTTGACGGCATCGAGCTGATCGAGAAGCGGTTCGACGAGGGTTGCCAATTCGGCGGTTACACGATGTCGGTACCGCCCGGTTTCTAATACGAGACACGAGATCACAAACTCTGGAAGGAGTGTGCCTACAATCGAGTTCGTTGAAGCGACTATCTTGTGTAGGGTATAGACGTAACGAGACACGGTCGACCCATACATTTGGCATGCTTCGAGGATCTGCTCACAATGAGTCACAAGAAGTTTTGTGTACCGCACAAGCAAAGCCATCGTTGGATGTTCCCCAGAAGCTTCGTCGCTTGAGGCATTCGTTGATTCTGGCATGTTCATCAACTCGGCAAAGAGAATGCGTTGAAACTTGAGCAAAAACTTAATAGCCACTCCTTCGAACTGCCCGGTAGAATCACAAGAAACTATTAGAATACATACATTTATATTTGATATTCTGAAATAAAAATGCGTTGTTGTTGATCTTGTAACTTATCAAACTTGAGATTACATCTAACGCAGAAACAACATGCTCGAAACGCCATCCTACCTATTTCCTACAAAAACCAAGAGCGCGCACAAAGACCAATTCATAACCCTTGAAGCTATAAGGCATAAATCTTTGTAAGCTGAAAGTGTAATATTCCAAAAAAAATCCTATTGAGAAGTTCATTAGGGCGAGGCAGTTTATTCCCTTTCAGTATTGGGCCCACACTATTAGGCCAAAATGTTCCCATATCAGCATGCGTTTGAGCCAAATAGGATTTCCTAAAACCTTGCGAGGAGGTACCCACCGCCGGGGCTTGCTGATCGACCTCCATTACGAATTGCTGTTGTTGTTCGTACAGATGTGAGGGGTCCATCTGTTGGAGCGTGCTTTGAGCAATGGATCGTAACAGTTGCCGTACGAGATAGAGAAGCGGTAACTGGGGCCGTTTATGCTGGGCTTCGGCTTGAGCGCTTTCTGTTAAATGTTCGCTGGCCACGCGGCAGTCCTGTTCTGTGAGTTCGTTCGCGCAGGCGACTTGTTCAAACTGGGCGCGGTACACGAATGATTCCAGGGCGCCATCGCACATCAAACTCTCTACAAGAAGACCTACGTGAAGATCAAGAGTATCACCGAAAAGTGAGTACTATAACGAAATAATAACACAGTAACGATGACCTAAATGACGAGGAAGACCAATCACAGTATACTCTAAATTCAAGTCATTCTGTTCCTGTTCCAAATTAAATTACCAGTTCTGTTTACCTATGAGAAAGTTCGATCTTTGAGGTAGCAAAAGAGATAACGTTCGAGCGCGTTCGTCGGCCGAAGGTAGAAGGACACGCCAACAGAACGAGAGGCAATGTGCCGCTGCTAAACGGATACTCTCGTTGCAACACGTTATTGAGCTTGCTAAGGCCAGGATCCGTTGTTTCAAGGCCGAGAGGACCCTATTCAATTTAAATGTGCATCGTGCAAAAGGAAAAAAGACGTTAGGTAAAATTTGAGTACATCTTGTGGGTCAGCTAAAGAAGACATGTTTCTTAAAGGCTCGAAAAGCTACAATTTTCGTGTATTAGTTAAGTAGATAAGCCGCTGCGACTAGTACACGAACATTTATATAAACAGTGAACGACAGTTAGCTCTGTCTGTTAATTAGCTACATTACTCTACTCTAGAACTCAGTCAAGAGTGGGCGGTGACAGTAACGTAGTTGTATCTGTGATTGAAACACCGAAAAAAAAACCCGGAAAGCAGGACTTTTTGATATTATATTGAAGGAAAAAGGTTGTGGGCTCGCACATATGCGTGGTCAAACAAACGAAAAAGGCGGCAGTTACCTCATCATCTCTGACAATGACAGCAAGTTTCGGCTAGACAAGCGGACTTACGTACTTGCTATGTCCGGGTTCGAGTCCTTGCACATGTACTTTATGGATGTGCATAGTGTGCAATTGCAGTGTCACTAGATGTAAGGCAGCGACACACATCGACTCTTTTTCCTGACCCAATGGAGCGTCCGCTTCTTCGGTGCCATTACATATCGCTAAAATTCGTTCAAGATGCTCAGCCGAAGCAAGTGATAAATCCAATACGAATGGAAGCATTTTTGGCTCACTCGGAGTGCTTGCCTCGCTCCACATAATCATCTGAAAAAAAACATTTTTACACGGTTCATCAGCTGAATTGACAAATTATTATAAAAGCAAGTCTTATTTATTGTAAATTAATTAAAAATTTTAGACATAGAAATTTTTGCACTGTTGTCGAATTTGTTAGTATTATCGAATTTAATATGGGCCAGGTAAATGCTTTGTAATCATAAAACCATATGAAAAGTGTATGTGATCGTATAAATAAACCTATCCCTCCTCGGTATTCAGGGAGCTTCATAACAGTGATTCAGTAAAATGGAAAAAAAGTCGCAGAAATTTTAAAAAGCTAAAGCATCATCTCCTATTGGTGATTTGTACGCAATTATTGATTACCCGTGTTATTATCATGAAATTTTTCGGTAGTTTTTTAAAAAATTAATCAATTGTTCCATGTCCTGAGACTTCAGAATAGCTAATTTTTACACTGCCTTTAGAAAAACAATGATATGTACGTATACGAGTTAGTGAAATATTCACATACGGACCTCGCCAACCACAAACTTGTCCCATATTGACAAGATCTCACCTTGTCAGTGTAGGATTTTATTATTTCAAATCAATGCAATGTCGGTCCTATGAATTCGTCATTTTGACAATTGCTGTGAATAAATCAATAACTCAAAGGTGTTATACTATTTCGAACTGGCGTTCGTAGACGCGTTCCTCACAAGTTGCGCGCAAACATTCTGGCTTTACAGCTTTATCTGTTTGGTATCTACTATCAACGATCTCTAGGGAATCTAATCTAACAGACGGTAGGATCTAGAATACGGTGATCGAGATTCCATAGCTATGGCGCTACATAATCGCTTATTCCATACTACGATTGATCGATAACGAGAAGAGAGATCGTCACCATTTTCATCGTAACGCAATAAGAGCATTTTTAAGGTAGCAATTCTCAAGTGAAATAGCAGCGGTTGATATCTGTGTTTGCCCTGCAAGTCAAACGCTTATGAGCTTGTATTTTGAAAGCGTTCGCGTATGTCCAGTCATGTTTGAAAACAGGGAAATTTAAGACCAACTATCATACATCAATAAAATTAGAACTATCTGTGACGAAAATGGTTCGCGGTTCTCTCCTCCCCGAAATGACAAAGCTCAGTAATTATCTTCCCTATGTATCTCGCTCCTTGTTTCCATCTTTAAAGTCAAACTATCTATTTATCTGTTCCGCACTGCCATCATAGTGATGTATTACTACTATTTATAAACAAAATGTTTATTATTAGTCGTTGATGGCGCGTAATGGTAGCCGAGAGTATTTAGCCGATGCGAATGTTTCTAAATAGTTTTTATCACAAGCATTCAGGCCTTCCGATGACATAATGCTTATAATAATAGTCATGCCTATGTCACTTACTAATCAACAAAAAGAATGTTAATCATCGATGACGCTGATTCTATTGTCACATTACATGTAAAGCCCCTCGGCTACCGTCGTATTTATACAGCCGATTTCCCGTACAACATGCCGTTGTCACTTGTTCCCTTACCCCAAGTAACCTGATGATCTGTCTCTACGCCCGCCCACTATGCGTACCGGTACAACGATCATTTTTTGCCGACTGCACCTTTCCCCTTGCGAGTGTACTCCAGCCTGTTTTTAAACATAGTTGTAGCGCTAACTTTCGCATTTAGTTGCTCCGTTCGACCAATATTGTCACTAGCACACAACACGGCTAAGTATAAATGGGAGATCCTTCTTTCCCTTTCCAGGACCACCTCAGCCGACCGTCCTCCTTCTCTTCGACCCTCTCCACTCGCGCCCTCAGCCTTGCTGATTGTCTGCGCCTACCCACTGGCTAGTCGGGCAGACAATCAGAGAGAGATCCAAACACAGCTACGCATGCAGTCAGAGCAGACAGCGCGATATAGACCCGGTGTGTCTGCCTGATTTGCTGCGGTCGCGTCGTCGCTAGAAGTGGTACTAATAGCAGCCGCCGCCGCCGCCGCCGCCGCCGCCGCAGCAACGTCACTTCTCGTCTGCAGTGCGGGATGTTAGTGGCAATGCTGACCGTCGTCGGGCCCACTCTGTTATCATCGAACTAAGCGTTCTGTGTACAGTGGCAAGAAACAGGACGGCTAGACAGGCAGGCTGAGAGGCAATTGGTCTGACATGATTACTCGCTGGCTCAACGATCATTCAATTCGTTGTACAACACGGTGGTTTCCAATTAATCAGAGATCGTGATCAATATGGTTCCGATGTTAACTGACGAGTCAGGTCAAACGAAGAAGCGAGCCTGCACGATAGATACGAAGTACGAAACCACGTCTGCCATATAGCGAAAAGTGAATTACCACCGTACCCTAATAGTGGCTTAGTCGGTTCCATTTAAAAAGAACATCTTCAGGCAAACGGCACGTTCAGCTCGTGTGATCGTTGTTTCGGAAGATTCAACACTCCGTGTGTACACGCGCGAGCGTGTCTGTGTATATTTGAGTCTCCCGCAACTGTGTAGCTTATGTAATTTGCCAATGTTTCGCCCATATAAAAAAGGTGTCCGAGAGAAGTGTTGATTTTAGTGCGTTCTCCGCTGACTATAAATTACCTAAAAAAAAAAAACAGGCATTTGCACCGAGAGATCGGTAATCGTCAGTCGTGTAAATAAAGCACAAGATTAAATAAGTACACATTTATTAGATTTGAAGACAAATAATTAACAATTAAAACCTTTCCGTGAAATAGCAAGAAAGGAACAAAGAGACGACACATTTTAACGAGATGACCCCTTCAACGCCAGCTACGTCACGTGCTATTGCCTCTGCTGCCGTGGCTGCACCATCTGCATCTACGAAGGACAGATTCCCGTAAGTTGTCAATCAGACATTTTTGTTAGCCCCACAATTTAGCATCATTACATTTGTCACAAACGAAATGAAGGGCGGCACAAAAATCACGTCCTTGCCTATTCGACATAATATTATGCATTCTATACGATTTTCACATCTACCGCTACCATTCATAAGTACTAACCGGCAGCGGACCTTGTTTCCTTCTACAACTAATGAATAGGCTCTAGTAAAGACAACGTTGTCTTCCTAGAACACCACGACGACAACATAGCAAAGTAAATAAGGCCTGCTTCGTTCGACTCGAATAAAGCCTGTGTTCCGCATGAATACACCAAATATAAACAACCTGGCACCATTTTACCGCTGTTACGCGGTCGCATTCGGTAAAAGCCACCTCTAAAACTTCGTCGGCTACACAAGATGCCTTAATTTTATATCTATCGACTTGTCTCTGTTCATAAATCTCGCGCCAAACTACAGACCGAGCTTAGGCAGAACTCAGTAGAACTGTCGACCCATCGACCTCATTCAATAGTCATTCATAGTGCAGTAAGTGTAGCAGAATCCAGTCAACGAAGGCAGGTACAAAAGCCTACTAAATCTCCTACAGAGCCGTCAGCAGGCGCTGTCCTAATAGGGAAATATCCTTTTTCGCAGTGCGGCACCGCTCCTCTTAGCTAGCCGCGTGCTAGTGCCACTACTATATTGCCCTACTAGGCCGGTATCGAGACTTCCTTAACAGAAGTCGATTTGCTCGTCGCCTCGCATCGTGATCTCGGGCTGTTGGTGCAACTCTCGACAAAAACGAGGGCGGATCCTACCGCTTTAACGATGAAATGATATTACGTACCTTTGATGTTCTATATATATTTTACTAATGAGAATAACTAGACCAACCGATTGATAACTAATCATTGAGTCTTACAGAACTTTGTGTTGAAATATATATCGACTGACATCTGCTAGCATTGAAATAAAGGCATCAGCTAAGATACTGTTAGTTTTAATGAAAACCTGGACAATTTACAAGTATCACCCCTGTATGACTCGAGAATTTCTAGGGACCAAGTTAATAACAGTTTGCTTGTGAATTGCAAACGCGATTAGTACTTGGCGGCTGACGGCTTCATAGCTTCTCGCAATGAGAATGTTTATAGCAGTCGCACATACGGGAGCATCGTGACCTTTATTTCGCCCATCCACAACGACATATCTACTATGGGATGCATAGGAGCAAGCTACTAAAGGCTCTACACTGGGCCTTCATGAGAAATGCGATACAATATAGACCTTTGTTTACCCATTTATCCCTACGGCACTTTGGGTGCGCAGGTTGCGTCGGCGACAGGTCAGTTAAACTGCTTCGTGAAATTGTACAGGAATTTTTAGAGCATAGAGGCCATGATTAGAGAGGGAAGCAGTGCCCTTGTTGTGGACGGATATAGAAAGCAGTTTTACGAGTGTGGCTATGTGGGATCAGAGCTTACGTATCGTAGCGACGGCAGTCTCTTCAGGTTTATTGTAATGTCGAATTTATAAAAACAAACAAATTGTATTCCAATTTTTTTTGTAATTCTTACAAAGCGGCGCAATGTCTATCCAAAACCTGTTGTGCGAAACACACGTCTATCTTATCGGTATGACTCCGAAACAGTTCCATTGATCCCTCTAGATAAAACGGACTAGGGAAATCCAACGAAACAATAAGAAATGAAAAAGTTACGGGCATTTTCAATATTAAAAAAGAAATCGTCCATTGTAAGCAACTAAAACTAAGAACGCGCATATAAACAAGTTGTAAATAAAATGGCACACGTTGACGTGCGCCATTTTAAATTGACATTATTTAGACGTACACACTTTGCAAGTAGCTGCCATATGCCCTGTAGTTTCGAGGAATATATATAAAGCACTAACGTTAATGAGGAACGTGGTCAGCTTGTTAAGTTTGATGATACCATTAGATGGGTGAGCTCATCCCGAAAAAAATTCCGCTCTAAGGACCATTCTCTTGAAAGTAGTTTTTGCTTTTGGAGCTCTGGAGATTTCAGCAGAATTTGGTACATTATGAACGCTGCATTTTAAGTAAAATAGGCCATTATTATCGTTATTATCTTATCCTGCTATTCGGTTTCAACAGGTGAAAGGAATCACATGTTTTTATTTATTCTCTTCGAGGACTTCTATTTGGTATAAGTCAAACGACAAACAAGGAGGGCAAAGAATCAGTCATTTTTCGTTCTTTGTTCAATCCCCCCTTAGTCTCACTTAGACTATTTATATTTCCCATATTCTTAAATAGGCTCCCGTCAGAAAGTAGCATATACGACTGTGTTAAAGGACTTCCAGTTGACCTTTAGCGTATAATGAGTGTAATCGGTTGCATCACGTTTGACCGACGAGACCTTTAACATAGTTCACGTGGTACTACTAGAATTTGAGATCACATAATTACATGGTTAGAGTACAATTAATATGCCACGCAATGGGCTTTTTAGTCTATACGGAAGCCATATTAAATATATGTCATGGACTTCCTTCCTCAATAATGATAAATTTTCAAAAACATAATTCAAATTCTAGCATCTCTCGCGCATCAATAACAGCAGTATAGTTTGGCGGTTTTGTCGCATCGTTTATAATGCCCCCAACTGCTATAGTTGTTGCCCTTCAAGCTTCAATAAGCTAAATCATGAACTATTTTTTGACCGTCGCCAGATCAATTCGGTGTTTGACAGTTTCATAACGTAGCCTAAACAAGGAGACGATGGTAGCGTAAGACAGATGATACCATATCGCCTTGCGTGAGATTTCAAGGAAAGACACCTCTTTACGACTATCTTAAACTACGGCTTTGTTCCGACCACAAACACCGACCAACCAATTTCTACGTACTTATGAACAATAACACTGAATATCGGTTCATGACGGGAGGGACGTATCTATACAATAATAGGTAGACTGATTTGACCCAGTCCAGAATACTAATAATTATGGGGCTGCGAGTTATCTTGATTCATTTTGAAAGTACTTGACTCATTCTGCTGTAGAAGTATCCTGTTGCGACATATTAAACTATTCTGATTCCTGGTACTATGAATAAAGACCCACTACTGACTATCTTTTTTATAGCATGTCTGTGTGGTAAAAGCATAGGAAGCATCATCGTTAGTGGTCAACGGAGGTATTTTAGCATTGTGCAAATGTTCCTTGTTCATTTATATGAGACGATCGAACTAAATCAATTCATATGATGATGCTGTTACAGATTGTTGCCAAAAATTGTCAACGGAGGTATCGCAGGAATTATCGGTGTTACCTGTGTGTTTCCCATTGACCTCGTGAAGACGCGCCTACAGAATCAACAGGTAGAACGAGTAGCGCTTCGTGTTCTCAATCGATGGGTTGAGTTAGTCACCACAGTAGAGCCTAACTGCAAAGCGAAGATGTCCTTCGCAGTTGTCCGCTTTTTTAAAGATATGCATTTATAAATCTTTTCGTATAATTATCTTCGCACTTTTATTTTACAATTTTTGATTATTGAATGATATAAGCCTACACAAACCTCTACCCCATATTTTTGCGTTCAGCATCGCTGTTTTGAAAAAATTTAATTACGAAAGTTCCCGAAACAATGCAGGCTGCCTTGCAATTCTGTAAGTACAGTATACAGTTTCGTAGTCGCCTGCACGGGTGGCATACTGATCTGGCCAGAGCCGCAAGCAAAACATTTTTAGTTAACGATATCAATTCAATATTTTTGGCTGCACCGAGTCCCGCCGCGAACAGGCTCCGAATTTGTGTGTTGGAAAAAACAAACGGCCACAATAAAAGAAAAACGATACGAAACTTATATACACATGAAGCTACCACAAAATTTGTCGGGTATAGATTGAATCTTGTTCTCTACCAAGCCTATTTTATAATTTTTCAACAGGTTATTATTGTTATTTTAATTCGTCTGCATAGCCATTAGCCTATCGCGTTGTGAATAAGAGGTTATACATGATCCTTCCGTATCGCACCGATAAGCGTAGTCGACGGCACGACCTCGCTTAGCGCTATACTGGCCGAATATATAGAGTCTACTTTGGAGACTGACCATTCTGTCTCTCTTCCACGCAAGTCACTAAATAAAAACTGAATAAGACCTGATCTGCCACAAATGTCGGGTCGGAATGGATGGAACTTATTCCGCATCTTTTTGTGAGCAGTTTGTTCTCTAGCAGCAAAATCATACCTACTGCTATAGGACCTTCGGGGATGTGGCATAGCGTGGAGAAATGTGCTAAAGTGAATTCCCTTTTGCACCATTTGCAAAAACAGATATTTATGTCGAACAGAACTTAACCGGAGATAGATCAGCGATTTGTCACAGTTGATTTCGCTAACCGAATATTCCTTCACAACTGGGTACGCGAAAGACATATGAAAGATGGCCTTTAGAGATTATACAAGATCAGATTAGACCTAAACTCGGGTTTTGCGTGCGAGTCGTTATAGGAGATGACACGCAGATACTGTGTAAAACTTGCGCAGCCTTTTACAACGGAAACGAATTGGCTTGTTACTTCTTCCGAACTCAATAACCGCCTTATGTTTGACGCCTGTTTCAATAAGCAACGTAAGGCTGCATTGAATTCTCATAGCTATAGGCATAGTTCGAACACACAGGTTATCTACATGAGCCACTAGGGACGAGGACTCTACGGAGTCTATGAGCTTCATTGATGCTTTATGGGCGTTTTTCAAGTTAAAATGTTCAACATATGACCTTATAGAATTAGCGAACGATATTTTATGTTGTAAGCCCAAAGACGAGTGGATTACGTATGGAGTAATTCTGAACGTGCGACAAGAGAAGAGAAAGAAATATTCCCGAACTTACTCAAGTTTAAGCGCTTTTTTGTCAGCAATTTTACAGCAGCAGTTATGATCGGTATTGTCCCAAGAAGCCTAGGCAAAGACCTACATTTACAAGTTGAATTCTTAGAAAACAAACGCATGTCGATATTGCTTTGACAAGGAATGTTTTCAATTTCGATTCATTAATCAGTTAAGTGCTACGCTAAGTTCTTGCAAAGTTAACTAATTACTCGTATTTGAGATCATACTCTGCATGGGCATCGCATCATATGTTGCTTATTTAATACATTACTCAGCATTCGAAATAAAAATTAGCGACATCCCATATCTCTCAGGCGCAAGCTATTAACCCAGCCACCATTGACTTTTCGACCCCACGATATATGACCGCGCATATACCGCTACTTTACTAATCATCAGTAGTTGGTCGTATATCTGACTGGAGACACGAAGCAGGACGGAGTGTGCTCCATTACTCCTCTGTTGGCTGCTTTGCCCTTACCTCGTCGTTATCGCAATGACACATTATAATACAGTAAGATGATCTAACCTCTAGCACTGACTAACATGCAGTGATGATCCTTTTATCGTTGTCGTCGTTCGGCCTCGTTGTACTCTCCACCTTCTGATCGCTTACGCGGACCATACATCTAATAATAAAGAGTATTCCGGTCAGGTTTTGTAGTACACTCGTTGGAAACGTAGAACGTCGGGCATATGAAGGGCGCAGGGAGATCAAGCTCGGAACAGACAAAAAACAGGGACTGATCTCCATATTGATGAAGAAATTCAATTTGTGTGATGGCTTAAATGACGGTTGCCATTGTAAAAATGGCGGATTGAATTGGGATAAAGGTTATTAAAGCGACTCGTAAACACCTAAAGTACTATTGTTCTTTTTTTAGCAACACGCGACAAGTTTTATAGCTACTAATGAACACCAGACAGGAAGCGATAGGGCGGAAGCCGATAATAAACATGGAAGTGTTTACTGCCCTGCAACTGGACAGATGAGGGAAATTATCACTAGAAGTATAATGTGAATTTAATTTGAGCTTATCAACCTAACTGCTGGGTGTGTCTGAGGCGTCTCGGCCTTGATAATGGTAATAATGATAATGTCATACCCTAAGATGATACGTTATAGCGGTTCTAATTCTAAAGTAAAACAACAGTAAGTGAACCCTCCCAGCCCCTCCTCAACTTTAATACATTATAATAATATTATTTTTTTTATGTTGTTAGGACGATAATAGTCTCCATAAAAGCGGGTGTAGTTGATTGTAATACTTAAAAGAAGATGTCATGTGTCGATCATGACTGGTAAGAAAGTGCATAATGTGTTGATTTTCCAATGTTAAGACATACAGTCCACTTTGGGTAAGAAAAAGTAAATTTTATTAACTTAACTCACGTGCGCTATCTACCTTGGAGTAATTCATTTTTTCGGCACAATTCAAGCGTAGCGCTTTATAAATTTTCTCATATTATTTAGATATAGTTGCACAGAGTTCAATTGCAAAAAAGGACGAACGCCTTAATAAGTTTATAATAATAAAACGTTTTCGTCTTGAATGTACGAACCTAATGTTCTTTGCGGTATATCCCGCTGGCTCAAAGGGTACTACTGTACCACTTGTTCTCACAGACGCCAATTAAATCTAGCCACCTTAGCGTTTCTACAAGTATTCGAAGTCGCTTACTTGGGACAATTGCAATTATTAATTGCGTTATTTTTAGTTGAGTAGTTAACGCCGTATCCATGTTTTTGTGAAATGCTTATAGAAACCCTACAGTATGAGGGTAAAGCTATCTTAAAAGCGGCGACTATTTACATTTTTCGATTAGCAAGTTATTTGAAGAAGAAAAGCCCTTTATTTATGCTCATGATCATAAAATATGAATTCATCATATTCTTAATAAAAATAATTTTGCAAGTGTGTACCGTGATAAGACGTTACTTACGTAATCTATGATCCTAGTGTACACATTGTATACGCATCAACTAACTTACAGGATCTGGCTCAAAAAAGACACAAAGATAGACGAAGATCAAAGATCCATGCCTCTTAAACTCAAAGATCTAAGCCGGTTCCCACAAAGTACGTGACCGCTGTTTGTGTATGGATATTTCTGTCGTATCTATATATATATGTGTGGTCGTGTTGAGTATGCGACTCAACACTCTGATCCCAGTCCCCGTCAACGTTCAGTCTACGGTGCCGTTAATTTATCCGTGGGTCGCGCTCAGATTTATTCCGAATCGACTCGATTATTAGACGGGTATTGCGCGTCCAAGTGATGGTTCTACATTCGCCGTTGATATGAATTATGCTACTCAGCTGTGATTACTACGGCGGCGTGTATGTG
>NW_019211455.1:48460575-48514736 GCF_002443255.2 Varroa destructor | reverse complement strand
ACACAGAGTGTGTCTCTGTGTGTGTGTGTGTCTCTGTGTGTGTGTTTGTGTGTGTGTGTGTGTGTGTGTGTGTGTGTGTGTGTGTGTGTGTGTGTGTGTGTGTGTGTGTGTGTGTGTGTGTGTGTGTGTGTGTGTGTGTGTGTGTGTGTGTGTGTGTGTGTGTGTGTGTGTGTGTGTGTGTGTGTGTGTGTGTGTGTGTGTGTGTGTGTGTGTGTGTGTGTGTGTGTGTGTGTGTGTGTGTGTGTGTGTGTGTGTGTGTGTGTGTGTGTGTGTGTGTGTGTGTGTATGTCTGTGTGTGTGTATTCGTTGATTCCTTTTTACCTGTCAGCTATCGCAGGAGAAGATGTCCTCCTGATTGTAACAGGGGTGCTCATTAGCTTTGTAACAGCGTTTGACGTGTGTTTCGAACGACAATTGTCATCATTATATTTTGAGTATCGAAGCATTTATGAAAAGTAGTATATGGATGCTGCGAATTACAATAATATAATTCAAGGTTCTAGGATTTAAATTAGGACACCTTAGTTTTTGAACGTTTTCTCGGGCCTTTCGTCCATCGCTCAATCTTTCAAAAACAACTAACATTAATACACGTAGGCGTGAATCTACATTTGGACTCAATTCCTTTATACTGCCGGGTGCAATGAAAAGAGAGTCACTTCGTCGGTTTTATTGACACTAAAAAACGTATCGAAAAAGATCAAGGTTGCGTATTTTATTATATATGTACAATTATATGTACTGCTTCTGTTATGCAAAAAATAAATGCAAAGAACAGAGACCAAACAGGCATTCTATCGATAGCGAACAACACACACGACTTCTTGGTGATTTAACTCAACCCTAAGCCATTTACATTATCCTTTCGAATCGTTCCAAATACGAGATCATACCCTAGTTACTAACATCTGCGGCTTTCAGCATATAGATTGCGTAACGACATACCTCTCAGGTCGAACGCATGGACGATAGACTCCTGTTGTTTTAATTAATTAATTAAAGCCGTGGCTCCGAGTGAATTGATACTGATCCATTGTACAATACGTCGAAAATAATAATCAGCTCATAGCGTTACTTTCACTAAATGGCATTTTCTTCCACGGTGTACGTATTGGAGATGAACGTTGCAGTGGGAAGAGATTAAATACTATACGAATCTATACACATTTCTAACCGTGTAATTGTATTATTAAGTAGTCAATTAATTCAAAAAGCCGATTTTCCTACTCAATAGTAAAATATTTTCTCAAATTTTTCGATTCAAACTGCTCCGATAAGGGCAGTCAGATGTCCAAGCTCCTTCCATAGAAATTAACAGTAAATACTTAAATTTCAATGCTTACTGCACGCACGCATATGGCTTTGTTTCTTGCAACCAAAATGCCTTTGTTTAGATTGGGCCAAAGGGCGAGGCACAATACAAGTCTATGTTAGACTGTTTCCGTAAGACGTACGCACGCGAAGGTTATTTCGGCATGTATCGAGGTTCAGCGGTCAACATTCTGCTCATCACACCGGAGAAGGCAATCAAGCTTACAGCCAACGACTTCTTCCGACACTATCTAACTGACGCGCGAGTCGGGTGAGTTTTGGGCTCTGCCGTCAATAGCTGGTTGGCTGAGAAGTTTACCCCGCTTCATCATCTTCATTGGTTTCTTCGAAAGCCCAACAGAGAGAATAACTTCCCGCGGAATGGGTTGCTCTATTCAATTGTCCATCGTTTATCTTCGATAAATTCGAAACAAAAGGGGTCCGTTCGAGATTAGAAAGTACATGTTATTTAATGCAGCTATTTGATGTATGTTAAAAAGACAGATCATGAATAATAAGACACAAGTCGCAGATTGGCATCTGTCGATAGGTCGCGAAGATTATCACTCATGCAAATATACCGAACTAATTTATGCTCGCGGTTCACTTTTGCTGTCTGTGCGTCACATGATTGTAGAAAATTATCGTTAGCAAATGAAATGCTTGCGGGTGGTGGAGCTGGATTCTGTCAGATCGTTGTTACAACCCCTATGGAATTGCTTAAAATTCAGCTGCAGGACGCCGGAAGAGTTGGTAAGTGGCAAACAACAATCGTCTTTTTTACAGAAGCGTGTGAAAAATGGTTTTAGGCGAGGGAAAACAGACTGACGCACTTTACAATTCTCTTGGAGCTCTATTACTTGCACCTTTGATGGAATACTGGACATTTGAACGATTTAGCTGTCTTTCATGGCTCTAAACATTGCTTTGCATTATATTCTGGCTTATTTTCTCACATTAGTACAGCAAGGTTTTTGAGCAAGTGCGACAATGGCCGGTTGTTCACTCAGCTGACTGCTTCAGCGGATAACAAATAAGCTAGGGTAATGTGCTGCTGAAAGTGAGGATAAACCCTAGTAAGGCTAATGCCTATAAAGAATAAAGAAAAGACCGGTTGTGGGAATGAAGTTTTTGGTGGCGCACACAACGTTGTCCACGCTGTTTTTCACAATAACAAAGCCAATCTGTTCATATCTGTATAACTTAACGCTTTCCGTTCTTGGATTGTTGCGTTATACTAATTCTGATTTTTATCGTCTAATTTTATCTAGCGAAGTCAAGCAGCGGGGTACTGAAGTTATCGGCAACAACAATCGCTATGGACTTAATTAAACGCGAGGGTATTGTGGGCTTGTACAAAGGCACAGGAGCGACAATACTTCGTGATGTAACATTTTCGATGATCTACTTTCCGCTATTCGCCAACCTTAACTCGCTCGGACCAAAACGTGAGGACGGAACAACGGTGTTTTGGGCAAGCTTTTTGTCTGGCTGCATAGCTGGATCAACTGCCGCTTGTGCCGTAAACCCCATGGATGTGGTGAAAACGCGATTACAACTACTGACCAAGGGAAGCGGCGAAGAAAATTACAACGGAGTGGCCGATGCTTGCATGTACGTATCTTATCTCACACATGATTTGTATTCTTCGGACCCAATCAACATGTAATAGTCTGAACAAGACAAGGCTTTAAGAAGCCCATGTTTGTGGGACCATCGAAATTTTCAGCCAACAGTAAGCATAGAGGTGCACTGAACTGCCATAGTCAGAACTATAGTCCCCGTCTGCTTCTCCGCTGAGCGCCACTAGTTAATCGATGACCAATAAAAAGACAATTACCCTAAGAAATAGAAAAACAAAAATATTGATCTCGTAATGTCAATACTGATATTTTCGCAGTAATGACTATCATAAGCCATTAAAAAATCCACTGTACGCTTGCAGTTTGATGAACTGGAAGCACCCTGTGTTTTGGTATTATATCATAAGTATGAACTGATGCTATGCTGGACAAAGTTCCAGGCAGGTGTAAGGCTGCCCCAGAATTTTATTTGTGAATTACATTGTTACGAGCGAGTACAAACAGAACCACACAAATACAGCTATTAAAGACGTGGTAAAGTGCTGCGACCCTGAATAATATAATAAAAGCAATGATTATTTCGTCTACTGTATATGGACTTAGAGGTCAATTACCAAAACGGTATTGTTGGTGATTATTCGATATATCTTCTCTTGGTATTTCTGTATAACGGTTTCTAAAAAGGTCTTAACCGTGATCAGAAGAAAACGTTTACGCACAGATATGGTCAGAAGTCATAAACGTATCCCAATAACGCATAGAGCAGAAGTGAACGGTTAATAAAAGTATTAAAAAACTCAAAATTGTGTTTTTGCTTTAAGTAAGCTAGTCTGTCTAGCGATGACGAATAACAGAAATAATTTGGATTTTAGATTTCGCCTTTGAGAACGTAGAAATTCTCATGCTTCCCGTGTTGTATACGTTAGGTTTGAATTTACAGTCACATCTACCAAAAATGACGGCACATGTTTCTGTGCATTACACTTCATCTGGATATCTCGTGCAGAACAGGGCCAGCCAGGAATAAAAATAGGTTAAAATGGCGAACGTCATTTTTGGTGAGATCTCACAGGTACGTTGCATAGTCAAGAGTTGTTACTGACAAATAAATATTTAAACGATCCTTCAGCGTATATAACAATTGCGTAGAGTTTATGTGCCTTGAAATTACAAAATTATGTAATGTATATGAAAAAAACTTTTATGATTTTGACTTACCGAGCCGTGGCCAACAGAAGCTCCTCCAAACGGCAACCCAGCTAAGACGTCCAGTTCCGTGGTTTTAGGCTCAAGATAGTCCCAAAGCCAGTACGAGAGGTCTTCGCCGACAAAGATACACCGAGTTGGGCCTAATGCCACATGAATTGCTTTCACACCGCCTAACAGACCTTCGAGATGCACTGGCGAGTGGCATGAACTTGTCCACATGTACAAAGAGCCATCCTTATGCAATGCTATGCATTTACCGTGGCCGGAAAAAACGTCGGCGACACATTTGTGTAAGCAGCTCAATTCGGGAAATGGTTGATCCGTGCCCCACATGTACAATCCTCCTATGTCGACCCAAAAAAAGAGATACAAAGATTTAGCCATTAGTCAAACTTTCGAACCGAATCTGACTATGCGTAGACTTCAAAAGATCTATAAGTTTAACGATAAAATTTAGGTATGAGTTTAGAATAATTACAAAAACTTGGTAAAATAATCCAAAGTCAGAAAAAAAATTAGCTGGACAAATATAGTTTACCTACCTTAAGAGATCAGAACCTAATCTGCTAGAGCGGTAAGCGCTGATGGTATTACTGCATTCACGAGACTTTTCTGTATTTACCGCAAACAATGTTCCTTACCATGTTGCGTGAGGGCGAGGTTAACCCCATTGCCAATAACAACCTTGCTTAGTCTAACCGTCGTGCCAAGGGAATCGGGGCAGCGTACTTCGGTTGAGATATCTTCAAGTGTTTTAAGTACGAATAATCTTTGCACTCCTCCAGGAGCCGACCCAGGCGTTGTCTTCGCTCCGTTTCCGGGTCCACAAAGAACTAGTACGTTTTCTCCAAAGGCGCTTATCGATTCCACCATATCAGGAAGAACGCCCACCACTCGAACGTCCCTGTGAAGGTGGGTGCAGCAGAAAAACATGATTAATCTTTTAACATATGTTTAGAAGGAGCAGCGCGAACAACGGTCCTTTTGGTTCTTCTAGAGTGAAACAGCTGAAACTCCGCTAAAGGTAAGTATCAAATATTGAATACATAGAATCCGTCTAGACTAATGTGAGAGTCGGGAATTTTTAAGACGGTGTCTTTGTTGGGCTTGGGTAGTTGTTATTACTCGAGTTTCAATGATACAGCGGTCTAAGGAATAGTCGGACCAACCTTGCGTCGCTAAGGGACCACTTGTAGAGTTTGCCTTCCTCCGACACGGCAAAGATCTCGCTTATAGTAATAGCTAACTGAGACATTTTTTCCTTGATATTTACCAATTGACACGGATACTGAAATTATAGTCCAGAAGCAGATAGGCAGATTGTCAATAAGATCTTGACCCTAATTTAGAACTATTATTAGTACGAGGTCGATTCGATTAAATGTATGCTGTGTGCGTAACTAATACACATAAACGACAACTATTAAATAAGTTATTACTCAGATGCATAAAAACCGAATGAATTTTTAAAACGCTTGCAAAAAAATGCATGTATATGGGCAAGTGCGCCGGATGCATTTTACACCCAGCCATTTGGGTCATTTTTTTTATCGTAAGCGTATGAGCTTACTCAACATAAGTGCAAAACGATATCGACTCAACTTACAAGAAACAATGCATCATAGTCCTGTCGGTAGATGCGTCCATCTTTGGCTAGTATGAGCAGGTACGCCTCATAAAAAACAACCGTCTTGATTGTCAGATGAAGATCGTCAAGACGAGTTGGAGTGAGGGTCTTTGCCATTCCGCTACAGAGACGCTCATTGCCCCAATAGAAGACTTCCTGACACGAAACACCATCCCGTTCCTTAATTACGAAGAGATTCAAAACATTGAAAAAATAACTTAGTAAATAAATTTTGAAAGATATTATCACAAACTGCAGAGAAACATAGAATATTATTTCTTACCGTATCCGGTACGCAGAAGGTTCGTTTTGAAGCTCTGGGTAGATGAGGTGCTGCCATCTTGTCCAGCAAAGCCATGATCAGCATTGCGCACTGCTTAAGGTCAACGGGTAGCTGTTCACACTCTGCTTCTGATTCGGCACTCGGGAGTTGTAGAAAGTCCAGGAGGGCACGGTTGGGATTTATTGATAACCAGCCATCATCATCTGTAGGCCACTGGAATATCCAGTAAATATTCAGTCAAATGTTAGGCATAAGCAACTATAATGATCGTTTAAACAATAACAAGAATTGGGAAACACAGAAAACTAGTTAGAAACATGGGAATTGAAACAGTGTAAGTTTTACTTTACCAGTTGACTAAACCTTTAGGTTAAGCATACACGAATTTCAGTATGTTGCGATTATCGTTTCTTTCTAGCTAGCCGTTAGCTAGTTGCGAAAATTTAGATTGCCAAATCTTGTTTAAATTCAAGCTGCAAAAGAGCCCAGGTAGCTTTGAACTTCTCTCTTGAAATCTCTTTGAAGGAAAACACGCTTCGAACGAGCAGACTATTGACAAACACATTTGGATACCCTTCTCATGCACGTGTACCTTACCTGGCTTGCAGAGGCGATTTGTTGAAAGCGTTGTAGGACAGAAAGAAGAGAGGCGCACATTTGTCCTGGCTGTCTGTTGTCAGCGCGACCCCATAAAGTCCACAATAGCTGTACAGCCGATAACACTTGTTGCAATCCTGCTTGTTGTAGGACCAACTCAAACAGGAGTCGAAGCGCCAGCTGCCGATCTCCCTCGGGCACCGTCATGTTCAGTTCGCTACATGAAATAGTGCAAAAACATTCCTGTGAATAGTTACCACAGATAGATTGGGGTATTATTTGCTAATAGATATTTAAAATAGATTGTTTTCTAAATTCTAGTTTAGTTTTTGTTTCTATGCTAAATATCTATGCTATATGATCGTAAGGTTCGCACTGATCTACGTACTCAAGAATGACGCTCCGAAGGAATTTGTGGCTCATAGCAATGACTTCCAACCACACGGAATTGTCATGTCGAAATAGAGTTCCCGCAGGAAGAACCCGCAAAGCGTGAAGGGCATCCCTCAGTAGGTCTGCGCAAAGATCACCATCTTCTCCGCAACGCCAAGCGCGTTTTAAAAACGCAAACGCAAAACCTAAGGCCGCTTTAGACCCCAGTCGAGCAAGCGCCTCTGTAGGCGTCAAGTCCGGTGCAGTCGTTTGCATACCGCCCACAGCACCCGATGGTCCTGCCGGTTGGTTTTCAGTTGATCTGCAAAGATCAACAAAAAAACCCGCGACTAAATAGCGGAAAATCCACACCCTGGAATATGTTTGTAACTACTTACCTACACGAAACGTATGTCAAAGCACGAATCTGACTTACGTCAGATGCAGGTTTATAATGTACTCCATTATGTGTATATTAACTTAGAAGTAGTATAACATAAACATAAATTAATGTAACTATTATTTCAAGCCCAAAAATTAATTATGACTGTTGAACTGCGGCACGTACGGCTGCTTCGGTATCGATGCAGGGGGCGCAGTTCCGGTCCGGGTGGGCGCTTTGACGGAGAACCCAAAATGGGTATCACTAACAGCAAGAGTTCCTTGAGCCGTGAAAAAGCGTTCGGCCAATAAAAGTTGTTGTCGTAGTCTTCGCGACCAGAGCGTAGTGCGAGCAGATTCACACGCCGTCCAGTGATCCTCGCGCGATAACTCTTCAAAATATCGTAGAATATTCGCCCTGCCTGAGTAAGAGAAAAGTAGGCATATTATGATGCAAGCTTAAAGTAGCAAACATAATAACGATGTATAAAGGGGTGATTAGCTATCATTCGATTCACCACACATTTAAAAGTTGCTCTCTGTTATAATGAATCTTCATTTTTTTGCGTTTCGTTTGTCGTAGCTTGAAAAAGATGTACGAGTACATCAAAACACATTGTTAGCTGTGATTTCTAGGCCTGCATAATGCATCGGTTTTGTGGCACCTCCTACCAGTAGCAAACGAGGAAATCAAACAGACTAAAAAGGAAATTTATTTAACACACCTGGTGGATCTGCCCATGTCCAGTTTTCCAAAATCTGGGCTGATGTTGGGCTTGAGCCCACTTTTGCGGATGGCAGGGGAAAGCATTTTTTGCACATTCCACTTGAACTCCACCGACCGCCCGATGCTCCGTCTGAAATATTCACATCAATAAAATAACAAACAATGATGCTTTCTTTTTCATTCACCCTAAAGTATAATGTTTCTTGACAAAAACATCCTCTTTTAAGGTAAACGGCAGGGACAAAACAGCTTTCTTGATAGCTAGCCTTAAAATATCAGTGCTTTCTTAATAAGCCGATCAACTATAACAACAAGCAACAAGAAGACGAAAACCTGTATTAAAAGCAAAGACAAAACAACAGGTAAGCTACTGTAAGAAAAATTAAGTACGTACATGATATCGTTATGGGCGACTCACTGGACGATTCCGAGATGTTGTTTTTTTAGAATGTTCGCACTGTGTTAGGTCTCTACCTAAAACTAATACGAATTAAATTAAATAAACTCTAAACTAATATGAATTAAATGCATAGATATTTCATAGCAATTGCTACTCCAATCATGTTTTGCTAACGTCGTGTAATACGTACCATCCTTCCCGATATCACCGTCAGCTTGTGGCGGGTCAACAGCGTTCCAACAGGTCTCAAGCTCACAATCTGCCAGGAGATGGAACCAAAGTCTGGTGGCTAGTGGTTCCCGAAATGTGTCTTGAAGGTCGGCCCGGCGCCATTTTGCATCGTGGGCAGGGGAAGGCCTCAAACGAAAGCATTCACAGTTGCTCATACCGCCCAAACTTCTGCAACCAGCTTCATTGCCTCCAAAGGGCAACATTATCTACATCGATATCAACAAAGGAAAACGAAGTTATTGAAAAATTGCTTGGGTTGAGCTTGGAACGAGTTGAAATTCAAATCTTCTAACCATTTCTGCAATGCTGTTTAGCATCTGAGCCGACCAACTACTTTCGGTGCGTCTTTGATTCAAGACTTGTTTGAATTTGTTTGAATTGTTTTCAAAAAGTAGCAATTAAATAGGCGGAAGCATGACGGCCAGTGGTACTATTTTCGACTATTATAAATGAACCATATATCATAATACATGAGTATCACCTAAACCATTGGTATCTTTCCTGAGGGTAAGCCTACAAACTGGCTTTTACAAAAATTAACGCTTTGTGTATGACAATTTCGGTGAACAATATAAAGACTAACGCTACAAGCACAAATAATAATATAGCCGAAGTACGAACAGTTATGGCCAACAATTTTATCTACGTAATAATAATAATAATCAAAATTGCAGCAATAACACTGTGCTGAATTACAACATCTTACATCCGTAAATATCACATGCCATAAAAATACGTTATGGTGTTATGAAATGTTTTTCATCGTTCATGAAGCAAAATATTGCCGACCATAAATAGTACAATACAGTTGATAATTTGACGATTTTGAAAACAGCGAATATAATCTTTGTTCTATTATGGACCTTGTCTAGATTTTACATCGCGATATTCCCTACGCAATACTACACGATTTCTGCGCATCAAGTAAATAAATTTTTTTATATGCCTTTCTGTCCCGTCTAGCCCAAACAACGCTGGTTATGAGTTCCTCAGCTGTTTGAAAAATATTAGCCTCCAAACGAATAAACAAAGACGCTGTCTATGCATTCTATTATTAAATAGAGAACATAGATTTGCGCAGAAAGAGAGAGTTACTACAGGATAACTGACTCACTAGCCGCAAAATACTAGCTTTCAGATTTAGAAAATTTTAAGCATCTGTTTAAATGCTGGCCAGGCAAATGTAGACAATGGTCCACTGCTTGGCAGTTTAATTCTTGACCAAGTTAGAGCTTCGTGTTTTCGAAGTGAATATGGGATTCCCTGATGAAGCTTCTAATTGAAGTAAATCTAGCATCAGAATAACCTAAACTAAAATAATTGGGCAGTGCGCGCAATTCCGCGCTGTTGCGCACTACCCTTTTGTCATTTCGTAAACACTGTTACATTTCATAGCTTGACTAGCCCGATCTATAATTTACCTAAACTGTCCACAGGGTGTAGTTAGCGAATGCGGATAGCACTAGTGCCATTGGCTACTTAAAATACATGTCGAATCTTAACCTTGCAATAACCGTGCCACGACCAGCAACTTCCTCCTGTCTCTAATAGCGGTCATAAGCTCTAAACGTCAATTGATACCAAATTACTAGTAACCATCTTATGGTGTACCAAGTTCCACGTAAGCATACCCATAAGCTAATTGGATTTGCTAAATAAAAATCATTTAACAGCAACAACAGCAAAAAATTGTCCTGGTCGCATGTATACTCACTGTTTGTAGAGTCAGTCCAAAAGATGGACGCGCTCCGTCTTTGGTGCTAACACTCAGCTGATCTGCTGGCACTGGGAACACCATATAACCACAGACCCACTAACACACACTCACTTGACTCACATTAAATAAGAGTCTATTTATGTTTTATATTTTGCTTATTTTTACTGTGTGGGGATGGAAGGCGTAATTATTTTACTGTCTGATAGTTCTACATTGGTCTATCAATATAGCCAGACAATTCCCGCAATTCAGCCACATTTTCCACTCACTTCAGTCTTTTTCGATTTCTATTTCGTTTACCACCTCAGGTATGCTGCGCCTTCTCTTTCACACGCTCACACACATACGCACACACACACAGACACTAACACGCCCTCTCTCTATCTCCCTATATCTCCTTTCGCTGTCTCTTCACACTCCTCTCTCCCTCTCTCACGGCACTGAAAGTGATCAGTGTAGTCTGCGTGTTTATTTAGCTATCAGCTGGTAAAAACCAACGTACTTGCAGGACGCGTCGATTTTATTAATTGACCATATTATGGGACGATGGCGACTATATGGTGATTATTGTATCTAGCACATCTGTCGTGTGATAATACATCTTTCGACGTTATTATACGCAAAGTGGTGGACTTCAAGAGACAGAGAACATATCAGGCTTTTTCTGCGAAAATTGCCGCCAACACTAAGTGGATTTGTTGCCAGCCGCATCGCTGTAAATAAGTTAGTGTAAACAATCAAGAATTCAACAAAATAAATTCGGTATCAAAGAGTCGTTTCTAAGTTTTATTCGATATATTCGGCCGGCAAACTTTCAGTGAATAGAAATGGTAAGACAACTGATATTTTTTACCCTATTGTACAATCAAAACAATAACATATATTTTGTCACCGTTTCGTAAATACGTAATTTTAATACGCATTGAACAATCAAACAGGTTTTTTTCAAGTCAGGAGCCTAACTAGTTGATTCATAACTATAAATATATTAATTTCAGCTGCCATTGTCTTTGCTTAAAACTGCCCAAAACCATCCTATGGTAAGTAGGCTGTTTAATACTTTCATCGTGTAATCTAATTCATGTGCTTCATAAGGTGTCCTTAAGCGATTTTTTTAGTTATTATGATCTGCGTTCTAACAAATGTCTAATAATAATCTCATAATCTGCTATAAAGACGCTAATTTTTGAAAAGAAAAAAATATTTAGAGCAATTGATTTGAGAAATAGGCTCTTCTGCGAGTGTTATGAGGGTAATATTAGTTGTTGCATCCTAATTTTTATTGGGGGAAAAACCGTGAAATCCAATGTGAATCTGACGCGCAAGGTAATTATTTCAAATAGCGGTGCTAAGTGTGGCTCATTTGTCGTGTGAATATGCGCAGCAGTGCCGAGGAGTTCACGGCACTATCAAGTAATGAAATAAAAAACATTTCGAAATTGTCTTAACTTAGATTTTCATATCGCTTAACATATGTCGTTATTTACCCCCACACATCTATGTTTTGTTTAATTTAAAGTATGTGTTCACGTCCGTAGTGTATGCTATGTATGCGGTATAGCAAATTCGATTCTTTTTTTTTAATCAGATTTCAATTTCATCAAAATTTTCAATTTATCATTTCATCACCGACAGCTGGTGGAATTGAAAAACGGTGAGACGTACAATGGGCATCTTGTCAGTTGTGACAATTGGATGAATATTAACTTGCGTGAAGTCATCTGTACATCAAGGGTGAGTTATTGCAGATAAATGTGCATCTATATATTTTTGATGGCAGAAATGACAAATTTACATAAAATTGTTTGTAAATAGCATCTAGTAATTTGTTTTTAAAATACTACACTATTTGCATCTGGTATTACTAGTGTATGGTATACAACTTGTAAGTTAAGTAATGAAATGAGATAATGACAATTGAATATACTTTACATAGATAAGCTTTGGTATAGATGAAGATATATCAAGTTTTTTTCGCTCCCAATGAATACTACAATAAAGATACACTCAATAAATATTTCGTATGCAATTCTTCACGGCAACTTACTATTGCATCAGCGACATGAACCCGAACGACGACAGTGGCAGCTGGGAGTTCATACATTGTATTCAACCCAGTTTCTTTCTGTTCGTAGGATGGTGATAAATTCTGGCGTTTACCCGAATGCTATATTCGGGGCAACACTATCAGATTCCTTCGAATTCCCGACGAAGTCATCGACATGGTCAAAGAGGACCTTCAGTCTGGCCAGGGTGGTGGAGGCCGGGGTGGACGCGGCCGAGGCAATTTCCGCGGAAGGGGTGGGCCTCGAGGCGGTCACCATCGAGGAGCTCCCGGAGGGCATCGCGGTAGAGGGATGTAAATATGTGGACTAATGAACCTAAAACTGCTAATAAAAATCACACAACGATTTGACAAAAGTTAGGCTGCCGATCAGCCACCAACGACAAACGCACATTTAACTAACAGAGTCACCAAAACGTCGTTTCGAGATAGTCTATACCCAGCGTTCAGCAGCTTTCGGCTCAGGACATCGACTCCGTATTACGAACTTGTACCATAAGAGAAATACGCTGCTTCAAGACATTCACCTGTGGAAGTCACTAGTGTGACATTTGTCACAAGCGATCCAAGCAATATTCGCTGGCTAGTAATGCCTGAGTAGTGTTAACAATATAATGCCTCTCCATTCAATTGTAGCCAGGGGTTAACCATATTTCCTTCTTGTATGTATATACTAATCTCTTGAGCTGAACAAATAATGGTAACGCTGAATGTATGTTAAAAGGTGAAGCATAAATGTGCATTCATTACGGTGGCATCGTGGGTTGAATCATTATAGAATCGCTAATACTGTAATTCGCTTTGATATCTATACATAAATACCAAGTAATAGATCATGATTAGACTAGCACGCGATGGGAATGAACCGAATTGTAAATATGTCTTGAATTTACTGTAATAAATATAAATTGTAGTAATCGTAGCACTAAACGGTGCGCGTATGCAGATTGTTTTTTATTTTGTAGATGTACGTGCTTCTATACTGGAATCCCTAAAACGTTCAGTCCTTTGTGTTTAATATTTCGTGGCTCAATTCACAAAAAATGAGAAAATGTGTGAGCTTAGAACGCTTACCTGAACAAAATTGGTAATATCTAGCTGTTATCATATGAACCAATTACAAACGACAGGGATTTTCCTATCGAATGCACTGCACACTTGATAACAGCAATAATGGATGTTGACTGATAGATTTCTTAATGTCTTCCAATGAAAGATTTGGACTTTTGTGTGATCGTGAAAACCCAATGAATCGCTATTTATTTATATATAATACCTTATAAATGGGTCAATAGCTTTTATATTAAGACTTCTATATATATGATGTTAGTATTCACTCCTTTCTTAAAAAAAGCGCGAACAGTTCCTACGCAAAATTTAATTTATTCAATTTTTGGAAGAGCAGTAAAGGTTTTCGCTTCTTACGTCCCTTTTGCAATTTTCGTTTGCTGATGGTCCAGTATTAAAGAAAGTTAGAAACTCTTCCTTCTACATGGCACTGTTTTGCCTAGATACAAAATTGTACATTAAATTTTGGCTCTAAAAACTAATATGTCGGTGAGAAAGAAGGTAATTTGAGACATTTTGCCGATATCAAAAAGCTACGATAACAACATAGAAAAAATATTGGTTTAAGGACAGCAAAAGGATCTGGGCTCCCACAGAAACTGTCCGCTATCAAAAGTGGTTCCAGGCGGCCCTTCGTTACATGCGTGAAATATTGCTAAACACTTCAAAATTGTGTTGTTTGAAACTATTTTTAGGTGACGTTTTTAGCTGTAGGGTCTTTTTCAGTTTTGCAGATGAACAGTAACTTTTAAAAACGTTCTCTGCCACTTACACATACGTAATTCTTTTTTAAAGCCATCTCTGGAGTCCAAACATTTTGTGACTATAATCAACTGACGATCCTTGTAGAGCAGGAAATGCGCTAAAGAGAACAATGTTATTAATATATAACGATTAATAAAAAGCAATGACCAAAAGACGTTGCTATACTTACCCGAGTACCTATTAAACGTGGTGCGCGACAAAGGTCCATTGGGTGTCGAGCGATGTTGTAGACAGTTTGGATACTGACAAATGTACGACATAATCGCTTATTTAACTGGAACTAACTTCTTAGAAAGTTAAAAAATTCTTAGAAGAACATGATCTCTTTTTGCCTATGGCGTATCACAACTACTGTTAACTTGCAAAATTCTGGAAGGAATGCACAATAACTTGTAGCTCCTTGTTTATTTTAAATAAAAAGATTCCGATTAAAGTGTTAAGGGCCGCAACGCAATGGTGGTGAATAGTTTTAGCTGGGCAATAATAGCTTTCTAAAGCCTATTGTGTCGGCAATACGACATGGTAAAAAAACAGCAAAAAAAAAAAGAATGAAGGAAGTTAGGCAGTAGACATTGTTATTTGAAATGTTGCTTAAGTCGTAAACTTGCATGAAATGTACATGTAAAAAATAGAACGACCACAATTTTGTTAGCCAGTTCTAGAAGCAGGAAGAGTTCATCGTCTTAAATCTAAAAACTATTAATTGGATCTAAGTGGTTACCTTTATTCATCCTTCAATTTTCTCTCAATAGAAGAAAGATAGAGAAGGCCTCAATGATATAAACGTTTTTATGTATTTATTTTTGCGCTTTCAATAATATGTATCATTTGGTCTTAAAGTATCTAGGCCCTTGTATGCGCTTTTTCCTATATATTACAACAACATTAGTCTAATGTTACAATTTCAGGGTCAAGAATCCAAGTATTGTTTTCCGTTTGCTCTGGCGTAGCTCGGAATCTTGTCATGCTTCTGTAGTATGTTCGATTGTAATGTTCTATCGGTAAAACAATGCGGCACACGTTCGGTGTTTGCTTATTCAAATGGTATACCTGAGAGATCCTAATATATGCTAAAATGTTATAGACGGCTTTTGCCGTGTCGGAACAACCCCTATTTTATAATATGGATTTATTTGTATTTCTTATTGGAAAGTTTTGTCTCTTCTCAAGGCGCACTTGAAAATATCTCTGTTAAAGAGTGAACATTTTACAGTCCAGTTTAATCGCACTTCTTTTGTCCATGTCTACGTCGTAAATACTATTTTTATCATAACACCGATTCGCTTCGATTGAATTTAGAGAAATTTAGACAGATTTGTTCCCTACAGAATCTGTTGTTGATGTTCGGAGTGAGAATATAGACACGAAGGAACGGTTAAAGATTAGATTTTAGCCGTTGTTTTTGTATCGTAGAGCCATGCGTGACCGGCACAGAACATTGACAGGCATGTGCATGGGACCTGTACAACGCTGAGTGGACCTTTCCCTTGTAAGTTGCTATTTGACGTTGTTGACGTTCGTGCATTAACAGATGAGAGAAGCCTGCCACAAGATGGTGGACAGCTCTATGCTAAAGGAGAGTAACGTTTTTTCAGCTGCTCTGATTGTGCAATTTTCTCTGCTCGTAGATTGTTTTCTTCATGCTTACCTAATTACGGCAGAATTGACAACGACAGATACTTCATATGCAAACCACTTGGACGAAATTGCCATGACGAGGATGCCGGAGCAGGGTTCAACGGTGGTATTAGGAGAAGCCGAAAAGCGTGCGTCCTCCAAAGCATTTGCTTTATTATCACAGTAAGTGCCATCGAAAAGGATTTACTCTACTCGTGTAGAAAATGAAAACATTTAGTACGGTAAATATATGCTGGCCAATTTTGATTTGATGTCGCAACCGCCACCGTCGCTATCGACTGTAAAGGAATGAATTCCAATTCGAATTTACCAAATTGTTCATCTTCGATGGCTTCATAAACCGTCCACAATAAACTAGCGAAGTATAACAGCGTCATGCGAAGCATCACGTTCGTTCATAACATGTGTATTAAAGGAGAATTAGGAAAAGCATTCTATTTTGAAGTGCACAAAAACGTTGTAACCAGTTTCCCAAAGGAAAGTATTTAAAGAAAATAATTATTTGATCAGTTCGTCCAACGGTTTGAAAAAGAAAAATGTATTTAGAGAAGTGAATTTCGTACATGTAATTCATGGTGAAGTGCGCTCTTTACCGTGTTTTTCAGGATCAAATACGTGCTTGATATGAATAACAGAACGATGGAGTTCGTTGCTGAAGTAGAAGGGCAGCTTGAGGAGTACTTTAGGAAAATGTAAGGACTCTAGAGGCTATAGTTGCTATAGCTTTACTTAGTACTTTTGCTGCACAAATTCTCGCGGTAAATGTTTGATAGCTTTGCACGCTTACTGCAAAGCGTAGGCATTTCTGTTGGCGTATTACTAGCCGCTTATATCACAGATTAAATCTGAGCAGATCTTACTCAAAGTGGAGCGTTATGCAAGATTCTTCGGAAATTCTGTTTACGTGTAAATCCGTATTAGACGATGACACGAGTAAAATATTTGGATTGGATTCAGGTGTGTACTGGAATCTCCAAACCAACTTCAAGTAAATAAACTAAACTGACAAAATGCGTTCAGTGGCTTTATATGAGGTACGCTAATTAATACTGAGTATAGTGAATTCATGAGCCATAGAAAATATTTATATATAATTTGCTATATTGTTGACGTTACCATTGTTTCAGTGGAGAAGAGGTGCGCCGAAAGCAGGGTAAGTATAAACCTATCTCTTCGCAATTTTCGGCTACGTAGTAAACACCGCAATAAATTTAAGAATCGCACCTCGTCAAAGTACGATAGGGTACTATTATGCATTTATTCATAATAATAGGTCTACTAGAAGTAGGCAATTTTATAGAACTATACAGATAAGAATTCACTGATAAAATGTTTAATACATATCTTGTCGTATAGTACCGTCGCTGATTTGAGATTGAGTCAATTTTGAAAATCATAAATTTGTACAGAAAGCTGTCTTTTCTCATAACTTGTGTATTAACGATTTAAAATGTTAAAGTTTTTGTTAAAGCTATTCAAAACTTGCTATTGCTGATAAACTCTATTATTTTTCGATCCTCTAAAATCGTATAATTTGGAGGTGTATAGGGCATGTACTTTTCGGGACAGCCCAGTAGGTTCCCCTAGCTAAGATTTGGGCGCAATGTTAAAATCAGACCATTAGTTTTTATATAGTTCTAGTAAGAGAATGAGGTTAGGTTAACTTATATCGTAAAAAATAAATAACTCCGAGCAAAATTTGCCAATTTCAGAGAACATTCGAGCCGAATTCGATAATCTGACGGAGACTAAAAAAAAAATTGAAAGACTAATTGAGTGAGTGTAATGGTCTGGACGTTTTTGGCTATTTAGGACTTTTTAAAACTCTAGAACATTGCCTATGTTGAATCTGTTTTCTCAGTTTCAAATATTTTGTTTCACCGTCCAGCCGCTTTAGTGGCAATCCGTTTTCCTTTTATGACACAACTCCTTTTAAAACTGGACTTCCGACAAGAGCCGACGTCCTATCCAGCCGGGACTACGCTCCCAAAAGTCAACGTATTACCGATATAGCTGAACATACTGAACTCAGCAATTTGTTAAAGCGGTTTCTACCGGCTCCCTCTATACACTCGCAAGTTTTCGATAAAATAACATTGAATTAAGTTAAAGTTATTAATTATGGGTCTGATTTTTTATTAGGATGACAGATCACGAGCTTGAGGAAGTACGGACACGAGGCGTAAAGCTCGAGAGGTTCTACATAGCTAATCTACACACTTTGAATACATTTCTTGCGGAAGAGCTGACAAAACAAGAGTAAGTAATGTCTGTCTAATAATTGTCGTATCCCCTGCAACGTACGCAAAAATGTTATCTACGTTGGAGAGGCAGATTCATACATCATATGCTAAATTGATCTTTATGTGCTTTGTTTTGTCTTAAAATATATAACGCTTACAAAATAGAGGTTTATGGACTGTTTTACATTGTACTACTACTTGGTTTTGTAGTTAAGGCTGCACAGCATTATATCAATCGCTCTATGCTCAGAAACAAATAGCTCTATATTCTAGAAGATATATCTAAAAGAGGAACGAAAATATCTGTATCAATTTGTACGCTGAAAGAACTCTCGCTGACTTACCTTTCACCCAAGCCTGAGCTTATTAGTTATGTCTTCATGTGAAAAGATAGAATTTAACAGTAGGAAAGAGAAACGGCTTACGAAGTACATTCAAGTTTGAATGTGCTTATAGAGCACTCAAAATCCTGGTCCTTATCATTATAGGGTAAGCACTTCTTGCTCGTAAATACAAATTTGAAGTTAAATACCACCTGCGTAGGTAATTCAGTAGTCGCCAAAAACGGTGATCCTAAGGTTTTTTGCTGCCTTTGTGGGCCCATTCTTCTCCATGAGGTATCTGAAGAGACAAAAGAAGATGACACCAATTCTATAACGTAATGTAATAAAGCGTATCAGTGTAAGTCGTAACGAGTGGTATTTTGGCTTCGCTGTTTCAGAGCGCGGGTGTTTATTCTGGACGGTTATCATGTTGTTGACGAACACGAAAATACGATGGAAAGTTCGTAGTAATATATGCAAGTCGAAAAAGCCGATTGCCGTATAATAAAGTCATATTTTTTTTTAAAGAAAGCATTAAAAATGCAAGTAAACAGTATATATTTATTATCCAAGTAACTCACTGATCTGTACATATCCCGTGCTATGTGTATTAAACTTACAGAAATATATATTGACTTAGTAAATAGAAGTGATGTGCTTAACTATCCTAAGATGATGAGTGGCCATTCAGTACGATGTGTTATACATTGAATTAGAGCTGCAATAGCTTTGATTCGCATCACGTAAACTATATGCATAGGTCAGCACTCATCACGAACACAGCATGACAAAAGCTATTGTCTGTGAGATAATTGTATTTAGGCAGTGAGGGTACAGTTGCTCATGGTAAGGTTTTCATTGGAGGATTAGTCTATCAAATGTCAAAGAGGTAATGATACGCGAACATTGTAGCACATTCCGAGGTTTCTGCGAACAGTGTTTTGAATGTTCGCTTACTTTGCCTGGTCTCGTTTCTAAACGAGTATCTTTTTAGTCGATATCATGCACAGCCTTCTTCCTCCCTCTTCTACAGCACGTGAACGATGTTGTTGCGTGTTCGCAGAAAAACAGATTCATTTTGTTAGCACTAGATTACGATTCAGTATCTTTCTAAGTTAGGCTGTGTGCAGCTTGCCACCGGACTGCGGGAGATCGATGCGCGACAGAGTCGGTCATGGACAATTACGCAGTAAAAACTGGGTGCAACAAAGCTGTCAACTGCGTCAACGAGGGCTACGTAATAATCCTCGTGGTTCGGTAAAAATAATGAAAGTTCAGTATGATTTTATTTAACAATAAAATTAAGCTAAACGAACAGAGTTCGTACCTTGATATAAAATGGATTTTTTTAAAAGTCCTGTTTTTTTACAGCAGACATTAACAGAACTGCTACCGCCCTGAATATATATATATTCAGTCTAAAAATATTTATTTTGTACTTTTATGTAACAAAACTTTTTTTCAAACAATATTTATTTGAAAAGGTTTATTTCTACGGGCGAATTTTGAATTAGCTTACTATTACACTTTCTACAACGAGACGCTACGTTAGACACAATACTTAACAAAGGCGGTAAAACCGGGTTTTATACCTAGTTCTATTGCCGTCTGCTGGTTCTCGATACGATTGTTGATTTAAATCTAAAATAAATGTGTATGTAGAATGTGTATGTATCTTAATATGCAAAAGGTACAGTTAAAGTTCGTCGTACGATCCTGAATCAGGTCGTAAACAAACAATCAACTACTAAACCTAGTATTCGTGTCACTGCAATTTGCACACGTCAGAGAAGTAGCCTATCTATAGTATGGTGAATTTAATACATCATAAGGCGTTTTAAGACAATATTATAATGCGATTATAAGCTTGGCGTTGTTAAGCCTGACGTTAGTCACGCCGATTTCGCCCCAAAATAAATGTGTCATCAAACCACCACCGAATCGCAGAGGAGTGTGAATTGGATCTTCTCGCTGTTACGAAAAAAGGCTTGTGTGCCTTTGTTTATATAGCCAATAATGGTTTTTGTGTGCACGCAATTGAATGGATACAAAATAAGGTTAACGCGATCTCTGTCCTTGTTTTATCAGCAGGGTAACTGTTAATTAATTATCTTAACAGCACGTTAACTTCTTAGATGAGTGACTGCATGAGCGAGAGTCTTGTGAGCGTTGCATGGCTGGCTGTGCGTCTAACTGACCGGTCCGTTGATTCGAATACATGCGTTAAGCACTTGACCAGAGTTGTCCACTTGTCAGGTAGTATTCACGGCGAAATTAC
Source organism: Varroa destructor (assembly GCF_002443255.2). NCBI lineage: Eukaryota > Metazoa > Arthropoda > Arachnida > Mesostigmata > Varroidae > Varroa > Varroa destructor. The sequence goes on along the minus strand of NW_019211455.1, from coordinate 48,493,918 downwards.
TCAATGCATTTAAGTAGCCAAAGCTTCCTTTGATCCTTGACTGATTTGGTAGGGCATTTGCATGAAACGTAAGTCTAGGCACAAGACAAGTGGCTGGGGAGAAAGCGACGGAAAAAGGCCTTAAAAACCGTTAGGGCTACCTGTAGTGCCCTCTGGTAGTCTCATCTCATCTCGTAAAGTTACTGATTTTGAGTGAAAACAGAAACTGATGTATTGCCGATCTCTGTATAGTCATTGCAACCATTGCAGGATGGCTGTAATGCGCGATAGTCCCACTAGCGGCGTATATTTACTTGTCGAACGTCGTTGCGGACGGCGTCTAGTAGAATCTCGCCGCTGAAAATTGTTTCGGGATACTGGACAGCTGAAACGTTTATGACAAAAGAGAATAGCCCATCTGACAATTTATTTTTCTAACATTTATGGACATTCTTAATTGGTACTTACAAGATCGGCCAAATATTTTCCGTTAAGGCTAGTATGAGTTATGCCTGGATAGAATGACGTTTCAAAGAAAAGGGGTAATAATTTCACTGAATACGAAGCTCAACTTTGGCTGGGCTTCGAATTTTAACGTCATGCCTTTGATAGGCGAGTTCGCATTGGAAACGCCGCAGTAAAGCCAACGCCTATTTTTTAATCTTAAAATACGTATTTAATGAATTGAAGTGGTCGACCCTTGAACAAAAGGACTGCTACCGTATCAGATAGCTATAAAAACCCCCCTGTCCGTCTTTGGAGTGGAGATGCATAACAATCGCTGGCTCCATACACAGATATGGTTCGTCTACATGCACATCGATTCCGTTTAGAGTGCCTATCAGCAACAAGTTCTATAAAATCGACGTAGATCGTAATGTAAGGGGCGCTCACAAGCTGGCATTCTCTATCCGGTGTACCAATGGCCATCTTTAGTATGGAGGTACGTCATGTACGAATCAAGTCATATGTGGAACCATACGATTTGAAAAAAGTACTATCGCAGAAAGTACATTGTACTAAAGGAGACGTCCAGACAAACAGGAACAGGTCCAAACGCGACCGTTTACTGCATGTTTGCGCTTTCTGTCGTTATTACGTGCTGCAGTAAGTATCGAGCACGACACGCAATGGTAAACGCAGACTTGTATTATTTATTTTTTACTCAACGGCTTTTGGAGTATTTGTATTTTTCAAGACTTGGACGTTGCGTTAAAAGGTCAGCTTCCCTAACCTTTAGTTTGCATGCTATTATCTTTGTACGGACCGAATTAATTGACAGTTCTTCGCTTCAAAATCTGCTTGAATACGTATCAGTATAATTTCTGAGGTCCTTTACGTCTGTTTTTCGAACAAAATCAGCCTTCCCCTCAGTTTTATGTCTTAATATCGGCAAGCGAAGTGAAATACCAGCAATTAACTTGAAAGGGGTGTCCCGGCAGTAATATTTTCTTGTCTGGCAACATAATCGGGACTGCGGGTTAGCGATTTCGACTTCTGGTTGGAGCGAATCTCACTGTGTAAGTCAATCATGAGCCACAAAGCAACCGAATGTGATTTAAAAGCAATGTACAAGATTTGCACTTCTCGATGGCGCCCCACTCCCCAAAGATTGGATTTATTGCTTGTGGACGCTAATCGATCTGTCAGAATCGTCGAATACCACAGAATAGCAAAAAAATCAATATCTTATATTATTTATAAGTGGGCATGACGTTGAGCTCGAATGGTCGCGTTTTTTTTAGCATGGCTGCAGAACTCATGATTTCTTAAATGGCTTACTACAAATTTCTAAATTAAGGTAATAGTTTTACAGCTATCGATCTACTTAATTATACACAGACTGTGTGGCGTCCATCAATGGGGTATGGAGGCGTAACCTCACCCGCGGCCCGGGAGGCCTGGGGCGATCCTGGCGAGCATGTACCAAGTCGCCATTATAACAAAAATGATCCTCTTTACTCAAGGGTACAACTATGAAAGTGTAGAACTTCTACTACTGGTTGTAAGAACAGTTTATTCGACTACAAAGTCTGGGAACACAACCGAATATACGCCGCTGGTTTTAGTTTGGCTTTTCATTCTAGCGGCCGTTAAGCCTTCTTCGAATGGCAATTGTGTTTCAATATGGCTTCGCTGCTAGAGCACAGATAAGTCCCTTCGCGAGAGAGGCGTTTCTAAATTTTTACTTTCTTTCCGATTAGCATGGCTGATATTGGCAGCGCTCGTTGGTCCTTGTACGTGACCTTATCAAAGGCTTGTAACTATCTGCGAGACGGAAAGCTTAGTGAGGGTGAGTTGGCTTTTGCTGTATCATTGTTGGCGGAGCCTTTAAGTCAAAAAACTTTTTTTTTTACCATTTTAAGAGTCGATTGCATCATCAGCTGCAAGCGATTACCAATGAGACGAGGTGCGGATGGAAGGCGAAGTAGTAACAGTGATCAATGGAAAGGATTTGTGGCTTTGCAGAGTTTCTCTGTGGATCGCGATTCGCTTCAATGCGTAGTGACTCGCGCGGCGTAAATCGATGTCCATATCGGATTAGTATGTACCAGTAGTCTCAGACAAAAAGTGTGGTGCTCCATGGATAGAAGCGACGCGTCTCTCACTGTCAAAGCTAACTCTGCTGGAAAGGTCAGTTTCTGTGTGGAAAGGGCTAAATCGAGCTTGGCTAGTTGTGCGTGCATTTACAACAACCGCAACATAAAAGAAAGACACACACACATACACACGCAGAGACGCTTATGTACACATACAGACACAGTTGATCTCTGTGTCTATTTAAATCACACACGTAAGGCTGGCTAGCTCTTGCGATTCGGTGCCTCGACAGTTCTAACCACGGAAAAAGGCAACGTTTTAGAGAAGTAAAAATATTTTCCGTGTAGCCTTCGGACAACGTACAGACCGTATCGGATAGACTGAGACAGAACGGAAGAGATAAGAAGATGGCAAAATTCAGTACAGCCAAGACAGTTGAACCAAGTAGTTTGGATTGGCTTACATATTTGCGTTACCTCGTATTTCGTTTGCTACTTTGGCTAACCAGATCATCCCGACAGGCGCGTTTCTCTAAACTTTTCGACCTGTCGAGTAATGATCCGTACAAGTATGGCGCACTTCCAACACAGCAGGTGTTTGATGTCGAATGGCCAGCGAAAGCGGATACCCTACATAAAGCGAACGATGGCCTGCACTTGTTTTCAGCATCGGCCAACGGCCAAATTATGGTCTTGCTCATGACACGACGCGCAGACAAACGCGCAACAGTGTTTTTATATTTGCGTACACAGAAAGAAAGTTATGTCCTGTCGAAGGACATATACGTTGATCACTCGGCTGAGGATACGTTTGCGGTGGACGGATTGCGCCTGGAGTGTATTATACCTCTGCAGCGGTGGAGGATCTCATTTAACGGTCTTTTGAGGTTAGTATAAATGCTTTTGCTGGACCTATGCAATAACAAATTTCATAGAAAGATGACGAATGGCCCTTCAAGTGTGGAATTCATTATTGTTGCTTTTCTTTGAAATGAAGCGTTTTCGATGTCGATTCTACACAGCTGGTTGCCAAGTTTCTTTGTGCTTTATTTTTTACTAATTTAATTAGACTTATTTAATTTTTTATACTCGTATATTTTTATTTTTCATCATATGGGAAAAGAATTAGTGCATTTTCAGAAGCAAACTCGTTTGTGGCCTCTACATTTCTCTCTGTAGCACGGACAAAAAGTCGTTAAAAAATTGAAAAGACAGGTTAGAAAATCAGGAAAAGCGGCCGTAAAGCAAAAAAAAACTACAAAGTATTTATTTGATCGCTTACTAGATCGCTGAGTCTACGCTCGGTTTGCCAATAAAATTCCAGAATCAGGTTTAATTTAATGAGGATAAAAGAAATTTGTTAACGTCTACGCAATATACCAGCGGCTTCCGTAAGGAGCGTCAAACATTTTTCAATTTTCCGTATTTTTCAACTTTAATGCAAGCTTTTGTTTTGCAAGGTTTTAGAAAAATATATTGGGTGAAAGAAATTTTCCTAAGTAAGCGATTTGCAAAGAAATAATTACTTTTGAAGAAATAATTACAATTGTTCTTGTGTTAAAGGTTGTTGAGTTGGTCGCTTTTGATGCTTCCACAGTAAATAGATGATACAGTTGGCACAATGGCCATAAAGGCCACATCTTTAAGTGCGAAGTCAAACCTTCCTAGTGCACATTTGGCCGTGTAGCCAATACGCTAAACGTTAAGAAATTGTATATTACACCTCCACCTCTCCTAAAACATAGATGCGATCAATTTCTAGTTGGTTTTCGAAAGTTACCAACAAAGAAACACCATTACGAGGCGTTGCGTTCCGCATCCTGGTTCCACAAAAGAAGGGATTTATGTGTTCGATGTACACTGACCATAAAAGGTTGATTTATTAAACAGATTTTAACAAATTTTCTATCTGAGACAAATATATTTTCATAGTTTTGCGTTACATCTCCATGCCGATGTCCAAACATTTGATCGACTCGTGAAAACACGGCATAGCTAAATCTGCTGGCAACAACGGGCCAGTTTCGTTGGAATGATCCTCCTTTTCCTTAGTGTACCAGGCGAAAGCTATCTAGACCAGTAGATTACGCAATTTAAAAATAGTAATGTGGGGGTATCGCTTCTCAACGCTTGCAGGAACAAGTCGACTGGAGCAGATGATCACGTGCGCTTCGTGTTTACGTAAGTAGTTTTGCGTGGCCTAATGATGACTAAGTGCTGCACGCTCATCTAACCCGTTAATTATTCCCTCGAGAACTGCTATCAGCTAATTCTTTGTGTCTATATATATATATATATACACTTTTAGGTATCTCGAGACTCGCTAAAAAATCTTATCTGGTCTGTAATACTTGCCAGTTGCATTTTTTCTTAGTCGTATACGAAAAAAAAAATGTACAAATGAATAATTCTTTCGAATTCTGTGGCATTTTGTAGCAACGACTTATTAGCCCACTAGATACTACTAGTACGATAACCTATAGAAAAATTTCAAATGTTGTTATTTAATGCTCCATATTGACTTCTAACATGTTAATATCTGCCTCTAAATGTTAATAATAATAATAATAATAATAATTGTGACGCCATATATATAAGGACACATTTTAAGAGGAAAAAACTGTATGACAAGTATAAGATCACTATGTATGACAGGATCGAAATTAGCGCAAACGTATAACATCATAAAGACTTATAGTCATTACGAATTTCATTGTTAAAAGGTCCAAATAAAACATTGTGTGTTTCTGTTTCAGAGTCATTGGATTTTACCGTTAGTATTAGGACTGACGTAGATTTTAATATTGATATTTTCAGGAGTAATTTCGTAACTAGCGTGGCCGATCAGGCGGTGTTCCACTCGGAACCTCTGTTAGCTATGCAGCTTGCTCGTAGCCCTAAACTCTCTCTTCTCAAAACAATTAGTGATCCCGGAAGCATCAATCGCAGCTTAAAGGAAATCGATGCCATCATCCAGTCTATGTCTTATGTCGGGAAGGTGAAGAAATTTTATGTTAGCTCATAAATTCTTATCATGTATAGCGGGTTTTTGATTATTCTGAAATGACAATGATCAGTATGAACTATTATAGTTATTGTCAATGTTATAGTTATCTTGTGTGATGGCAGCCCACCAACTAAAAGTAATCGCAGCCGAAGATAGTGAAGACTATGGATGACATTCCATTGGCATAATTATTCATTTTATGGCGTAAACACTTTATAACCTATGCGGATTTGTTCTGGTTATTTAGATCCATGAGCTCTAAAAAATGTAGAAGTTTATTTTTAAGCAGATTGAAGAAGTTTCTCGGTCGGGTGTTGTTTACTCAGGGGCATTTGCGAATGTCGGCTTTTGAATTTGATTTTATTTATACAAGGTCCCTAAGCAACTAAGGCCACGCCCTTTTCAATATAGACTCAATGCCTGATGGAGTACTGTGGGGCATCCGTCACATCCAACTGACGGCCTATACAACATACAATACTTGCCACTAACTAGCAGTTTTTGGGTCTTGATAGCTTGGCTGCAGAGTCGTTAAAAATGAGTTCATCCTGGTGCCATCAGGAAACCGAGCGAAATATTTGAGCAGAAATAACCGTCTTGTAATTCATGTTGTAGTTCCTTACCCTTAAATAGTAGAACTTGTTACTCTGTGTATGTAAATTACTGTTTTTTTAAAATTTATTGGTGAATAGCTTTAAAATTTTCGAAGTAGAAGGCCGAGTAATCTATGGACCTTGTTGTTAAGTCACATGTTTTGTTATGCTTTTTTCAGGTTCGCGTAGAGGAAACAGCGTCTTCAGAAGTTCACGAAGAAGAAGTGTTCGCGTTTGGTTACAAAAAAAGATGTAGAGAACAGACTTCGTCTGCTGTAAACACCCACGGCACCCTCATGGGTTACACCCGGGTACGACCTGACACTCCAAAAATATCCAACGATTTCCCTATATTATCTGTTTAGTAGTAACAGAGATGCCATCTGCTATGCTTCACACAAATTATCAAGCACATTAACCGTGTAGCACTGTTTTGTCTCCAACTGGCAGAGTGACATGGTCATACGTAACGTTATTACATTGCTTTATAATGTCAAACAACGATTTTTACTTTGGCTTCAATGTTGGCAGATATAGTTGTGACGGCATTAAGCTAGCAGTGGCGGCGAGCAACGAAAGTTCGAGTTGAAATTTATATATGTTATATGACGACTAAGCAGGAGTAGGGATATTTTCAGTGACTCTGCCGTCTAAACTTATTTTTTTTTCATTCTTACTTTGCTAAATTTCTACTAATAATGTTCATTTACAGAACGGTATCTTTGTCTACTTGGAAGAGGTATCCATTAAAGGTCTGAGCCAAAGCTTGACCAACGGTGTACTCGTCTTCCCATCGTTTCTTCACCTTCCAATAGAAAACGCGTCTCTCAATGTAATGAAACAGAACGATATTTGCAGGGGCTTCACTCTCGGATGCGGTAAGATATTCCGCCTGATTTGCGCGAGATATTTATGCGCATTTCGTGGCTTTCGTAGTGGCACTCTAGGAATAAAAGTTTGCGAGGTATTTTAGGCCAGAAGCCGGCCAAAGGCGAAAAATATCTAGTTAAGCTTTTAGTATGAGCAACTGTAGCTTATTTTTTGCCCAGCAAGCGACAAGGTTATCTTATCATCTCATTGCCCTCATCTCGATAATGTCCAAGCATTAACTGCCTCGTCGATTGCCATGACGTAATGCTTGTTCTCTAACAACGAATAAACCCATGACCGAAGATCATCAGCTTTCTTGCCCAAATGAGAGGAATGCTCCCGTATTTGATGCGCCATGATCCTCTCTTAACTTCAATAAATGGCTTCTTCTACTAGGTGATATAGAGCAACAGAGCAATGAATATTCCTTCAATGAAGTGCTAATTGGCTTCGATTGAATGGTAAATGTTCCGTCGAACCTTTCCACCATAGATAGATACGATAATACAGTAGTAAAGACGCTCAGACGAACAGAAGAAGTTGCTACACACGTTTAAATCGTTCTTATAGGATCCTTGCCATCGATGGAGCTAACACTTGACGAAGAGCTCGACACTCTGACGTTTAATCACGAATTTCACAGTGAGACTCGGAAGCGAACTGCTCGAGTCTTTAGAATGACTTTCGACACCAGAGAGGGTTACGCCGTGTTCTTTGGGGCACTTAGGTGAGTCGTTTGAAATATAAAACAGCTTAGCACTTGGAACTTCGTGTTAAAGCAGAACGATAATCAAAGGTTTTCAGAATCTTTGATTTTTATACACAAGATTACCGTTTATATAAAAAAAAAATAAACATTGCACTAGTTAGCTATTTTGCCATAAAGCGATTCGCTAAAAATGCCGTTCTAGTATGAAATCTCAGTAAAATTCATTGCGACATATCGCTGCTGCTTTAATACAGATATTTATGCTCTCCTCGTACGATGCTAACTGGATGGGCATCAGATCAATTGCCCAATTAGCAATAATTTCGTGTTCCATATACGGTAGAACTACGGCAATGTTTATAAAAGGTGCGTCTGATCACTGTTGTTTCATTTATTTAATGAGTTGCAGAAATCGTGTTGAAGTTAACCTCTTACCGATAGCTACTCACATTCGAGAACCAATTCGACTTCAACATGGTTCAGGTTGCAATATAGTCTCGTTCGAAAACAGACTCTGCGCCGATGCAAATTTCACTGGCGGAAAGGCCAGTTCACTAGCGATTCTTACGTCATTAGCAAAGGACTGCGAAAAAGTAGGTTAGGCTATATTAATGAAGTGGAGAAAAATGTTAAAGATCTAGTTTGTAATAATAAAAGAATGGTTTCCATTGCCTCCTGTTAGGATCATACACGATGGTCGTCTATGAAAAGGAACTTGCTATTGTCTAGACTTTTGTGAGAGACACCAACCGCAAACTTTCATATGAGTCAGTTTGAAACGTAGGTGCTATTTAAGATCTTATCTTACTTAATGTCTTTACCTCATCCCTATACCTAGTTCGAGGTGGCGAAAGGATTGGCGGTGACCACGGTAGCATACGATCTTTTTACAAAACAATATGTCGTAGCCCAAGCCGTCCAACAGCTCGAAGATACCGTTCGGGCGAAGACGAATATGGAGCGATTGAAAAACGTTTGCCAACAGTAAGTGCTTCGTTTTATATATTGAACATTTCCAATTATGTAATTTATGTCTTAGCTTCATTGTTGAAGTTGAAGTTAGAATCGTTCTTACTATATGAAGGTGTGTGCATTGTACACTGTTATTTTGCAGGCTAGTTAAGTGAAAATAAAGAAATTGTTTAAAATTGATTGTTTGTATTTCGCCTAATTACGCTGCTCAATTCTAGAGTTGTCAACACCATTGGTTCTGCGGCGATACCTTTCGAGATCAAAGATGACCTCAATAAAGAGCTGAGCAGAATATTCGGAGCTGATTTTAAATCAAAGCGCTTTGCTGTCCGCTCCTCGGCCGTAGGCGAAGATTCAGAAGAGATGTCGGCTGCCGGCCAAATGGAAACCTTCCTCGGATGCCGAGGTCTGGACGAGATCACTCGTTCAATTGCTAAATGTTGGGCCAGTCAGTTCTCTTTCGTGGCACTGCAGTACCGAAGGTTTGTGTCATCATACGTTTGCTTGTAACAAGTGCGCCACATCGGTGCAAGGATGCTACAGAGAATACTATTTGTATCAGCAAAGACACAAGGGAACAAGCTACTACCGCTCAACAAAACGGTTACATCTTTATGGCCTATCGGCTCTCTTACAAATAATTTATACGTAGATGTACTGAGTTACACTCATCCTTGCTGCATATTGTTTTATTAAAATATGCCACTTTCTTATTTATGTATTATGTAGGTATTTTTCGCTTTCGGATTTCTAATATAGTATACGATTGCTACCGGTACTCGAAGAGTCTGATGTTTTTCTTACTGTTTTTTTTGTGCACTGCCCTGTAGGCGATATGGCCAGGAGATTAATTGCCGTATGTCGGTCTGCGTGCAGGAAATGGTCGCATCTGAAGTTTCAGGGGTCATGTTCACCGTGGATCCGGTGACGTGTAATCCGAAATTTATTACCATCACAGCGAACTACGGCCTAGGAGAGGTCGAATAGAGTTTCAACATACTTCCTTTCCTGCTCGATGTCCTACGCTCTATGCAGATGTTGTTAAAATAATTCATTCAACTATCGATATAGTAGTAAATGTTAACGTTTCAGTATATTTCGGTACTGTAAAGTAACATGTTGATCTAGGAAAATTAATTAACCCAGATACAATAAGTATTTTTATGTGTAGCGGTCCCCTTCCGCGGAATCGAGCTGAAGCTCGTTTTGAGGTCGCTAATGAACTCTAAAAACAGATATTTAAGTTCCAAATCTTCTGCAGGGTCGCTGTGCCAACGAAGGGGCGTTTGCATAGATTAGTAGTCGCTCACACTACAACCATTAGAGTTCAAAATACTTAACATCTAGTGTATTTTTAATTGCAGAGTGTCGTATCGGCAACGGCAGACCCCGATACGTTCATTCTTGAAAAGAGCGGGGAGTTTGGCGCTCGACTTGTAAGCTCAACGCTTGGAAGTAAAAAACTTCGCACAGTCATGGACGATAGTGGAGGCATCCGCAATCTTAAAGTCGCCGATAGCGAAGCCCAGCAGGCCCAAACTCAAGCCTGCCTTAACGAAGACCAGGTAAGTGCATACTATATTAAGACCCGTAGTAGACAATGCAAATGGTATGATAAAATCATGAGGCAGTGGTCGCAGTTTCTGAAATCGAAACATGTCACAGTACTCGGTTTGTTGGCGTGTTATATTTTGTAAGTATTTGACAAGTTCATTCGGTATCTTCCATTACGAAGATTGCCTCTGATTTGACAGATCTATAAACTGCTGAGGTGTTATCTTTTGGATAATACTTCTTTCGGTATAGTGAAGATAGCTTAGAATTGATTTAATCGTCCGCGAAGTGAGTAAAGGGTTTGCCTGCTAATCTTAATAAGACACTGTTCGGACATAGACATATTTCGTTTCGGGCTAGGGGGCAGCAGTCTGATAGGATGCCTGACGGCGGTAGCGCAGCAAATGAAACGGATCAACAGTGCACTACGGACTGTAACTTACGGACATTATCGAGTGTCCTTGGAGTCACACATTAGACTATAAAGAAGAATACTGCTTCTAATAGATGACTAATTACGTTAACCCAGCCACTTCGCGTTAATAATAGGAAACTCAAAAAATGGAGCAATAAAATTGGAACGGTGATCGGTTTGAGGAACCGATTTGCATTCTAGCCATAAGTAACAATACTTATTCTAGTCGATATTCGACATTATCTGTCGTGGTCTTTCGAAGACTATATGCCTCTAATACGAAATAAGTTGATTGGGAAAAATACAAGTTAAATGAACTAAAAACTAACCTTAACGTTAACCCATTTGATCCTCCTGCACAACAAGCACAATCTGTAATTCTATTGGTGATGGATATGAATATGGATTGTGGTAATGTATATTTTCGACAATATATTTCGAATGATGGGCGATCATTGGACAATTCTCTTGTATATTGGGGAACAGGAACCCAATACGGTAGAGATGGAACTTCGATGCTCAGATTTTTATAGCTAGTACCCTTCTTTCGTAACGCCAGCGCTACTTTTCACTTATCGTGACGCAGATGGAAGGCTTTATTTAGCTATGGGAATAGTCCGATATAAAAAAAAAAAAAAAAAAAAAAAAAAAAGGATCATATTTGTGTCTAAAGGGATTTTTTGATGAGGCAGAAAGGCTATGCGAGTGAGGATAGTTGCAGTATCTGGTGCGATTTCGTTATACTAGACAAAGGGTAACAATAGAGAAATCGTAATTCAATGATGATTCAGTATAATAATAATTCACTTAAAAATGGAAATTGGATGCATAAAACACACAAAAAGCAACGAGAAGTTGAAAAAAATATTCATGCATAATTATGGGATATCAAAAGCAATAATTTCGCTTGCATACAACTGCAGAAACTTTATTATATATTTCCAGGGCTAAGACAGGTGTCAGGAGTCAGAGTACTGATTATATAAATATTGGTTATTTGATCATTCCATTACAGCTAAAGAAATTGGGCGAGGTTGCGCGCCTTATCGAGAACCATTACGCTTCGCAGCGTGACACGGAATGGGCCTTCGCTCCTGGAGGCCAGAAACTGGTCCTTTTGCAGGCTCGGCCCGTTACCTCAGCGCACCGGTTAGACACCGACTTCGAATTTTATCATGAAACTGACGCGGGCGTTACATCTGAATACGATTGCCTTTCGAAGGCAAACGTTGGTGAAGTGTTCGGCGGGAGTGTGTCGCCTCTAACCCTGGAAGTAAGCTTCCGTTGCTTCACCAAACTATTCAAGGTAAAGTAGTGATGGCAAGTGAATCTTTGAGATATTATTTTGATACTACTTTGTTGTTGATCTCTTACGGAGATCGCCTGGACAAACATCGATCGTTAGGAACGAGAAAGCCACTTCATCATTGTATCTTTGTAACACTGCATTAAAGAATGTTGCCGGTTACATTATTAATGGCTCTGAAACCTGAATCAGTTTTCATTTTATTATATTTGCGTCTGCAGGAAATGAGGATGCGAGTAACTGGCCAGAAAATTTGGGATATAATGTTTGCTCGAGACCAGTTTTTTTTCACACAGAACAGTCAGTGTTTCTTCGCAACATTCTCGGTATGCTTCTTTCGCTTAGTCATTCCAAAGAAATGTTTCGTTGATGTTCTCGGTGCGAGATCTTCCCAGCTGTGCATAATAGCCATGAAGCCTGTGTTGGGATCTGTGGCGAAGGAGTACATTCGATTTATAAAGCTGACTCTCAGTCGGCAAAAAAACATATAAATTTTAGTTTTTAAATATAATAATGTTATTTTCTACATTTTCTAGCCTGTGCTAGACTACACCTGTGACGATATCATGTCAAGAGGGTTTTCAATCTCGATGGCAGGCCGAATTATCAACGATGATATTGTGAAAACGTCGGCAGCAAATAAACGTCGCTACCTGTTTCAAGAAGGGCGACCTAATTTTCTTAGCCTCATAAAGGTTAGCTTGAAAGCTGGCTTCTTTATATTTAGGTACTTTTAGAAGAATTGTTTGTGACGGCTCTGATATACTCATCGATATATAACAACATAATAATGCCAAATTGAAGACTAGTTATATTCCTATGAATAAAGAAAAGAATTGATAAAAATACATTGGAGTGATGATTCTACCTGGAGGCAGTCATTTTCTAATGCACACAATAGATGATAATGATATGAGCCTCTTCTAGACGCCTGAGTTAACTAAAAATGTTCTTACATTTGTATCAAACGTTAAGACAGTAAGGTTAAACCCAAATTATAATATTGGTTAGCCTTTCAATATCGTCATACACCGAAAGGTAAACTTTTTACAGAGAACGTTGAAAAGGTTTAGTTGCTGTGAAATTGAAGACTTGTCAGGTTCTAATCCCCTACTATTTCTAGGACAGAAATTTTACAGGAAAAGGAATGCAGTCTAAGGAAAAAAAATGCTGCGTTCCCTTTGTAGGACATGTGGAATGCGGAAGGTATCCTAGACGAGGCTGAAAAGGTCGTGCAGGAATCGAACATAACATTCGACGATTGCAAGGATTCGCGTGAAATACTGCATCGAATTATGGCCAATCCACACCTACAAGAACATGCATTGAATGGCCACTCCAAACAGATCTACTACGGGACGATCTTTAACGTGTTCGTACTAGCGATGCTCTCAAAAGCCGAAGGAGGTTTGTCATCTTGGTGCACCCATTAAACGTGATATCCTGGTTTGCATCACCGTAGTGCAGTTGCTGCAAGCAGCTTGTCTAGTCTAAGCTGTGGAAGTGCGTACAATGTATGTAGAGAAATTATATTTTTGCTTTTCTTTTTCTAACGATACATATATGTCAATTTGCTTTTTATTAATTACCCGTTTGGTTAAATTTGATTTAGGTTGGACCCAAAGAGTATTCGGAGACTTTGCTAAGGTCGTAGCTTCATGCAATAATCTTGTAAGTGCGGACGTTCCGCAGATGCTTGCGAAGATTAGCCATGAGGCAGGAAAGGACTACGGTGAAGAGTTTAAAAGGATATCTCCTGAAAAGGCGCTAGAAAAGTTAAAAAGCGACAAAACGAAAACAGCAGAGCTTTTTGCGGTTTTTCTTCAGAAGCATGGCCATCGCTGTTTGCACGAGGTTTGAAATGCATTTCGCAAAAGATATTTCAAGCAGATACTTCCATGCATAGGGTGCGGTGTTATCTATTCGGTCAAATTTGATCCGGCGGCATTCGGTCCTTAAAATCATAAAACTTTTAGTGTAAAAATCACACAAGTGAAAGAATTTTATGTCTTATATCTTCGAAGTTTTAGTACATGAATTGATCAAAAGAAGTGTCGCCACCATTTCATAAGCGACAAACGCAAATGGCTCAAATTGATATCGTAGTAGCTACACAAGACTGCTTAGTTACCATTGTAAAAAACTTTTATTATACGTTTTTTGAATACCTCACTTGGATTACAGTTTGATCTTGCATCCCGCCCTTGGGCAATGAATCCTCTTCCAGTCGTAACGACAATTCAGGAGATGTTGGGTACGGCCGACATTGCGCCTAAAAGGAAGGTGAGCGTTGAAGAGCTTGTGGACAGCATGGAAATTAAGGTACGATATCCTTCTGCGTTTTGTTAGATTTTCTAAGTGAGAAACAGCTAATGCCTCCATGATTTACCTGTCAATGTAGCTGTCATTACTTCTTGTGTGCAAAAGTGCCTTCGTACTGCGCCTTTAAATCCATTCAGTTTAAAAAATTCGTAGGAAATATGCAATTCGTAAAGGCGGCGTATGCGAAAACGTTAGTTAATGGTTGTTACTATAGTACAAATGTATGCCGCGTTTTTCGATCAGATGAGCCTATGGAAGCAGCGTATCCTTCGTTTTTTGCTGCATCGCGTCCGCAATGGTATCGCCAATCGTGAACGGGCAAAGAGCAATCTGATTATGAGCTCGCATAAATACCGTATGATGTTCCGAACATTGGCCAATCGACTCGTCTACGAAGGTCGTTTACCCGATCCTGATTTGATCTTCTTTCTGTTACCCAATGAGATCATGCAACTCATTACGACCCGATCATCTAAAATCATCGTGCGTGCAATACACAGGAAAAAAAACCAACTTCGAGCATCTAAGGACATCTACCCTGAACACAGTACTGGACTCCCATTTAAACCGGTAAGTAACTGACTAACTAGCCAGTAACTAGCTTTGACGATACTAATCAACACAAGTCTAGCAGGATATCCATGGCCAAACAAGCTTACATTGCCAGCTTCAATGAAACCTACAACACAGTGGCGTTCTTCTTAGAACGCCATCGTATTGTATATATGTATTCATTAATATTAATGACTACTACATAGATGGAATTAAGATTTCCGCTCTCGTTTAGGTGAACATGGACCCTCCGGGTCCCGAAGTGAGGGGTTTACGACGGATTAATGGCACACCCGTTGCGCAAGGAATAGTCGTAGCATCGTGTCGTGTGGTCATCTGCCTGGATGATGCTCACCAAATTCAGCCCGGGGACATTTTGATTACTTATGCCACCGACATCGGATGGTCACCATACTTCCCGATGCTCTCGGGTATTGTCACAGAACTTGGAGGTCTCATCTCTCATGGTACGTATAACTGACTTTCATTTGCCAAATACGTGTTACTTGTCTAATGGGATCATCGGGCAATCATTAGTTTACTTCTAGTATAAGCATGCCAAATGCACTGAAGTTATCTGTATGAAGCCTATACATGCTGAAATCGAATTGTATTCCTTGATCTAGGCTGCATTTGGCGGCGACAATTTAGACCTGCCCTCGACAAGATTTGAATAATAAAACTGAATTTCTGCTTCGGCAGCTAGTACTGATTCAAATGGAAATTTATTTTCACCACGCTGCACTTGACCAATATTTCAGGTGCCGTGGTAGCACGAGAGTACGGTTTACCCTGTATAGTAGCTGCTCATGGAGCAACAAAGCTGTTCCACTCAGGAGAAAAGGTTCTCTTAGACGGCAACAAAGGCTTCCTACAAACGGTCGACGAAGACCAAGAAAAAAAAGACTAAACAATAGACAAATACGAAGACCTACTCTGTATACGGCGACAGCGAAATCACCAGTCGCCGGCCAACGCTTTTATTCCCGAGGCCGAGAGATCTGGCAGAGACAGAAAACGAGCGGTACATAAAAAGTTTAAAAGGAGTGCAGTTAATGAACTTCCATCGTCTAAACCGGATGAAGCCTCCGAAGACTTCGAACGACGCATTAAATATACTCAAAAGAGTGTTAAAAATCTGACAAGCAGTGTCAAATTTGTGTACTAACAAGGGAATACAAAATATCCTAAGACAACTAAAGTGCTTGTTTTTGCGTATAAAAATAAAGTTCGTAATTACCACTTTTGATAGGCTGACGCGCTGGCGGTAATCGAGTGCCTATGATTATTCGTGACGACGGATAGTTGTCGTCGGCGTCAAGAAGTACTCAAACATTATTTCACATGTTTATACCAACGATTTTTGTAAAGTTAACTTTTTGAACAATTTTAATAAAATATTTCTAGTGAAAACAGAGGTTTTGAATTTTTATTCGATGTTTGCGTTATCCTTATAAAATACTACTGTGTTTGCAGCCAGCTCTTTGAAGAAAACAGGCAGTTTCGGCGGCTCGCCCTCAACGCGTAGATCCCAGCGTTATTCCATTGTATTCATATAATCGGCAAATCATAATTATATAATTTTTTCCAAGAAGTTTACTTAACGGTGTTTGTCTTTTGCTGCTGCGTTTTCCGCGGTGCCTGTATCGACACTTACATCATGACGGCCTAAAATCGCAGACACTCGATACTTAAAGCATAGTCGACTCATGTAGTGGTGCTATGAGGTTTCCATACATCGGAGATAGACGTGCTTCGAATGAATCATGGAGAAATTTCTTATTTGTCGATTCAATGGCCAGATGGTACGTTGTACGACGGATGGTCCATCATTATGGACTTCGAAGGGCTGCCACCCAAAATTTCTCCCAATCGGAGACATAACGCAGATTCTCTAAAGCTAGGAGCCATACACACCTACGTAAACAAATGTTGACAAGATGAAGCATTGTTAATTTGCAATGAAGCCTCAAAGAGGAAGACCTGCCGCAAATTGCTCGTTGCCCGGTCTATTCAACTACAATACTTTTTGCCAAAATGAGTAGTATAAAACGATTCGCCTTTATATAAAGCGAACTATATAAGGTTTATGTATATGAATGAGCCAGTGAGGAATCATCATACGAGGCGTGGAACCAGATTCATCAGCATACCATGTTGTAGAGATGTTTCTCCATGGTGCCTTCGATATATTTTCTCTGATCTTGTTTCAGGATAGTATCGATGACGAAGAAGCATACTGTGATTATTACGGGAATAAGTATAGCTGCATGTAAAACTATCCACCTAAAACACCAATAAACAAGAAAAACTTTAGACTATCGACCTGTATATAGCTAGTTTATGTAGGATGCTTAATAAATGCAGGTATTATTAAGGGTACAGCACAATACTGTATCGACTTTTTTAGACTAGAGCTCTCCTATCGTGTAATTTTTAAAAAAACTTTACGAGGTAGGTAAGGTTATAGGTGTCTTTTCTATGCCAAATGCCGAAGCTAGCTAGTAGAGTAAGCTTCAACTTTTTGACTGAAAAGTACTATGTATCAATCGATTTTACTTA
Organism: Varroa destructor; assembly: GCF_002443255.2. Taxonomy (NCBI): domain Eukaryota; kingdom Metazoa; phylum Arthropoda; class Arachnida; order Mesostigmata; family Varroidae; genus Varroa; species Varroa destructor. The sequence goes on along the minus strand of NW_019211455.1, from coordinate 48,476,537 downwards.
CCTAACCCAAAGGAATACGGTACTCACTCCAGTCGAGTGTTTTCTTTTTCCTCTTTGAGGTACTTTCCTCATTTTTTCTTTGAGATGCAGTACGTAAATTAGTAATTCTTATTGAAGTCAGCCAATATACTTAGTAAACTCCTTACCACTAAGTTGAATACATGTCAGACCTTGCTACAAGGAGCCGCAGCGTGCTAACTAACTTTTCGTCGCTTCGAAACTTTCTATGAAAGAAATTATTTGTTGCACCTACTATTGGACTAACCTATTCTGAAGAAAACGGACCTCATGGAGGAGGTATGGATACCTCCTTTGAAATCGATTCTAATCTGTGGTGAAGGATGGGTCTTCTTTAAAAACCGATAGCACGGTTCCTAGTCGGGCAGACATTATACTATATTATTTGTGTTTTTGAATCTTCTTTTTTATTTGTTTCGTATAGCTCAACTACAGCAGTGGCATCTCAAAATAAAAATGATGGGATAAAAACCATACTTGCAACGAATACGTTCATGTTGTCAGCATTCAACGTCTGTAAAATTGATTCAGATCACAGTGCTGTACGGCATTTGTGATAGTTGTTATTACACTGCAGAATACAGATAAACTTTACAGTGTTTTATCTTAGAATCACGAGGTGAATTTTTTGTAAAAATCCCTAATACAATTCAAGCTGAAACGTGCACTTCTATTTGGTCAAATCCAATTCTGCAATAGGCAATCTTCGTTCCTTAAGGCTAGAAGCTCTTTTCTCGGCCAGACAAAATCAATTCAACTCTTCGAAATTTGAATTAGATGTAGATCTATTTGACACTGCTGTTGCTATTGTAGTACTCTGAGACGTACGGCGAGTCGTCCGAGTTTTACGTGCGTTATGTATACAGTTTATATAGAGCCCGTACCTGTTTAAGTCATAACCCTCGAATTCATGGTCACTGTCTTCTTCACTTGATCCTAATCCATCGTTACTGGGTCTTCCCCCGCTGTCCCTTGGTGGGGAAGGGGTCAACGCGTGAGTTTCGCCTGGCGATTGATTTGACTGTTCCGTTGTAGAAGACATTTTTCGTCGAGGACACGCCAAAATCTGCTCATATTTTTAGAACACGGAACTTTGTTATTAGCAGCAGAATGGGTCTCGTAAATATGTCAAAACGAGAAAAATGCTATATTTTCAAGTTTGAGACGGATTTCATATTTCCGCTAAAACAGCTAGAGAGACATTTTTTGCATTGAATGTTACTTGAATTGATTAAATAACACCGTCTAAGTTATGGGGTAATCAACCGATTATTTGATTATTGTTGATGTACCTAAATGAAGGCAAAGCTTATCCGAATATTACGGGCCTCAGAATATGCCTGATACGTGAAACAGATAGTGCAAGTTTGTAAGTGAGATCTATCCTCTGTACGTTTATCCTTTTCAGCTTATGTATCTTTCATAATGTTAATTTCGGAGAAATTAGTTATATTGCGGTGCATGTTCCAAAAAGATGCAATTTAAACTGGTTTCCACACCTCACAATAAACGTAATTAATGAAAACAGAAAGAATATTGACTAAAATGCCTCTTAAAACTCTTTTTTTTTTGGGGATCCTAAAACTTTGACTGAAAAAAGTAAAACAGTATTGATTCGTCATCGCGTTTATTCTCTTCTGTAATAGAAAAAAGTAAAAGAGAGAAACAGAAAGAATGGAACCTAGGAGATATCTGAACCTTATCTGTTGTTCCTGATTCTCTGTGCACGAGCCGCCTAAAGATATTGTGGAACGTATATCAAAAACCGTCGCTAGTAGCCTTCTTTCCGCCAGAGGCCCCTCTCACGTTTGACTTTGACTTCAAGAATTAGGTCGCTTTTCGTAGACAAATGCTTTCAACCCGTGAAGTTAGTAGTGTACCTTTTTCATATTACCTCTCTATGTTGTCTGCTAAGTTAAGCCTCGCTTTCGTTCGCATAACAATATACTACAAGTAATAATAGGTAGAAAAACAGCCTGTTACGTAATGATCGTTGTTTACGTCAGACCAGACACGAGTGCTCCCTCCTAAAATGGTTCGTCCTGGAACGCAGCTTCGATCAGAGATTTAAGGACAAGTTCCTATTGTCGAACGAACAGATTCGCGTATTTTCAGTGGCGGTTTGCAGTGTAAATATTGTAGATACGGGAGACAATGCCTTGTGCTCATCTCTTAAATGTTTGGCATTGTATTAATCATTTAACTGAATTTCATTGTTGCTTTCTAGCATTTACGTAGTAAGTGATAAGAAGCATCGGGAGCAAAAGCTGAATACTTATTCTTAACATTATTAAGATTCGAGATACAAATAATTAGCTTAAAAAAAAAAAAAATAGGAACGTTCAATCGAACTGTAGGTCGACACGCAATGATGTCATCGATTGTAATGAAACGGATATGATTCGTTTTCCTCTAGATCAAGTTCAGTGTTTACGTTAATAATATAACGATTTAGGCCATGAATCAACTTCGGATCGATACCGATTCAGATTCTTTCAGTTTCTAGTAATCAGTACTTTTCTTTGATGATATACCATATAATGGTAATCACACACACGCACACACATATATACATATGGCCATTGTCATGCGACAATGGCCCAGTAAGTGCCACAGTGACCCATGCTACCTGGCTACCTGATCGTCCGAAGCCAGATATTTACGCGTTTCAAATTTGCAAATAAAGAAATGTTCCTCGAACGCCTGATTCTATAAAATAATGAATTTTACAGAATAACGTTTCAGAGTATTCGAGTGCGAAACAATAGCGTTTTTGGAGGCGGAGACGTTTTCCAAAGATAGAGAAAAAGCTTAGAAATCTAGGTACTACAAGCTATTTTCCAGGCATGAGGTACATACATTTAAATGCAGAATAGCTTGGACGATGTGAAAAGTGAGCCAAGGACCCAGCTGTAACTAGGTCAACCACACTAAGTACAATAACGTACTTAATGCACTTTGAAGATTATAGGGTAATTATATACAATATTAAGTCTCTATCTCACTAGTTTTCCAAGGTCAATCGTATTGCGCTGGGCCAGTTTGGGGTTTCTTTTGACCGCCTTCATCTTGTGTGCATCGTGATTGTCTTGGGTGCACTGTGCTTCTCGGTCTGTTTTATCGCTTCGTACTGGATGAGGAGTCCTTTGCAGTTGGTGCTTTCTGACGAATTCCTCAGCAGATTTGCTACCAGCGCCATCATCGTGATGACTAACGTTCTCGTAGTCCAACTTTTTGATAAGTGCTATTTTATTGTTTTTTAATATGATTACATGAGACTGGCATAAAAGCAAATAGTTGTCACATGTGTCCCTGGCGATTAATCTAGTGAATTAATGATAAAAGGTAACAGACGTGATTGTATCACACCTGTCTATGCACATATATGGCCATTCCACGGACTACATCCCCTATGTGCAAGATTTCATCTTCAGACTTAGCCAACCGTTTTTGAAGGTCTTCTTGCTTGTGAAGTCTTTATTGCATACGGCATAAGTATTCCGGGCTGATTTGGTAGCTTTTGGACATTAGAAAGGAAAAAGGTCGAAATACACCTGAAATATCCGTTTTCGGAACTTAAAACTCAAGGGAAAATTCTGTTTACCTCACAATAAGCTGACCACAAACCTATACAGAAAAAGGTACTCTAAAAGAGTACTTTTGAAACCGTATAAAAGTAACCGAGCCGTCGAGGCATAAAGAGAAAACAACATTTTGCAAACGAACAGTAAGCCTATAAGCCTATATTAGTAAGCCTGTTGATATTAAAAATCATATCATAACGGGACGGAGACATCTGTGGATACTCATAGCTGCGAAACAAACAGCCGTTTCAAGCGTAACCCCGATGCTCCTTGCGTCAATGGCCCCAATATCGTTAAGAATCAAAACGGCCTTCATCGAGCCTAAAAGGTACCCCATTCTGTTAACGGTATCCGTGCTGGACTTGTTCATTGGCTTCTGAAGACAATTATTTATATAATATGAGTTATTTTACAGAGGTACTTGGTGGTGATAAACAATACAGCATGGATAGAAACATTGAATTGGGTTGTTCTGGCAATAAATTAAGCGCTGTAGAGGCAATGTATAGAAACAGAAGAGAAACAGAAGTCCATTCTGTAACAGAGTTTGGTCTCGGCTCAGTTATGCCCACTTTCGAAATAGTTTTCGATAATTAATTGCCCGCCGGTAGATTTCTCAGATATGTTTCTCGTATAGAAAATGGGCACATTTTGCAATAGGCGCGCTTGTTAAGCTAATGCATGAGCAGAAGAAATAACTTGGCCAGTAGAACTCTCTCGGTTTATGTAACGCAAGCTTCTCATTTAGGTTTGTCTCTTTTAAAAAACCCGCCATTAGAGAGTTAATCTCAGAATGAAAATTTGAGTGACGTACGAAAAAAAAAAAAAAGAAAATCCATGGCACGCTTCAGTTCGCTACGCTCGTATTAGCAGCCTGAAGAATATAGTCTAAGCGTTTCGTATCACACTAACAATTTACCCTCTACTCAAGCATAGCAGTGAATTTCCAAAAAAAAAAAAAGCATGGCCTACCGAGTAAACTTTATCATCTACTTTTCGATGTTTACATTAATTGAAGTGAGCTGTTTAGAAGGGAGTGACAGAACCGAAAATAAAAGAAACGTTTCTCTCAAAGACCTCGTTTTTTTGGTGTTGCCAATGTAGTATAGTATTTAAATGCGGGTTATTCATAGCTAGCTATTCACGCTACTAAGCAACAGGGCAGATTTGTGCGAACCATATCTGCTGACTGCAGCTGAAGATGCGAAATGCGGACGGACGACTGCATAGAACAGATGTACCCCCGACACAAGGCTTTTTCGTGTTTGCTGAGAAATGCTCTGATTCAAAATATACAGCCGCCTTCAGAATAGTCTTTGGACTGATACCGTCATGGCCTTGAAACAAAAGAATTTAGCACTATAGTAGAGCTAATTGACCGACTAAGCATTGATTCAGTCTTTTGGATTCAACTCATAGGAACTATAATCGGATGGGCCGACCCTGTTTTGTCGGCCAATGTTCTGCATGCCGTTTCTAGCCAAATGCGACCATCTTGTGCGGCCTATAAGCTGTACAGCAAGCCCATCATTGATTTTATATCGCGGACCGTATAGGCAAGGCTTTAATCGATTCTCTAATGTTATTAGTACGCTGAAAATATATTTATTGTTTCTTAAATCAATAGATTTTCATCCGGCTTTTAAGATTTGCCTAACGGGCTAGTGACATGTCCGTTAATATTAAAAAAAATCTTCACGGTTTCGGGAAGTCCTTTTTTACCTGGGTTTCCTTCGCAATGCATTTGGTAGAGGCTTTCTCAATAAATTGTAATTTATTAAGGTTCTGTATTTTTTTCTGGCTGTATAAAAAAAATAGGCATTTTATCTTCAGACTAACAATCAAAGTTGATCTTCTTCAAAAATGTAATAATTAATTTTTTTTTTTCTTAAGTAATCTTATATGAGGCCTTCATTGCAAACGACTCTTAACGGCGAGTTCTCATAATCTGGAATATAAGCTCTTGAAAAATGTTCCAATCAATGATCTTTGTGTACATGTTGTTAATAGCGCGCCAAATGGTTCCTGTTGTCTCTAATAAAGGCTATCTTAATCATTATAGCTCGTTTTTTTACGATATTTTATAGGTGTTATTTGTTTAGCAGCTACAGCCCTAGTGGACCTCGTACTTTTTATCACAATTGAAAGCTTCGTAAGCAGCATGGAACGTCGGGATCGAACCTCATTTAAGGCATACGGCGCATTGCTTAGAGATTGGTTAGAGAACGCATGATGTACGATCAACCCTGTTTGATAATATCTTGTTACTATTACATATATATATAAATAAAGATAGGGCTGATATGTGGATCAATCGCTTCATTATATTTATGTTTCCATGATGTACATTCAGGCTCGCAGCTATATTCTTGTAGGATTAGCTAGGCCAAAATTATTGGCAGTCGCTCTTACGCATCTAATAAAAAAGTTTACGTGCACTTTTTAGGTAAACGAACGTACCACCATCCACGTGCTCGTTTAAAGAGGATGCGCATAGATAGTTCGTCTACTTAACAATGACTAATGAGTTTCCATCACTCTCATTTATTTCGTCTAGCAATGTCGAGATCAAATTATTTGTATCGATACCCGCCAACGTACTGTATTTAATTTTCACCGAAAGGTCCATTAAACGACCGGGACATACAGCGGTCACTTCCGTTAGCTGCCGTAACAACCGACTAACGACTATCAACATCGTGTTCCCTGAGCCCAGATTGACGTTAAAGCCCTCCTCTAGGTATACCCCCAATTATTCGGCATTTAGGGGGATTCGAAGTCTGGACAGGGCTGATAACATGTAGTCTACCGCTCTATTTTCAAATTACGTCTGTAAAATCGCTTATAAATCGAACAAAATTAAAGCTGCGTTATACTAGCTTATAGGGAAAGCAAAACACGACGGACGCGAATCTTTAATATCTAATTCCTCATTTAATCCTTTCTATATAGAACTCAGGAAAGATCGGATAGCCGAAACACGCACAGATGTAACGTGAACGTCCTCAATTATAATCTGTTATGAATTCTCGAGACGTTAAGGGGCGTCATGTGATTTCACTCCTGGAAGTAGAGTTCTTTTTTTTTTGTTGCAATGATTTTTCTGGCAGTTAAACTGAATGGGCCTTCGAGAGACAAGTGATTGGGAAACGGATGTGTTTCCGTGGTAACTATGAGTAACAAGCGTGCTGTCATATTACCTCAAATCTCACCGTTGGCAAAAATGAATCATTTGGAAGGTAAATACGGCCGCAATAGTTTTACTTGCGTCTTGTTATCAATTGTCAGAACTTCAAACGTAAGAAGGATTTTTTCGAGAGTGCTTCTTAGATACGTGCTAATTATCCTAGAAGTAGAATGCACCTTCGCAAGTGACAAATTAGCCCATATATGATAACGTAACATAATAACATCGTTTTACAAAGACAACGCTGTCCTATACTCACAAGTGCTGCGGGTAAGCTGAAGGGCAAGAGCTTAAGTGAACTGCCAAATCTTTAACTTCTATAAATTGAGTATAGCATACGATCGGGATTAAGAGATTTACTGACATTTAATAGAACACAATACGAAATTTAAACGTTACGTAATTAAAGTTTAAAGGGCGATTTTTAGCAGAACGATTCACGAAGCTTTGGAATTACATTTTACTCCAATAGTCGAGTGTTATAGGCTAAATTACCCAATAGATATGTTAACTAAATCTTCAATCTGCGAATGCAGAGCGTACTCGTACAAACTGAAACATATGATTTTGAATGGTACGATAGATTAGGAAGTCAATATTAATATTTATCGACTTGCGATTTAGCAAATAACTAGCACGACTGAATCCTGAGCTTTCTATTCAAATATGACGGATGTGGAGCGCTGAACAGATTAGGACTGAAGGCACTATGGCGGATAAATTAGAAAAGGCAGTGTATGGATTCACACGGGGAATCTCACGGTATTCCGTTATTGAAATTTTCGAAAGACGTGGCAATTAAGGCTCACAGAAGTCACCCGATGCCCTAGGAGAGCTTATGTCTCCTGAAGATTTGAACGACTAAAGTGCGGCATGATGACTGCTGGAGGTCAAAAATAGCTTCTGTTCATGCGACAGCCAGTTCACCTTACTACGAAACATCCACTGATTCAAGTTGCCTTTGTCAACAGGTCAAATTCAAACTTCTGGCATAAAACACAAATCTACTTGTGTGCGTCACCATCCTTGACCTGATACGGAGGTGGAAGCTATCTGGAATCGCAAGAAAGGGGACCGCGATCTTAGATCATTTGGAACTATTGCCGAGTGTCATTCATGCCGAGCTTCATCGTGATGGAAATAACGGAACGATGACGAATGAATGACAGATAACTGTAATAACATAGGTGCCATGCTTGTACAGAACATGATCAGGAAGGACGTGTGTCAGTTTGGTTACGCCGCCATTTTAGGCTCTACCAGGGATTATTGTAAAATGCAGTCACTACCACACGTACGTGCACCAACGTTGTACAGTAAAGCTACGAAGCTGATGAAAGCTTTCTACCGTTGCCACTTTAATTTTACCGTGACTCTCGTCGGTTACGGAATAGCGTCATGGTAATTAGCTTTTTTCCTGTCAACATGTCTGTTGATTGCTAAACTGTCGAAAATCGTTGAGGAGAGGAAACGAAAAAAGGACGAAAGTTCAAGCCGTCAGTGTATGACTTCAGGGAAATGTCTGCTTTTTTGGACGTCCACAGATTTTTGTAGAAAAGCGGTTGAGTGCATATCTGGGTCGCATTTCCCATCTCCACCGCCTTTCGGGCTGGACGATTCGTGGGGCGTGGGATGATTTAAGCGCTATGCCGCTGGCATTCCACGATTATTAACGGATGAATGAGTGAATAGCGACGTGCGCGAATGAAAAGTCGGCCTTCCCTTAAATCTTTAAAATCGGAGTGACTATACGGTCGGCGTCACGCTATTGTCGCTTCAAAGCTGTCTCCAAGTAGGGCAAGACGCAAACAGAACAAGACATGCATCTCTAAATGGGCATAATTAGATTTGGAAACGTGCTAAGCGCGATGAGAAACCAGATACGTTTTTAGAGGAGGGAAAAAGCTCGAATTCCTTCGCCGATCCTCGTCAACGATCCAAATGAACAGAAAAAAATTCCCTTCAGTTAAGAGATCGTTATCGCCAGCTCATATCTGTTCTTACATCTGGCCAGTGAGCTGATAGTGCGTAGCTTAAAAAAGACTGAAGTTTTGAATTTCTGCTGGAAAAAATATCGGAAAAAATTTTGTGTTTCCTCTTAATTTAACAAGAACGTAGTGAGAACTGGTTGCCCCCGTGGTACGGGATTATTTCGAAGGTGTAGTAGAGCCGCGAACAAACCTAAAGAAGCCGCTTGTAGTAATTTGTCAACAAATATGTGTAGTGCATACGGATGATTCAATCTATACAAAAGTAAGTAGGCTCTCGAAAACACATCTAAAATTTATGCAAGGGCCGCCGACCATTTTTTGACTAACCCGGTAAGCTGCTATGAAGTTAATCAAGATAAATATTGTTGTCAATATATTTAAAATGGTCAAGCGTGAATCTATCTATTCGCTATTTTACAGAGACTTTTCGATCATTCTGTATCTGTTCGCGTTTGAGAATATCTGATGGTGCATTCAGATAAGAAATGACTAACTTGAAACGATGAGTCCCTGCCCCTTCAACTCATCGGAAAATCATAAGTTATCAAATTTATTAATACATTATGATCTCTGGCTGCAAATTGGCTTCACCTATAACACAGACTGATCTGTGGGCAAACGAGCAGTGGTTCCTGCTACTGTGCATCAATGGAAAATGTGTGCTTGTACCTGAAAAGTTGAAGAGAGATTGTCACTCTGTGTTCAAGATAACTTAAGAATAAATATAACCGATTAAACCTTTTAACTTTACGGTTCTTAGGAGCCTTTATCTGACTTTAATTGCTTAAGAGACTACGTGAAATTTTCGGAAATGATTCGTTAGTTGACCGTCAAAGCGCAAATCAGAAAGCCGAGAACGTCAAAAATGTACTCCTACACAGAGCAATAGACTGTGCAGCACGGAGTGAGCCCCTCGTCGCATGTTTACCGTCCTGGTTTATAAAAGTGTTCTTCATCCGGTAAAGTATATCGCCAATTCCCGGTAAATAGTAAGATGTCATTTATAATCTCCATCCATACGACAATGGTTAGTCTTCACTTATGTGCAGAAAGGGAACTTCTTGCCTCTTCTAGAAGAACTTGCTTTTTATAGTACTAAGAGTGACTGATGAACGAACGCTGACGCAAATAACATGCCATACTTGTACGAGTTTACCCTGAATATTATATATACATATATATATATATATATATATATATAAATATTTTAGGTTGATAACAGGCTAGAGGAGTCAAAAATACAAAGGATCAAAATGATTTAAAAGTGTAAAAGGTGTAAAAAGGCAAACGACGTCTCAAAAAGAACAGGTTTCCCTGGACGATTGCTCTTTAAAAAACACTTTAATTTTTAAAGTGTCTCTTAAATTTCTCATTTGCGGTTTGGTTGCCAACTTTAATATTGGAAAGAATACCGTGGTTGTTCCTAGTGGTCCCTTTAACAAAGCCGTTTGTATATAACAAATTCAGGTGTATCAAAAATGGCGTTATGGTCATTTTTATGAAGCTTTACTCTTCAAACAAAGCCTTAATAAGCTTCTTCCGGTTTGCCTTATGAAAATCTTCTTCGGATTTGGCAAAATCGCATGTAGGCCCGCAACAATGTAGACCATCAATTTGAAGCAAAAAAGCCGATTTGAATTTTGGTGGGAGTTGCCCAGCGCGAAAACACTGGAGAATAGCCGATTTTCGCTCACTTGCGAAAACGGCGCACTATTTTTCACTGCGATGAATTCGTTGTTTTGTCCTAGAGAAAACAGGCTTTCTTGCCAAGATTGCCGAATTATCGCATCGCTTGCCAAAGTTTAACCGGATTCAAACGAAGCGCTTCGTAAATTCTTCGACGATGATTGCGACAATGAAATAAACTGTTACCGATCTGAAGATGCATCCTCTGGTATAATTTGATGTCAGTGAAGTGTTAATATTCTCGATATCTACAAAACATATTTTCTATGGATAGAATATAAGACAGCGTTCTGTAGTTAGCGACTGACGGAAGCGTGTTCGGTGGCTGCGTGTCTGCCTAATAAACCGAGGGATATGTGGATCTGAAATCTGAGGGCAAACCCTATAAAAAAAAAAAAAAAAAAAAAAAAGAATAGTGCGCTAAATTACCCTCTCTACGAAGCAGATCCCTCTCGTTCACACTGTATGAAAAACGTTATGAAACGAGAATATGTTTGAAATTGGCGCAAAAACAAGCACGGAAAGACATCAGTTGTAAAACGTATATAATTCGGTTTTGTTTCACACGAGCAGTGATTAAATGCGGTGACAAGTTGAATGTTAGAGGCAAGGCATAGAGGAATAGTAGTGACAACGTATAGCTAGCTAGTTAATGTAAGACGAGTGATAAGATTCAGTGATAAAAAGATAAAATTCAGACGTCTCGAACGACGCAAAACAACTTTAGAAAATCATGTGTAAAAGATCGTGAGTGCAGTGCCGTTGAACCGAAGTGGAACGAGGGTATTGCATGTAGCCGGCATCGCTCCATCAAGATCACAGTATAACTGAACAGTTAAAAGCAACCGATAAAAAAATTATGGTATTTATATCACTTCCATTCCAGCGCACACATCTCATGAACATTTAAAGCCCTTATTTTTAAAGGAATACAGATTGGTCTAAGTCATGTATAGCCATAACCTACTTATATAGCTGGCCTTAGCAATTACTTGGTGAACTAGATCCTTTAACAGATCCGTTATCTACTGTTATTGTTAACTGGATAACCAAAGTATGCTTTCACAATGTTTTTTTTTTCCACAGGAGAAGGGCAGGCACTACGGGACTATTCGTTTGGTAGTGTGGAGACTCACGTATTAATAGCAAACCTTCTTAACGTACCTTAGAAAATGAAGCAGAGAGAAGATCTTGGAAGCGTCGTGTAAGATTTCCTATCGGCTAGGATATCCATGAACAGCCTTCCTGTCCTAGAGGGAAGACCATGCTTGCGTCTTATCGGTCACATCAACATTCGTTATTGAATATAAAACTAGTTTGCTTCCAACATGCATGAGTACGATAACACAATGTTAATATAATGCTACGGCGTATTGTAGGGTGTTGACATCGAAAGCAACAGACACTTCTCTCCGCTCAGGATAGAGGTACGGACTTGTCTAAAGCTGTGTCAATCTTGTGTAAAGCTTGTCAATCGCTCTTCGCTGCTCGGTGGAGGTCGTTAGGGGATTATAAACAAACCGGTATAACTCGAATTTAGCTGAATCTTAAATTTAGGGGATAAAAATCGGGGAGAAATATTTGCTTGAGCGACATGTGGAGGGGTTCATAGCAGTTGTCCAAGCGTTAACTTCAGTCACCTGCGTTTTAGGCAATATATTGTATAAGAATCCGATACGAAGCGTACACATATGTACCGTAGTAGCACACCTTAAGTGAATATAATTACATGAAAAGGTCAATACATTAACTTGCTTTCGTTTAATATGCAGATAGCAGATATGTTATTCCCTGGCTCGCAGAAGCTTCAAGTTGCGAGTACGCTTTGCCCCCGTTATTTTGTCGTCCTTAGTCCTAAACGGACTTTCACATTCGTTAGTAATGATTTTAAAATGCTGAGGTTTAGCTGTATAGGAGAAATGTATACTTTAGTATTCGTTGAAGCAGTTTAGTAGTCCAGTCGAATATAACGCAGTCAGATTCGAAGCTTTTCTCTCATTGGCAATAAACGTTTTGGAGGGAAATAAGCAATAACACTAGCATCGTGTCGTTTTAATTCCTTTAAGAATACTGAAACACACTATGTACGAGCTACTATTAGTCATAGATGATTCATTTTGCCATGGACCCCGACGCGATCCGTCGCGTCCAGATCTTCTCGAGGAGAAGGACCGAGTCTTTTATTATTTTCATTTTCTAACATAATTTGACTTATTTGTTGTCAATTGACGATGCTCGCGCTGTTATGTTGATTGACAGAGTTGTTAGAGCTAGTACCACTGGTGTATTATTCTCGCCATTGCCCCCACCATCCCCAAGACTGTGGGAAAGCATCTTCTAGCTACTTCATATAGATCTAGATGAATGGCACAGTTGTCTCAAAGTCGATGTGGCAACTCTGCTGCTATGATATTCTACACGGACCCAACAGGCTTACCAATTCAGTTGTTCTGCTTCGAGGCGGTACGATCTAGGCCCGATCGTCGTTCGCGATGGCTTCCTCAACAAGCCTGATAGGCACAGCCCAAACTGTAGTTTTGCTGACGATCGCAGCGCATTCAGTCGCCGCTATGTATCCACCTCGTGGAGAGGCTACATGGATCAATTGTACGTCGCGAACAGGATGTAACTGCCAGAGATCAGCGGACTGTTACGACAATGGACCCGGTGTTTGTATGCGACTGATGCTTGGCGGGCATATGTGCCGTTATTGTCCACTAGGGACCAGTTTACTATATCATCTACCTGATATTGCCCTACCGGAAGGTATTCCTTTCTCAAAAGTGTGCCAGACAATGAAAATCTGTGACAAGACACGATGCTTCGGTGATCGTATTCAATGCCGCAACATAATGCCCAGTATGAGCACAAGACCAGAGAGCCAGTGCGTCTGCGAGAGGGGTTATAAACCCGAACGGCTCGCACTCGGCGTTGAACGGTGCGTTGACGTCGACGAATGCGCTTTTCTAAACCGCTCAGGGTTATTTCGTGGCCCGTCAGGCTTCGGAAACATGCTTCCACCTTCACATCAGGGATCGCAGCTGCATGAGTATTGCCCCCCGAACTCGCGCTGCGAGAACACCGAAGGTAGTTTTCAATGTATCTGCGACGAAGGTTACCGCGATCGGTACGAAAAGATGACCAATATCTTAAACTGTGACGATATCAATGAATGTGAACAATTCGGATTCGGGGCTTGCTCGTGGTATTTGGCCTGTGTCAATGAGCCGGGCACGTATCGGTGTGACAACCTACTGCACGAGTGGATGTCTAATGAAATTTTTCTATTGATTGGGGTAGCGATCGTTCTATTCGTTCTAAACATCCTTCTGTGCTGGATGTGCAGCGTGAGTCGTCGATGTCTGGGGTGTCAGAATGAGCTGCCTGTGAGAAAGCGCCAGAAGCAGCTCGACAAATATTCTGTTTCCAGACTGTAGAGTTTTTTTTTATCTTATTTTTGTTCCTGTATCCTTTCTTTCTTGTATTGTCAACTTCGTGAGTATTGTCGCAGCACACGTGGGCAATTACATTTCAATAGTATCAAAGCACTTGACTTTTGATGACAATAAATTGGGTACGTTGTGATAAGTGAATCGATTTGACGAACCTAGTTTTTTTTTAACGTAAAAACTCAATCGCTTATTTTGGCCTTGCACAATATCGTTCTATATGATGAAGTTTAACACGATTTTATATAGTAATATTGGTAAACAAAGACAATTTAGCCCTACATGTACAGCTTGTACAAAATTAGTACCTCCAACTAATAAATCGAATGTTTGATAATATAGTTCAATGCATTGGCAATGGTCTTTGTGAACGTTATCCTTATGAATGTAGCAGAGTTGTCTATGAGGTTTTTTCTTTTTTCTTTCCAATGGATACTCTTTGTCAGTGTGTTGAGCAGCTTACGTTGTAGTTACTAATAATGGTAAAATCAATGATAATGATTATGACTAACTTTTTCATTTTGATGTTCCTCTCTTTGTGCTGTTTTAGATTGGTAAATACCTTTTCGTATTTTTTTTTCGATTTTACGAGCTAAAAGCGTCTTGCTACTACAACTATCGTACTGCCTTTAGCTTATATTTGCTGGTGCCGTTTACATGCTTATAGCAAGAATTATGCCACGGTTGGGCGACGTGTCCTTTTCCGCAATAGCGTGTTAAATTGACAACTGATACATCCTGCCATTGTGACTGCGTTGCGACAATTGTCGTCAAACGAGTTCCTGTGGAAAATAATTTGGCCTGCATGGCGAAGACGGATCCTTCCCTATTTTCGTTTTTGCATTTTTTTTACATTTAATCTGCAACATTTAATCTGGTCTTTATCAATTGGCATCATAACGTGACGTCAATTGAGGAAACTACACAGATCAGTGATCATCTACGAACTCGATACGTCTCAAATCCTATAGGAGAGAGCTCGTAACGAGAAGTCAGCGTACGTTGACTTCGAAATATAGTCAATGGCTGCCATTGAGTTGATACTACTACGTTGAACATTGCATAGTGCTGTTTTAGCAGACGCTAATATCGCTATAGTAGAAAGAAAAGTGCACGTAATAGAATCATCGATCTAAAACGATACTGGCTGCCTGATCTACGAACTGATCTAAGTGGCCTCCGTTTGAAGGCGGAACCATCGAGAACCGACCGGCTGCCATGATGTCCCGCTTCGTGACTCCTATAGGTACGACCTAGATGCTGGTCTCGTTCACTTGAGGACACGCCAATATTTGTTGCGCTGTGACGATGTCGACGCGTGTCAAAAACTGCAGTTTGGAACTTATTCACGGTATCTGGCATACGTTAACGTACCAGGCACATAGCGATGCGCTGTCTTAATGTTTACTGACGGAATAATGACTGTATTGTATCGGATACTAAAAGCAACATGAAACAGGTGGCCAGAAATTTCTGTATACGTCTATAAGTTTATTATTATCGTTTAGCGGTACAATCATGTCGAACACCAATGACAACAGGATATGTACCGTTCGCTTATTCTGTTGACAGTAAACTAAAAATAAATCGTTTCACTGCCGTTAAGCATTCCACTAAACTCATTCCGGCACGAAACAAAATGTGCCCACACCCGGATTCGAACTCAGACCATCAAATGTTTCCCAAATTCAGTGCTGATCGTGGCGGCATAGTTCTCTCTAAACTAGATTCACTATGATAGGAAACTGTTCTCACCAGCTCTTCCTTATTTCGCCTGTACTATATGTATATATTGGTGGGCCTAGTTAGGCCAGTCGGAAACACTTCCTAAGCCATTTAAGGCTAAACAGTAAAGTGTCCTTATGCATTTTTAATAGCTTTTTTTTTACACGACTACTACGCAATACAAAACCATATGCAAGGTCCAAATCATAGAACAGTTTAGCAACGAAAAAGTATGCACCTGCTGGATGCTGACCTATTTTCAAAAAACAACAGGTTGAACATTCCGTAAAAGCTGTTTTATTTGAAAAAAAAAAAAAAAAAA
>NW_019211455.1:48439259-48460475 GCF_002443255.2 Varroa destructor | reverse complement strand
ATATATATATCTTTCGTTGTTCACAGCATCGCAAATCTTGTATAAATGGCATTACATATAAAGGTGAACGGAGTAATTTCGAAAAACCAAAACAATAGCACGTGTAGTCGCCACGGTTATTCGGAGATATCACTTGACAGTAAATGCATGGAAGGCTGTTTTAATCCGAAAAGTAGTAACGTCAGCGATCTCTGATGTTGACAATCATCTCTGAAATTCGAAGAAGTGCCGGTGCAGGCCTGAATAGCCTAACGTAGCAGTGAAACAGACAGACTCTGCAGAACGAACCTATCTGACATTTCATCTTATACGGCTCTCCGTGGGACATTTATTGAACATACTCAGGTGATGTGCCGAACGTAACGCCTACAGTTGACTCTCTGCACACTCGGAGTCGGGGTTACTCAAGTAAACTGTACACGATTGAATGAACCATATATTATTTTTTTAGAGCCATAGTATTATTATTACTTTTCTTTATTCAATTTTATAGGACATTTTGGGAAGCAAGGAGGGGTCGAATTCATTCAATTAAAATGGAAATTAAAACAGAAAATTCTTATGCTTAAACTGCTTTATTAACTTAACATTAGCAGCTCAAAATATTATAGGATTCTTATCTTCGTTTGTTTATAACGGAGGTCTTCAGAGATAAAAAAAAAACCCGATCGTACCGAACAAAACATGAAATAATGAAAAGGCAGCTGCAAATATCTCCCGCGACCACGACCCATCCGCTTGACAAGATAAAGGCAATGGCAAATCGTGGAAAAATGCGACTACTTTCTCGTCAACTATTGGATGTTCTGGCAAATACTAAATTGAATACCGCCTTCATTTGTGCAAAGAGGATAGAAAGGCTACGAATATTGGTAGGCAAACGCCTCATTTATATGTAAAACTGCAAATGCAGTCTCCGTAACAATTACATCGAATATACCTAATAAATTTTCAACACATCTGACAGTGACGCTCACCACTTCAACAGCCGGCTTTCTACAACTTGATTTTGGCGTTTCGGGAATTCCTTTGAACGAATTTATTGGGTGCCATACATCGTTGTACAGTGCGTACGAAAATTGCAAATTTTTTTTTCAAAAATGTGGCAGCAGCTCTGAAACTTGTGTTTTCTTTACAAAACGATATTGATACGACCTATAATAGGAAACTCCATGCAATAGGTTAGTACAACAGGACACATGTTACCCCTATACATGTTATAATACTGTTGGCAGGATATATGCTAGCTGACATTTTACAGGCAGATGTTTGTACAAATGCGCCGAATAAAGGGATTACGTGTACCGTTTTGACACTTCACTTAGCGGTTTCTGATCTCCCGCGCTTCTCAACAACCTTGTAAATATATATGGGTTTTCTTATAGGATCGCAATTCTCAAACAATTCGTATCGTAGACTAAATCCGTTTTCTTTTAACAGCTTTAACACTAACATTTTGAGGTTTTGTATTGCCAGACAGCAAAGACACCCAGCCCTCCGATCCGTCTCGATTCTGAGTAGCTTTCAGATCTGTTGTTGGACGGTCTATATTCAACGACCACGACGATCTCTTTATACAACTGCCATATAAGTGCCACGCTCAAGGACAAGCGTTCTCGTACAATTCAGTGTACAATGGCTTTCCTGCAGTCCGTGCTATCGTGCTTAAACGTAATTCACGTTCTCAGAATGTCGATAGCAAGAGAAATTAGAACGAATAATACCAACAATGTCAATAGCTGAAAGCATTTAGTGACAGCCTTCACGCTATACGTATGTATAGATGTATAGTCTGTTGTTTTTGGAACTTTCTGGCGCCGTAACGATTGCAGGGGCACTCTGTGTTACAGATGCTTTCATTAATTCACCTCTGAAACAATCCTGCCCACTTTAAAGGTGTTGTTCTGATTGACTGCCGTGTGAAAGAACCGCGCAGGCCACGAGCGAAACCGGAACTCATCTATCCAAGTCATGCTGCTTCCTGTGCGTTGCTCTTATAGGATTGTAGCTATTAACTACTACTAACGACTAGCATTGCTATTGAAGCTATCTTGATACCTCGCGCTTAGTCCAACCCGGTCTCTTGTTCCAAGCTGCCTTTCTACGGCTGTCCAACTAACATGGCGGCACCTCCGAGATCTACCGTCCGGTCTTCTTCTCGGCAAGAACAGAAGGCTTTCGTTGAGGAAGGAATATGAACAAACGTGAAAATTCGTGTTCTCTCATACTCCTTTCGACAGATGTACTCACCAAGTGTCAGACATCGGCCGATTCGTCCGTGCTTAGGCTAGCAGCCTGTGTGGCATCTAAATAGACCATCCGTCTCTCTTACCCTGGGATATGGGACAGTGACTGACAATATCTTGTCTGCTGATGTGTTACAGAAGAGGACAAGGGCGTCTGCAGATCATATGTTCGCGTGTCGTGACTCCTCTGGATAGCATCCGATGTATGGACCTGCCACGAACTCGGTGTGCGGTGCCTATAAATAGATGCACTGAACGACATCCTCAATCTCAGAGCTACCATCGGCCTCAATCAGATAGAAATACATAAGGCTCAACAAGCTGTTAGTTTTTTTATGTAAGCACGAAAAGCCGACACGAGCTTAAGAAAAGAGACGTATAATAGAAGCCAATATTGGAATCCAGTTTTTCTCTGTTCAACAAGTAAATCCGCGCCTATTATTAATGGTGTCGCGGACAACGATGTATGAACGGAACAAGTTTTAAGCTCACCGAATGTTCTAGCGATACAACTATGTGAGCTCGGTGAGCAATAGTAGAAATCTGACTAAAAAACTATCCTTACTAATGACAGATGGACCTTATTCCTTGCCGGATACAGCATTCTATGTAAATAGACGAAAACTTACAATTAAAAAAAAAATTGTAAAATTACTAAATTAACAACTTCCGCGCATTTGCCTACTAAACAAATTATATTAAACAGCCATTATACTTAAAGAAGTGAGGAATCTTGTCTGTTCGCTTTAAACGTCTTCCCTTCTTTTTATCATTTCGGTTATTCTGATTCCTTTGCTCGTACGCTGACTGTGATCCGTCTAAACTTAAATGGCCAGATTCGCGTAAAACACCCATTAAGCGACGACACCTCGTTTGAAGAAGTGGGAAGGAGTGGTAATGGGGTAATTTTAATCTAAACATACTTCGAATATATGTATATATGTGTATGTATTTTAAGTTCTTTGACGGACGGTTTGCCATGGCCTGAATATCGCCAGATAGAAACACCTAAGCAACAGTACCACAGCTGTCGATCGTGTGTGGTTATTTTGAAAATTGTCAACCCCGAGCTATTAATCGGCAAAAAAAGTATATCGTTTTCATCACAAATTGAACTATTGATATCTGTCGGATTGGCACCCTAGGATACCGTATGAAATCTGTTGTTCGGCTTAACTATTTAGCGCGTCTTCCTAAACAGCGGCGTAACAGTATCGTCATGTTAAGAGCATTTGTTATTAAAATAGCACCTTGACGAGACGCTTCCAACTTCACTGTAGGGAAATGTAGAAACTCTCGCATCATCAAGGACCTGCCCGACATGAAAAAGCACTGTTCATTTAAATGACCTTAAATTAAATTATTAAAAAAAATAATTTAAACACTTATTATTCACTAGTCGTAAGGACGTAACTGTTTCAACCTATTAATAAAATTATGCCTAACTCCATTGACAGGTCGGAATCAAGGTTTACTCTTGCCGACCTTTGACCATATCAGCAACAAAAATAGTATGTGCTCTCTTTGTCTAGTCTAATCAAAAAGAGCAAACATTCAATTGCCTTCATTCAGTTTTGAAAAAAAGATTCCTATGAATCAGGCTGGCCAATGATCGGCCAAATTAAAAAAAAAAGAACAAAAAGGCACATCATTTCGAATTATTATTGGTTACAAACTAAACTATTAATTTCATACTACGCAACTGGACGAAAAATTTCCCGGACGCTTCCCTCCGATTATGTCTAGACACTAGACCGCTTGTGTTTCATGAGGGGCCAAGGAGATAGATTACTCATCATGGATGACCTCGGGGAGGATTATGAGGTGCCGTATCAAAAAAAAAAAAAAAGCGAAGAGTTGTTGCAAATCTACGAGAATAAAAAGAAATAATTTGTGATTGACCTACTATCCTAGCTATGGCCTTTCGACGTAATACATCTCTATTGCTGGATGGTTTAGATCGTGCGATCCTAAGAAGGGACACCTCATATGTAGCAAATGGCTTTTTGTTGAAGTCTTGTCTTTAATAAGGTAAAATACAATGTTACCTTACTTTCAACATGCTAAGGCGTCCTACATGTTCGTTATGGTATTAACTAGGTACAACTGTCTTCGTATTTGTTAAGTCCCACTATTGGTCCTGTGGGGGTAATGTTGTTGTGTCTATCTGAACGAGACTGAAAACCGATACAGAGTTTTGCCAACAGGCGTCCCGTCAGTGGCGCACTGAACGATAGTGAGTTCGAAAACAATATACTAACATAATAACGTCGACAACAAAGACCGGTGAAGTCATTGTGAGTACGTGCATTGCTGTTGCTTGTCTCAAACAGTGAAGTGACTCTGGTATTCAAATTGGGTCGGACTACGGATCAATTAATAGGGAATGTCCGGGCGATAAATCTGATCCATCGAAAATTTCCACATATTTCCAACAGGCCTAGACAGAAGCGTTTCGACAAACAAGCATCTGGTCCCTCGTCAGTGAAAAGTACATGTAACGTATACGGATGTTCGAAAGCCTTACAACCGAAACGATTTTTATTAATCCTGTGTTTATATGATCACTGGCCTCGTTCGGTTTAGCCCTCCTCGATGAGATTCAGTATAATAAAAATGAACTTGCCACTTTATAGTAGATCAGTTACTTGTGTAGAATAATTGTCTGTTTCCGTATGTACTCATGCTCAATTCAAATAAAGACATCACCCGTTGTTGCGACGTGAAGAAATTCGTTCGTGTATGTTAGCTATGTCGTAGTAAACAACAGTGACCAAATCTGCCACTTGACACATCTCGGTTGAACAAATGACGTTGGCTCCAACGGTGACCGTTATGGTTCCGCTCGCGTAGCTTTCTACAACGTCGTCAATAAGTAGACAGGCGATAAATGCTAGGCTCATCGACATTAGGAACCCTAACGGGTCCATATTTCCATTCTTGTACTGAATCGTGGATTTTACTAACAATCATCGTAGATGCTCACATCAGTACGTCTATAGAACTGTAAAATTAAAGCTAACGCATAGGTGCGGTGTCTGTTTAGTGGTCCAATACGGACATTATAGATTTGTGAGCCCTGCTTTGTCAATCTACAGCTGAGATGTACTGCCATATTTGGTAGAGGAACTTCGTTTTGAGCAGTCCAGATTATTGAGTCGAAGCAAAAGCTAGTTGTGAGCGTTCGACCACATCGAAAGAATCGCAGCAGAAAAAATTAACATTTTTGTTTTTGTTGTCTGAATTCAATTGGACGGGCCGTATCATCCGCTCTGCTCGCCAGACGTTGCACCCTCAGATGATCATCGTTCCGAAATTCTTTCATAGGAGAATTACTCAAACCTCAACATTATGTTGAAATCCTCTATTGGGACTTATAAGTTACGAAAAAAAAACTATGATGGATGAGGATTTCTGCTGGAAACAGGGTGCCTTTGATCGAAGTCAAAACGCTGAGGAAACAGCCCGAGCCGGTTACTCGATAAACAGCGACGACACGACCGCTAATAGGAATTCTCGAAAGAGGTTTGTCAAATTTGAAAACAATATACGGGTATCTTTTGCCTCCTCGTCTAGCCGACCGTCTGGGTTTCATAACGACCATTTAAAGACTCTTTTGAAGAAAGAAGGCCGACAAACGACTCCGCCACTAGCCGAAAATATGGGCTATAGCCACACGACTGCTGTTAAGCACTTCGACCTCCTTCGCTTTAGGTTAAGTTAAGGCATCTTGTAAACTTCCTGAGTCTAACAAGGAACCATCGCTAGCTGCTGCTCTTGAATGTATCCTGCAGTATCAAGCGTCAAGCCGTCGCAGTGACTGATTGCTACACAGAATCGTCCCCGGTGATGAGAAATGGTGTCTGTACGTCGACACAGACCAGACCTTAGAATGCGTAACCCAGTTGCATCGAATTAACTAAGCTATTCAAGAGAAAACACCGCACGAACTAGGTCAGGTCATCCTGCTGCATAACAACGTCCAGCAGCCCACACAACAAAGGACTCTCCCTTTTGAACCCTAACAATGGGACTTCGTTGTATCTTCCACATTCTTTGCGTCGACAAATTTTTACCTTTCTCGTTCACAGGGCAAGCAGTTTCGTTGCTCGTTATTTCTAACTTGTATCAAAAACTTGGTTGGAAAACTTATCTGAGACGAAACCCGCTGTCTTCTGGCGAGACGTCATATAATATTTTCTGGAGAAATAAGACAAAGCCGTGAGCAATGGCGGAACAAAAGAAATGGTGTTTGCTACCGAGCAGAAAAGCGAACGAAGCTCGTTTTGAATAAACTGTTAATATATCATTCCGTACTTGCGACATCCTTTGTTCTATGAAGTCTTCTTTCAGAGGTCAAACAATCTTCATATACCCCGCGAACCAGCTGAACCTATGCTCATTCCGTGTGGCCCCGTTTTATATATTTGTGGAGGGTGCTCCATATCATAGTGAACAGCAGAAGAGATCTATTTTCTGTAACGGTTACAACACTAAACGCTATACACATACAAACACATACGAATATGAACATGAAATAAATTACAATAAAGCTAGTAAGTTCTCTTTATTGATGAAAATGTGTGCAGATAGGGAATATTCATTTTTACTAACCTATCTAATATAGGCTAAAACCATGGTGCCAATCGTAGATTCAAATGCGTATCCAAAACGCAATTCAAAAAAATGACAACGAAAAAAATCAACTTTTGTAGATCGTGCTATATTTCATACTTTTTTTTTTTATTTATTTTTTGCTACTGCTTTTGCTATTGCCACATCTTCTAGTCACAGAAAACTAACCGTGAACACTTATCTTTATCATTGACGTTTTCTATTTATTTTTACTGAAAGAGCGGTATGTAGCCACTTGTCGTTAAGGGCCAACGAATTTTACCATCTGGTCCCCTGAGCAGCGTCTGCCACTACGTGTCTCTAAGGGGCGTAAAATCTGCCAGAATGAAAAATGCCTCTATATTATCCCCAAGGCCTTTGAGTCTAGATTTTCGACAGATGGGAACTCTGAATACTGCATCGTATCGAACGACTAGCACTCCTTAGTGCCCTTCCATCTCCACTAAAATCTTTAGCGTTCTTCTGCTCAACAGAAGACCATCTAAGGCTTGAACTCTGCTTCGTCTTGCCCTAGTCAAATTGTCTACTAAGTCTGTCCGAGTTGGCCGCCGTGTCACTGGGCTCGCGTCAACGTAGGCGCCTTCCTAGAATTTCTAAGCCGAAACAGCAGCTGAAGGAAAGAAACATGGAAGGTTAGTCGGTCCTCATTGAGGCTCCATTACTCTTGCTACTTTGACGTCGTCCATTAAAGTCGTCTTCGTTGTCTCGTTGGTTTTCCTATTTGTACGTACCCACTGCAACTCTAGCGCAATGACGGCTACTGCGATGCGCAGCAGGCCACCGCGCGCCTACTCTACCATTGCTGAGCCCTGAAGAAACGAGTAGACGATTCACAATGCCTGGTAATACTACCAGCAGCAGGACATGCGATTCTTTCGTGAAACCCAACCGCACTACAGCTGTACAGTTGCAATGTGACTGGCCGTATGAGACATATATAATCTTTCAGTCGGCAAGCGTTTGATCTCAACGCCCTACCCCTTCTTTGCTCCTCATAGTCTCTGCGTTGGGAACGCCGAGAGCTCCTCATGGCGCCGTGATGCCGTGGAGCCGTTGCCAATCGTAGTGGAGCGCCCTATTTGAAAACGGTTATAGAACAATAATAAGCGCGTGAATTAGGGGCTTATTAGAAGCGTTACGAATCTTTAAAACTGCCGCCGATCACGCTTTTTAAAATATTCTCAGGCAAAAAATTTACTTGTATGTATAGCAAATATATATTGATATCCGCCTACAGTATGTTTATCAGTCGTATTTAGGGAAGTTTACTAATGTTATATCTAACAATGTTTTCATTACATCATTTGCGATCGGTCAATTCCGGTCTGTTGTTTTTGAAAGAAAAATAGCTAATTGTACAAGTTATCTTCGTGTATTTCTGTGCCCGCCTTGCGAAATCCTATTCTGTCATTATTGAGATCAAGGAGGCCAGAGGGAGGAAAGGAGGTGATAAAGATGATATTTTATGTGCTACGACGAGCACAACGATGTAAAATAGGTGGCTTAAGAAGTCTGTCTTTAAACAGGTTGTGCGAGCGGCAACGGGCGTAGGGGTACTTCGAACCCCATCCATAGACCTGAAAATCGTTATGCAGACTATATAGAATAGTCGTGAAAAAACATTCTCTATTTGTATTACCTTGACGAATATTTATAGGTTTGGAGGTGAGCGCATTGGTCAAAATATTTTCCGTGGGCACAATGGATCATTGAGTTGACAGCTGATTCATGGCAGGGTGTTTTTAGATAGAAGTTCGAGAACGTCAATATGGTATATTTGTCATGCTAGTGTATCTTTCGTACGCATAAACCCTAGTATGCAACGTTATTATTAGAGTACCCTATTTTAAAGAGATTTATGTATTTCTAGAATATTTCAGTCATCTACAACATGGCCTTTAGGAAGCCTCAGTTATCCGGCGTAAGATGTACGAATTCCCGTAACCACAAATATGAAGACAGTTGTAAAGGAATAAAAATAGCACGATTCGCTGACAACTACAGTGGCTAGACAACACGAGTGGTTCCTTAAAGCAGGAGTCCTTAAAGCAACGAGCACAGAGAGGATCAATTACCTAAAAAATATACGATAGACCGTAAGAAGTCTATTGATTCCAATTCTGCTTACTGATAGTATACTATCAATTTCAGTGGCCATTGCGCTCAACGTCGCTAAGCTTAAATCACTACGAATCAGGTGCTAATAATTGAAAGAACAGTCGGTGTGGCGTATCATTTGGTTATTTTTTTCAACACAACATAACGTTAACTTGATTCAGTTCATAGGAGGATGTAAGTTAAGAAGCCACCCGAACTTCTTCATTGCTAGGTCGATTTAAGCGACAAAATGGTAGACGATGATTCTAGAGAGTTATCGTCTGGCTTTAAGAATTCGTTCACCGCTAGAAATTACCAAAATAGATTAACCTTAAATGAAAACAGCTATTATCAATTGATAACAGCTATCGACACTCGCAACTCCTCAGCGCAATGCTCGCCTAATAGCAGTAACATTGCCTCGGTCTTTAGGCGAGCGTGTTAACTTAACAATCAACAATTTACTATTAACTTACTGCTATGTAATGGTGCAATAAATGTAAGACATACGTGAGAGTTGAGGGCGGGAATAGTTATAATTAATAGAAATTATTAGGATTGAACCTGTCATGATAGTTCTGAGAAGTTTCCTGTTTGTCACTCTATTCTCATCGGAACGTTCCATACTGACTGCTATAGCAACAGTAGAAGTAAACTTGGATTGATCGTCGAGCGCAGAAAACGTTAGTTTTAGAGAAAATACATTTTATATTAATGTTATTTTTAAATTCATTGTATACTTTTCCTTTAAAATTTAGCATGGAGTCATATTGATT
Organism: Varroa destructor; assembly: GCF_002443255.2. Lineage (NCBI taxonomy): Eukaryota > Metazoa > Arthropoda > Arachnida > Mesostigmata > Varroidae > Varroa > Varroa destructor. The sequence goes on along the minus strand of NW_019211455.1, from coordinate 48,450,721 downwards.
ACTGTGTGTTGTGACGCTGATGAGTTAAGTCGCTCGAACGGGTAAAGCTCACCTACCTAAAACGGACTTGATGCGTCCATAAATTACAACTAACCGTGGTTTTTATTTAGCAAAAACCGAATAGGGCTAAGCTTGATTTCTGGGTCGGAAACTGACTTCTTGTTTCAGTGCGTTTGCTTGCAAAAAACCCGGCCTATCTGGCCAATATGGGTCGTACTAGTCGAACTCGAAGGCCAGTTGCAAAAAATATCGCAGAGATATGTGAGAAGATTTTAAGGACTAGCAATATGATCTTCATCACCTATGATAGCTATATAAAACAGCGAGTACACGAAGCGAATCCGAAGACACTCCGTCAAACGCTCCACTGGTGTGACAATTTACGCTCATAAAACTGAAATTTCTACCTTATAGTGAATGTTTTTACATTTTTATGCCAACAACAGGCTTCTTTTTAGGTAGTATAAGATACACATGTTATTTTCTGTCGTTTTAAATAGAAATAGATTGTATTGCTGAAGCAACGATTACTTGCTGAATCTGAGTATTACACTGGTCCACCAAATCTTCAATACCCCATTTCTGCCGTTCAGTCGAGGTTTCAGACGTTGCCATATGAGTTTAGGCAATGTTTCTTCAAAAATCGGACGATCTCATACAGAATCCTGCCCGGAGCATTTTAACATAGTATTTTAGACGCAATGATAAGACCATTGTTTTCGTAAGACCTTATTTAAGTGGGAGCTTACATGTGAGTTCAAAGCTGCTCTCATATTTTCTTAGCCTATACACAGCATTGGACCAGTTGAATGTTTTTCTGTAATACGCAAAAAGACAGAACAGTGCTTGTGCCGGAATGTCCACAAAGTGCAAATGTCGGAGCAAAGTAAATCTCGGTCAAAATCCGTTTTGTCCGCGAGTCTCGAACGGTCTTGATGTCTGCGGGCATTAACACCGTTCGTTACGTACGTATTAGTCGCACCATTGAAGTCGGCTGCCACCATGTACGTTTCATCTAATTGGTCAAATAGCACCCTCAAATCCCAACAGCCATAGGAAAAAATTCCCATACAGAGTTCGGTCCTATGATTGGTCAAGGTGACGTAACTCGTAGAATGGTGGAAATAGTCTCCATTTTGAATTTGATGATTGTGCGAGCAGGATCAGTATAGCAGTGAAGCTGCCTCGCTGTTCGTTAGCAACTTCGTTTCGGTGCGTGACGCAATATGTTTGCGGGTTCCTTTCTAGTGCGATAGTCGCTATCGCGTCTTGTCTTCTTGCGCCATGTCTGAGGTGAGCAGAACGTGGCGGATGGACGTCAGGCGGATACGTGGCACCTGTGGGAATGATGGTGGAAAATCAGCACACTTTAGCCGCACATAACAGATCACACAATGTATCTATAGCCGCTACAAGTGTCGAGTCCAGGACAGCTCCAACGATAGCCTCGATGGCAGGCGGGATGTACCTCCATACAACGGACCGCAAATTTATTCCCGTCAAGATGAAGATGAGTTTGCTTCGCCGTGAGCTGCGTAGTTGATGAGTTCGTTAAATTTTTACTGGTTATTGGTTGAAAGAGTTAACGTTTTTCACTAGCCTCCGAGCTCTTGCCACCTTCACGAGGTAGACCGTTGTTGCTAGCACAGTATTATTAGATGATAAGTCATTACTTAAATTTATTATATACCTATGTGTATTGGTTATGTATGGATAATCATTTTTTACAATGATTGAATAATTGTTACAACATTAGGACCAGGGTATGGTCGCTATATCGATCGGATGGTCCTGTCAAAGTAGAGTATTTAAGTGTTTTTGAATGTTTACAATGGATTCCTGAGTTTCTCATAATGTCGACGTGTTATTTTAAGCAAGCTGTAGAGTTCTTTCTGCTATAAAGATGCTGCAAGTAGATCGCCTTTTTCATTTCGACGCTTATTTACTGAACTTCGATTTAAGCACAGATTGATTCTCGCGGTGACAGGATCAGTGAACGATTACTGCCTTGATCTGCAGTTCCAGCCGTAGATGATGCTTTGGGACGTCCTGAGGAAATGTTTCTCAAAAAAATTACTTAATCTTTAGCTTATGCCGCCATGCTTTGGGTACAATACATATCATTCGTTACCCGTAACGAATTCGAAACTGATTTCTACCGTAGCATAGGCGTTACGTTTCGTCGTAGCGATGTCGGCGTTGAGAGGTCGTCAGCCTTTACAGAAGAACTAAGTCTAACGCTTGCTCGGTGCTCCCTCATTGCGATTTGGACAGGTGCCTACGCCGGACGGTAGGCGCTTCATCAGGTGTTTTCAAAACCGCTGTCAAGTAGCGTTGTAACTTGACGGGGAGCCGCGGTTAATCGAGAAAACCTCTTGACAGTTATTAAATTCGATCCTGACGACCAGGTAGTAGCTGTACAGGGATTACATAAATTGATAAACGTTCCGTAAATGGGCGGTATGAAGTGTAATCCTAACGCACACGAGTAGAACTTCTATTATTCATATAATATCTAATTGCACCAGAAACGGCTCGAGCCAACAATTTCAGATCGTTTATTATTATTATAAATTGAAGCCTTTTGCGGCGGCTGTGACACTGATAGTGAAACAGTGACGCTACCTCGCCAGGGTATCCTGCCAATGAAGGATTAGTCATATCCTTTTTTCGTATGGTTTTACCACTAAACAAATTAGATATAAATAAACACTTGACAAATAGAGAGCTATTATTAGCGTGTATTGAAGAAGTATGGGCGCTATTTATTAATGTCCACGGCAATTCACTTAACCAAATGCCCATCAGGTATTCACGTACTGGCCCCATCCAACGTAATAGTGACGTGTCTGACTGCGGGGAAACTGCTAGTTAACAGTAAAGATTCTGATTACCGATTCGGAAGCTTAAGTAGGTCTAGATCCCGGCAAGCATATCTTGGATTGTCGCACTCCAGCGGTGATTAACTTTGATTTTTTCTGTGATTATACGGGTCGTTTTAGCTTTGTGTGAGCTACCCAGATATGCTAAATCAGGTATAAGGGGACAAATACCGTTGATATTCCGGGGGAAAATGGTGGTCAGAACACTGAATTGTTTATAGATGCCTAAGATACCACATCTGTACCGCTCTAAGCTGAAAGATCCGGGAGCCACGCGCAGTGACCGGTTTGGGCAGACCTGAAGGCAAGTGATTTATCCGTCGGTGCAGGACGACCAACATTCAGCCACGTAGTTGGCATGGGGCAAAAAACAACTTGTAGGAGCCAGGTGAGGTAAAGAATCAAATGTGTTTTACAGAAAATGGGATTGGCTTGTAATCTTATAAGTTTTCGGAGCAATTCTGCTAGGTAGATCTTATGTGAGGAAGTGCCATCAAGAGTGGCTCTGGATAGTTATTAAACGCTTCAAGGCGCCTGTTTTTTCGCGCAATGGCTATCTTGTTACTGTTGTACTGGCTTTTCAAAATAGGTTAGGTCAGGGCGATAATACAACCGCAGTGATGTTTTAACTGACTTTTACTAACAGGTAGCTAAAAGCTCCTAATATAACAACAGCCAGTCTTGAAGCATCGGCAGTTGCTGGAATCGGCTTTATTAATTTATGGATTACTGCTAGCTAAGAAGTAAAAGCAGGCGTATACCTATATATACGCAAGTATGAATGGGGTATGAGTGACCTATAAATTCAACGTCACCGTAGTACAAAATGATTGACGTTACTATATTTTTCTACTGATATATTGACTTATACTTATTTTTATCACAGGCTCGTCTGGCCGATTCCCGAAGTGTATTAAAACGTGGTCTAGAATTAATAGCTGCTTCCCCTGTTATCTATAGCTGACCGGTGGGGTGCTGGACACCTACGAGACCTACTTATTTCATCTTTTGTAGAGAATACGACACCCGTTTTTCAACCGACGCCAGGACGCTATGTAAATCCCTTCGCGACATTATCAGGAGGTGTCCTGAAAGCATTTTTGCCTCTACTTCGTCAACGTGCAAACGGGGATCAGCCGAGAAGAGCCCTCGATTTGTTAAGAGAGTGTCAAAACAGTACTCATACGATCCACAGCAGTAATAGAACAACTAATAGCCGACTTTTGTGCATGTCACATAGGGAAAGCCACCATAGGGAGGGCGACGGAATCTATAATGACCGTCGCGATTTATCCAGCCACCTTTTATAGTAGCGGTTTTGCGATCGATGCGATTTTTAGTGAGATGGGCAGAAGTGACAGATTATTATACAAAGACCGAGTACGAGACCGAAGTGACCAGGATGCCGTGATAGTGCGAAAGGTGACATATCTCATTGAAGAACGATTTGAAGAATTTTGCAGTCATTAGGGCTACGCTAAAATAAAAATTGAGTTCCGTAATCACGTTGTCTAGTGATTCTTAATCGCTAATCTAAGACTTATACAAATATATGCTTAGGTATGGAGAACGAGTGTCTGTTCAGCTTATAGCACAAATATATACATAAGGTAGATCTTAAACAATGTAAAAACAACTCATAATTAGGTGATAGAAGAAACGTAAATATTTTCTGGACGGAAACAAGGTGGGTGATTTTAGGCAGATGTATCCGATGAAATACACTTCAATAGACGTGCTGATGCCTTGACGTTTGTATCAACGAATGGAAACCTGCTTCGTTAGCTATAGCTTAGGGGCAGCGTTAGAAAATGGAATTCGCGGGGTGAAAACTGTAGCACCTCTTCTTTTAAACTATCACTGAAAAATAACTATGTTATATACTAACGTTGTCTCCCAAGTATGATTTTTCACGCAGTTAATATTTGTTATTTCAGACGGTATCTAAAATGAGCTTGATTTGTATCTGTTTATTATATATAGAATAACTCCCTATTCATGTAGTGTAGACTGCCCATTGCGATGAGGGTTGAGGCGAATTAAGGCAGACTCTAATTAGAAATATGTTTGACTCCGTCTCAGTGTACTTTTTTCCCGTTCCTCACCCAAAATACAAGCTACACGGAACGTTTTTCTAAATTGTTCAAAAAAAAGTAAACTTCGGACCTAAAATCGCTAACGTCTCCCTTGAAACGTCATCAGCCTGATCACGAAGAAACCTATGCATCTTTCCTAAGTGTAGATTGCTTTGAATATATACTTCTTGGCTTATTGAGCGTTTCTATAAGAAGCTAAAGTAAAATCTGTTTACTGCAATAAAATGGTTGAAAAATTGCCCGTTTTCTTAGCGTGCCACGAATAAAGCGATAAATCATTTAATTTATTACTTGTCATCTTACCTCCTCCTGCGAACAAGACTCCTCTGCGTGCGCAGAGGAGTCTTGTTCGCAGACAAGTGGAGGAAGAAGGGGAAGCGGGAGAGAAGGCTTGAGCTTATGATCCCGCGCTTTGCTATCAGCTCTACTTCTGCTACGTAATTTTCGGCAGGAGAAAAATCGAGAAGACAGAAACACGCCGCAACAATAGCAGGCGGTAGGTGAGGTGAACGGTTCTCGTGTTGTCATCGCCCCTCGGCTTCACCAGCATCACCACGACGCGAGCTACGTTCAACAGTTAATTCATTCAAATTATCTTGGTCATTGTTTGGTTTGTATTATATTGCAAGAACGAGTGAGAAATATCACCGCACATCTAACCTTGTCGCTTGGCACTTGTGCATCACTTACGCTGGGGTCGGATGATTGACCCCGATTGGCTACAACTACGCGGTCGAACCCTTCGACCTACTACCTCGATGCGCACCACCTGCTCGCAAAATCGAGAATTTGCCGTAGCAGCTGGTAGCACTTGCTATATTTGTATCTGTCGCGGTACTTATTTCGAATAGAAGGGTAATTGGCCGTCGCATTGTTCCGGCCCAACGCAGCATCGCGTATGTGTTCGCTTAATGGTACTTCGTTTAAAACAGATCATTTCTCTCAGCCCGACTATCAGTCCCACAACAGCAATAGCAGTAAAAGATAAAAAGATTACTGCCGTAAATACAGTGGCAATGTAAATTCTGGAGAATGTCCGAGTGACAATTCTTCTCATCCTCCCCCTTCACAGAAAATATTCGTCCTTTCGATAATGATGCATGGCTAAGATCTAGCTTAACATTAACGACGCTATAAAGGACACCATTGATAATGCCGTCCTTACCTAGTCCTAAATCTTCAGCGACTTGTTAGGAAGAAAGCGTTTTCCATAGCCGAGACTCTCAATTGTCCCTTCCGCAATAGACATTTGCACAACTGTTTGGTTACCGTCTGAGAATGTCTAAACCTAAATGAATATAGAAATTTTTTTTATATATATATATATATATATATATATATGACAACATTTGCTCCTGAGCGGAGTAGAACGATGAGAAATCGTATCAATTGATCTACGATATGGCCAGCGTTCATGGCCGCGAGCGAAACCGTCCCGGGACACATTCTTTGTTACCCAGGTGAGTAGACTCTGGCTTCGCAAAGTGTTCATCGTCATGTACATTGTACTTATGTCAAATGGTCGTTCTTAGATACCCCTGTAGTCGATATTTTTTCTGCGTTCTTATGAAAGACACGCTCGTTAAAAGTGACGCTTAAATCTGGCCCATTGAACTCGGTTCACTCAAGTACACTTTAGCTGTGTAGTTTGTACCCGACAAAAAGTAGACGATATACGAGTGCCAACTAAGCGAGATATCATCACACATAAGGGTAGGACGACCGTATTGTAGGGTAATTAGCACGTCATCAACGTAATAGGGACAAATCGGACTATCTATCCAGTACAGGTCTTCCCATACAATGATCGAATTCGATCGATCAGTCGTTTAGTCGGCACTGATCCATCAACGAACGACACAGATCATTCAGTTAGCTTAATTTCTCATAGGTCGTGTAGGTATCTGTCATTCAATAGTTGGACATGAGTATTGAAAGTCTCTTTTTTTTTTTAATACACAACGTACGTTCTGTATAAAAAGGAGCAGCTAGGGTCAATTCAGCTATTTTAGGCCTATTGAGCTTCGCGCATAGCGTATTTGCTTGCTAATTTTAGGGACGCGTGGTGGTCTAGATCCGAACTCGGGGATAGGCAGATTTCGTTTCGCGCTGGGAACCAACCGCCTATCTGACGGAACGATTGCGAACATAGAACTCGAAACATGAAGGTCTATCGAGCGCATATTACTTCTCATTGCAATTTTGTATGAAAACTTTAATTTCTTTCTTTTGCAAACTGCCACCAGAACAGCGGTGGCATCATGCTATTCTTAGCAGAATAGATTCACAACAGCAAAACCTCCTGGCTAACATATATGTCAGTTTATTCTCGCTTTCGCATTCCGAAAACTTGGCCATCGTTTAAGTATTACTATTATATATACGTTTAGATATGGCGTATCTGAAAGCTGTTATATACCAGTACAGTTGCAGCTGTTCTCTGTTCACATGTTGGGCTATTTGACAAATTGTGGACGAATCTGTGATACTACCGGCGGGTGCCCTATGACTTTTTATCAGTTCAGTTTGTTTTTTCCGACAATGATTATTAATGTTATTATTATTTTCTATCTAAATAGCGCCCTCCTCCTAGAACCCAGCTGGCAGCCCTCTCCTTCTTTCGGTGCGCGATGCTGCCGTTCGTATTTGGCCTCTTGAACACCTTATCGGTGTTCCGACCAGCGACTTGTTCTTTCTACTGATTCTATTCGTTCGCATTTTTGGGCTCCGCATACCGTCACACATGGGCCCTGGGTGAGGGTCGTCGTGGTCTTTCCCAGGCTCCGCCTTCTGTTCGGAAGGCGCGAACGTACCGACGGGTGCGCGCGAGCTCTAGCTAAGGGCCGTCTGGAGGGTGGAAACGGTGCGTGAATACGAAGGCCCCAGGTAGAAATGGTAAAGTCCCCTGACGAACAACGTGCACGCATGCTTTCGTTGACCGACGATGAAATATCTCATAAAGATATCTTTGTATCGTCTCAAGTGTTACGTGCTGTGATATGTTACTCGTAGATCGTTCGCGTGTTATCTATGTGGGGAAGTGCAGTGCTGTGAGGTAGGTACCTTACCAGGTAGTAGTACACTACATAGGTTACTGGAAACGTTGTAACCAAATGAAATTAACGACGTGACCTCAGTGACAATGTTCTCCAATGTATTGAACGTTACTCTTATGAGAAAGTTCAGTTGAAAAAGACCAAAAGTGAACACGTAACGTTCAGTTTAAGTTGCATATGTCGGGGGTGAATAAGTGCCCGCGTGGATTTGTTTACGACGACGACGACGACAACAACAAGTAACGTAGGCGAAAGCTAATGTCTGGAATGAATAAAGGCTCCAAACACCTATAAGCCGCATCTCTAATAGCGTTACCTCATTAACTGTTCGATTTCTAACGAGCCCAAGTACAATGCACTATCGATTGGAGAGCTTGTTGCTTAATTATTATCTTGCCATGTCTGTGTAGTTGATGAATGGCTACTTCGAGACAACAAGAGAAGCTACCTAATAGCTTTTCATAGGCCAGTGCCATATGAGCGCTCCCGCTATCCGTGATCTCTGACGAGTGTACTATAAAAAAGTGTTATAGATTTACGAGCGTCGATTGTGCAATCGTATGTTTAGGAAAACGTGAAGGTCGTCATTGGAGGGAAATCATCAGCTCCCGTGGGTCATGTCGTTTGGAGCGCTGCTGTTACTCTGTGTGTGCCCCTCTTCTTTGCGGGGGTTTTAGTATCCGTCTGTCCTCGGTATCGGTGAGCAATTGAGTGACTGGCTGCCGCACCCTTCCTTTCGACAATCCTAAAGAAGTTGTACGTCTGCTGACAACGAGTGCGAAAATAATGGTAGTCACAAGCTTAAATACAACACGGAGCATTTGGCTGGCCAGCCGACTTCTTCTTGCAGTGGTAACAGCCATAGCGTAGGTGTTCGTTGGCGGCTTCTGTTCCGGTCCCATGCGCTAACAATAAATGCCCTACACAGCGTTCTCTTTCTGTTTCTCCTACGGCTGCTGCTGTTTCCGCACTAAAAACACTTCTGCCCTGCGGGTGTTCCATTAGAAGTTTGAAGCGGTGTGCGCGCGGGTGGTCTGTCGGCTTCCCTCGCTTCCTCCCTCCTTTCCTTTATAGTTTCCCCATAATCCCCGACTACTATTCTCCTCGATCACTATCCTAAACCTCGACGCACCTCTTTGCACTCCTATCGTCCTACTTCGGTGTTTGAACCTAACGGCGGGCCAGTCTCCGGATGCCTGCGGTTTTCTTGTGTGGAACTGCGCGAGAGTGCGCGTTTAGTCTTGTGTCCGTGTCAGAGCCCGACCATGTGCGGGTTTGGTAACCACCGCGGGAACCGCTAATAAAGACTTGGTGTTGTCGCTGTCGTCGTCGGAGTAACCACCGACTCGACAGCCGCCGACTTAGCGGTTCTGGCTACTCCCAGAAAAAAAACTGCGTCCTAATGACTGCCAAAGAAAGAGGCTGCATTCAGCCGCCGTGAGTGGAGCGAGTGAAAATGATGCGAGCCTAAGGGGAAGCCAGGCAGCCAAGACGTAAGCATAGAAGATAAAACGAGTAAAACATATTCTGAAGAGGTTGAGGAAGCAGACAACAACAGCAGCTATTCAGGAGTGAACGAAGTGAATTGGGCTAAGACGCAATGAAAACGTTTCCAAACTACGAGGAGACCGGACAACAGCAGGAGTATAGCTGCGTTATTTGAATGATATCTTAGAAGATAATCAAAGAGCGCCAGCATCCTCTGGCAGTGAAACAGCTCTGCAAGGCTCATTCATGTCTATGCCAATGGTTTCGTTTGTACGCGGCAGGGCTGAGAAGCCGAAACGCCAAATGTGGAACAATTGTGTGTACAGTTCACTGCATCTCAATTTCACCTTAGCTAGCCTAAGATAGATTTAGGCGTGCCCGAAGAATTTCTGGAGCTTCTCTGAAGCGACGTTAACTATCGTGAATAAAGCAAATTGGTTAATACTAATAGTAGTAAAAGCATATTCCGTTCGAAATGTCAGGCAAGGAGAGCAAAGAGCTTCTAGTCAACTCGACAAGTTCCGGTTCGGTTACCACACACACCGATGGTACACCGGACGACAACACTCTGTCGTACCGTCCTCGAACCTGTAGTTCATTTACGCTGGCATCTCAGTCGAATACTCAGACGACGACGACGACAGTTATTACCGAAGATATCCTCCAAGCTTCGGCCGATAGAGGTGGAACTGGAATAGCTGGGTTATCGACAGAGGGTTTGGGGACTAGTTCGAGTCTTAGATCGGGATCGTCAAATCCAACGACCCTCGAGGAACATCGGCGATCCTTGTATGTGGGACGCGATTCGGCGCCACCTACAGCGACGGCTGCCAACCTAAGTAGGCGCGAAGCTGAGCAAAGAATGGCCACGATTCGACAACATTATTACCCCGAGGGTGAATGGGGTTGGGCTGTTGCGGCGTGTGCGGCATTTGTGAACGCATTGACTTTTGGCCTACAACTCAACTTTTCGGCAGAAATGCATCAACAGATCATACAACGATATGGCAAGGATCACTACTTCACAGCCTGTAAGTTAAAAGAAAGTCAATCAATGTTGTTAGTGTAGAAACGATACGGTTTGGCGTGTAGGTAAAAAGTTTGTAGGGTTGTAGAATACCTTCGCGAAATGTACTTCTTAAAGAAGAGACACACGGTGTGGTAAGGGGCGCATTTATTAATAGTCTGATATAAACATGTTATATAGCTTGTTTGTTTCTTCGGTCTACGGTAAGCTTTTAATGAGCATTACTTTGCTAATCGAATAAGTGAATGCAGAGTTTCCTGGTACTGTTACGTTACGACGATAAAACACTCGCAATATATGTATATATTCCTAGTGCGACACATTAAAAAATAATTAAATAATGTACTAGATTTTCAGCAATAAACCTTCAGTGAACAAAATCCGTATTGTTTATTTATATCTCCACTATTACGTGTCCGCTACTTTGAGTCTTAAATACGTGGTTATTCTGTTATCCGCGAACTTATAGAGACCAGCTTTTTCATTCAGTAGGGCCATCTTAGCCGCTGTCTACTCTCTCTGCAGTAGGAGGAAACTTGACGGTCTACAGAAATGAATTCCATCTTGAAGTTACGGTGGAGAAAGTGAGCTCGCCGTATATCGGGTAGGTTCTATTACTAGGAACATCGCGAGTGGTTAGTTCGAAAAATTCCGGAAAGCAACCCTCGAACTCATGTATGGGTCTCGTGAAAGACTTTCTGCGAAAGTGAATGATGAAGAGTTGAAAGCTGTGGCAAAGCTCGACCCATAACAGAGTCCAGTAGTATTAATTATGCGCCAATACCATATTCGGTCACCTCGGTCAAATACTATAAGATTGAAAGAAAAACATTGGACAAACACTTGCCGCGTGAACTAAGCGAAGACTAAAAACAGCGACGTTTTCTCCTCTTTATAACAGTGAAATATTTTT